>NC_135849.1:14055000-14172500 GCF_029677425.1 Wolffia australiana
CTCTGAGCCGGCGGGGAAGTAGCGGGACAGCGTGAGAGGCAGAGCGTAACCCTTGCTCTTAGCGTGGATCGCTCAACCGTCATTCACCCATGGCGGCCGTCGCTCTATTCTCGGGCGCCAGATCGAGAGAAATTCTCGTACAAGGTTACCGAGGTCCACCCTCCGGCAAAAGCGGAGTTTTCCTCGCTTCCTACCATATGGTAGACTGATTCGAGGGCCTCTACCACTTGCACCATGCTTGGCCTGCTCTTTGGGTGCTGGGCGAGGCAGTCGTAAGCAAGCTTCGCCACGTTTTGGATGCTTGTAGTTGTGTATTGTCCCTCCAATCTTGGGTCCACGAGCTTCATCAACATCCTCCTGTACATGAGCCGTGGGCGAACCCACTCAGCAAGGCTCTGCTCTCTACTTGGCCGCCTCTTGTCCACCGCCCTCATCCCTGTTATAATCTCCAGTAGGACGACCCCGAAACCGTATACATCACTGCGCGAGGTGAGGCGCCCTGCAAGAAGAAGAATAAGAAGAAGAATATTAGAAGAACGTAAGAAATCGAGTGAGGAGCCATGCAATGCCACAGCAATCGGAGAGAAGTCCACACCGGTCATAACGTATTCTGGGGCCGCGTATCCGTGAGTGCCTACGA
Organism: Wolffia australiana; assembly: GCF_029677425.1. Taxonomy (NCBI): domain Eukaryota; kingdom Viridiplantae; phylum Streptophyta; class Magnoliopsida; order Alismatales; family Araceae; genus Wolffia; species Wolffia australiana. Next base: position 14,055,641 of record NC_135849.1, read on the forward strand.
CTCTTGTGGAGACGTGTGTATCATCGCCGACTGGCCCTTCCTTGGCCAACCCGAAGTCGGAGAGCTTGGCGTTGAAATCCTGTGCAACATTTTTGAATCAATGGCGGAATCAACGGGGAAAGAAGACGGAGGAGCAACGGACCGCGTCGAGCAAAATGTTTGCAGACTTGAAGTCGCGGTAGATGAGGGGCCGCTCGGCGCCGTGGAGGAAGGCGAGTCCTTTAGCCGCCCCCAGTGCGATCCGCAGACGGGTCGGCCACGTCATCGTGAGAGACACACCTGCTGCGATTCATCACATCGTCAGGCCGCTCTGATACAATGGCAAATGAAGCAGTTGATGAAATTCATACGCTTGAAGAGGTGTTTTTCCAGGCTCCCGCAGACCATGAGCTCGTAGACTAAAAGTCGGTGGTCGTCATCGCAGCAGTACCCTATGAGCTTGACCAGATTCGGGTGGCAGAGCTGACCTAGATGATTCACTTCGGCCTGCCAAACGGGATGCTTCTTCTTATTCACTTATGAGAAGAAGAAGAAGAAGAAGAAGAGTTGGCACTTACCAGCCATTCTCTATCTCCTTGTGAGCCGCCTTTATTGAGCTCCTTGACGGCGACCTGGATCGCCGGGAAACCTGGCCTGATGCTGTCGTCGATCACCCCCTTGTACACAACGCCGAACCCCCCGGCGCCCAGGACCTTATCGGCTCTGAAGTTCTTGGTCACGGCGGCCATCTCGCTGTAGGTGAAGTTGCAGAGGTCATCGTTTATTGGATTCCGCTTGAATTCTTCCACAGTCATGGACTTGGATCGCCGCCGGGTGGGGCTTCTGCACTCGGAAGAGGTTCTCTGCTCTGCCTTGGCCTCGGGCGGCGCACAACGAGGATTGGCCAGGCCTGACTCACGAATATCATCGCGCTTGGACCTAGAAGACGCTGAAAAAATTGTGGACATATCAGAACCATTAATTGGAAAAGGTGTATTCCTTGAAGATCATACTGGTATTGTGCTTGTCTCCCTGGTTGCTTAACTCCACAGTGACCTCCGAGCTGGAGCAGTTTCCCATTCCCTGCGGACGACGAGATTCTGCTCTGCTGCTCCTCTCAAGGAGGCTGAGATAGCCGGCGGATGAGACTTGCCTCAAGCCAAAAGAGGACGATCTGGAATTCTATTGGCTGAGTTCATATTCGATATACACCATTCTCTCTTTGTTATCTGGTATCTCCTCTCCAATCTCCAACCACTTTCAATTATGGAAAATGACGCTTCTTTCTCTCGTTCTCTTTCTCTATCTCTGTAAAAGGTCTGCCAAGACGATGTCGTTCGGATAGTGCCTGAGAAATCCTCCCAAATAATAGGAGAGAACAACACCCATCAAAGCCACCCGTGGAATAATGCGCCATCTAAAACCGCGGAATCCGCTGATATTCGGGACCTTTAGAGAAAGACAACCTGAATTACTATTCTGGATCTCTCTCTCTCTCTCTCTCTCTCTCTCTGTCAATTCATCAATTCATCTCTCTTTGAACTCTCGTTTGACGAAGCCTCTAATGACGCGGTTGGAAAAAAAATTCAAGTCTTGGTAGTGGGGATGAACATTGACTTGTCGCGCTTTCACACCTCTGCTTTACCCATCTTCCACCTTGCCGCTTCCGCGTAGCCGAAAGGAGTCGCAGGCCAATCTTCAGACCACCTACCTCGTCAATATTGGCTTGTCCTTGGCCGGAAACTTTCCATGTTTCAATATCGCTGATAGGTCCTGGTAACTTCCATAGATTGGCAAGAGAGAGAGTACAGTTTGTCTTTTTCCATGTCGATAGTAAAATTGGGTTGCGGCATTCTCAAATTTCCATTCCTCAAAAGAATCACAACTTCAAGTGGTGGTGTTTGCACGACGAACGACCCCACGTTTGTGGATGATCGATGATGCCGTTGGAGTAGCAGCCCCCGCCACCCTCTTTTCCCCCACGCTTCCTTCTTTCTTCTTCCCCTCTATCGATCTATAAAGTCCCAAAACTTTCATTGTTTTAGACGGCGAATTTGATATCAAGAAAAGTCTCCGAGAAATATCGCCCGTCGGTTTCTCCTCAGCCGCCGCCGCTGTCGCCGCCGCCGCCGCTGAGGGGAAGCCCTCCTACTACCGTCTCCCTTCAGTCAATCAGCCACGGATCCTTCGATAATTCTCTTTTTCCCTTTCTCTTTCTCTTCCTACGCCATTCCCTCTCTCAATCTTCTCCCTCTATTGTTCGCTCTCTCCCTATCACGTTTTCCCTCTCTTTTCTCTCTCGTGTTCTAAATCACTTGCTATCGGGATCTCTCCGTCGCTCTCTATTGGACGCGTTCTATCCATCTTGGTCCCGCTATTTCTCATTCGCCCTCTCTCTTCCCGTTCTCTCTCGATCGTCTCTCTTTCCCCGTTCTCTCTCTGAATCCCCTCCCTTTCTAGATCTCCCTCTTTTCTATCGCTATTTCTCTCGTGCTTTCTCTCTCTCATTAACTCGTCTACCTCTCTCTCTCGTGCTACCCCTGTCTCTATCACACTCTGTTTGGCGTTCTCCATATTTCTCTATCGCTCGCCGCTTTTCCGGTACGTTCCCTTCTTCAATCGCACGCTCTCTCTCTTTACCGTTGTCTCTCTTCCTTCGTACGATACTCTGTCGTTCGCTTTCTCTCTTCTCTATTTCTCTATCTCTACCGCGCTCTCTCTTAATCGCCCTCTCTCCTTTCTCTATCGCGCTGTCTCTTTCCCTCTCTCCAACGTTTTTTCTCTCTATCGGACTCTCTCTCTCCGGTTCTTTCTCTCAAACATTTCTCTTTCTAGACTTCGTCAGATCCATCTCTCCCTCGCTCTGTCGTGCTCCATCTCTGTCCTGATCTGTCTATCGCGCATCCTCACTCTCCGTCGCCTGCCCCCCTCTCTTCTGTCGCCTAAATCCTTCTCTCAATCTCTTCGCCCTATCATTCACGCTCTCTCTTTCTCTATTTTCTCCTCGTTCCATTTTCTCTCGTTCGCACTCCCTTTCTCCTGTTATCTCCCTCACCCAAGCTCCGTCTCTTTCCCTATCGCATGTAGGGAAGAAAACGAGATATAGACGCGGTCTGACAGAAGTTCGGTCAGACCAGACCGAACCGGACCGTCGGTCAGCCTTTTTAGGGCTGACCGAACCTTCCTGTCCGGGTCCGGTTCGCACATCGAACCGGACCGATGACCGTTTCTCTCTCTCTCTCATCTACTCCCTCTCCCTCTGTTCTTTCTCCCTCTCTCTCTTTCGACGTCTCTCCCGCTCTCCCACACGTTCTCTCTCTCCCGCTCGTTCTCTCTCTGCCTGCGCGTTCTCTCTCCCTTTATCTCTCTCTCTCGTTCTCACGTTCTCTCGTTGTCTCTCCCGCTCGTTCTCTCTCATTCTCTCCCGTTCGTTCTCTCTCCCTCTGTTCCGGTCTCACTCTCCCTCTCGTTCGCTCGCCTTCCCTCCCTCCCTTTCGCCCTCTGTCCCGTTCTCACTCTCTCCCTCTCGTTTTCTTTCCCTCTATCCGTCTCCCTATCTCATTCTCTCCCTCTCTTTCTCTCGCCCTCTTTCCCGCTCTTCCTCTCTCTCTCTCCCTCCCTCTTGTTAAGGAAGAAGAAGACAAAGACGAAGAAGAGTGAACAACTCGGCAACCACGTCACCGACCAATAGGAATTTTAATTAAGATTAGTTTAGTAAGAATCTAACACATATTCTATACTCGTTAAGAGAAATAGACGGATAGGATTAAATATAAGTTCAAACATAGAAGGGTAGGATTCAATCTAGACAGGATCAAGTATTAGATGGACAGGATTCAATCTAGACAGGATCAAACATTGGACGGACAGGATTCATCAAAACTGTTAACAAGTTAACGGTTAAGATAGAATCCGCTCCAGCCGTTATAACAATTATAACGGCTAGGATTAAATCTGTTCTAGCCGTTATAACTATTATATCGGCGAGGATTAAAACATCTATTATATGGTATTATAAATATCAACCAACGTTTGACAAATGATGCGTGGATTTCAAATGATCTAATACAACATCCTTCACTCTCATCTCTCCTTTTTCTCTCTCTCTCTACTCCCTCTTCTCTCTATCTCTACTCTCGATCTTGAGCAACCAGAAGATCCAGGAATCTTCACATGGTATCAGAGCGCCAGGAGTAAATCCGGCATGGCAGAAGATAAGCTCACTACGGCCACCACAGCTGTCGCAACTATTCCGCCCAACTCAAGCTTCGTTGGAGGAGTTGCCACTGTTATTCTGCCAGGAAATGCGGTGTCCATAAAGCTTCAAGCGGACAACTATTAAATTTGGAGAAACGTGATCCTCCCACTATTGAACGGGTACGGTTTAACCAGTTTCATTCATGGTTTACCACCTCCAGCTTTTATTTCAGATCAAAATGGGAATACACTGGAAAACTCTGAGTTCAAGAATTGGTGGAGATGCGATCAACAAGTCTTGGGGTTTTTGCAATCAACCATCTCCGAAACAATCCCACCGCACGCTGTGAAAGCAAAATCGGCGAAGGAAGTATGGGAAACACTGGAAAGCACTTTCGCCGGAAGAAGCCAGTCAAGAATTGTGGAGCAAAATTGAAAATTCCACACCATTACGAAAGGAGCAATGACTATAGAAGAATATGTTCAACATTTCAGAGGTATTTCTGAATCTCTGGAACTTGCAGGGTATCCGGTAGATGAGCCAAACAGAATTTACATATTCTTGAACGGATTACCTCCTGAATATGCTCATTTTGTGGTGAGCATAAATGCCAATCTTGATAGAATGGGATTTGAGCAAATAGTTACAAATCTTTTAGCCCATGATGCCTATCTTTTACGTCATCAGAAGGAAAATTCAAGTGAATTTCCTTTGATGGCCAACGCTGTTCAAAAACAGTCTTCTCAATCTGAAGGGTCAAGTTCAAAAAGAGGCAACTACCAAAGAAACTACTATCAAAATCGTGGCCCATATTGAGGCAGAGGTAGAAATCAACGATTTCAACCGCGATGCCAAATTTGCTCATAATATGGACATCGAGCAAGAGACTGTCATGATTTGGTCCAATTCTCAAACTTCAAGGTTCACAATGCTCAAAATAGCAATCAGAATTTCAACAGGTCACAAGCTTACTCTGCTGAGAATGGTGGATGGTCCTGACAGTGGAGCCACCCACCATGTCACAGCTGATCAAAATGTCATGATGCAAGCTCAGACGTACCAAGGAAATGATCATCTTCACATTGGTAATGGAGAAGGTTTGAACATTTTAGCAATTGGTTCTTCAAAAATTACTCCTTCTGACAAAACTCTGTTTTTAAATCATGTTTTGCATGTTCCAGAAATTACTAAAAATCTTTTATCAATACAGAAACTAACTACTGACAATAATGTTTTTGTTGAGTTTCATTCTTCTTATTGTGTTGTGAAGGACAAAACAACCAACAAAATTCTTCTCAGAGGAACAACTAAGAATGGGCTCTACTTTTTGGATAAGCCGCCAACAAAATCTGCCAACATGGGAGAAAAAACTTCGTTTAAAAATTGGCATTCAAGATTAGGACATCCCCAGTTCAAAGTGTTAAAAACAATTGTTCATAAATTTGGACTTCCCTTTTTCCATCACAAACAAAAACTCATATGTGATTCTTGCAATGCTTCAAAATCTCATAGACTTCCTTTTATTGCCACTAATCACTTTTCTAACCATGTATTGGAAGTTATTCATTCAGATCTTTGGGGGCCAGCACCAGTCAAGTCTCACTCAGGTTATTTGTATTATGTTATTTTTGTAGATGATTTCAGTAAATATTCATGGCTTTACCCACTTAAACGAAAAAGTGATCTTTTTGATATTTTTATACAATTTCAGAAACAAATTGAAAAACAGTTTTCTTCTAAAATTAAATACTTACAATCTGATTGGGGTGGAGAGTATCAAGCTCTTAACCCATACTTAAAATCAGAAGGTATTGTTCATAGGGTGTCATGTCCTCATACCCCAGAACAAAACGGAACAGCAGAAAGGAAACATCGACATATAGTCGAAACTGCACTAGCCTTACTACATCATGCTAAAATGCCAAATTGGTTTTGGGATGAAGCAGTAGTAACAGCAGTTTTTCTTATAAACAGATTAGTAACATCAGTATTAAACAAAAAATCTCCATATGAAATTATTTTTAGTAAGAAACCAGATTATTCTATACTTAAAACATTTGGATGTCTTTGTTATCCTTTTCTAAAGCATTATGCAAATAACAAATTAGATCCCAAGTCAGAGAAATGCGTCTTCTGGGGATACAGCGCGCAACATCTGGGGTATAGGTGTCTGTCGCTTCTTACAGGTAAATTTTTTATTTCCAGACATGTTATATTTTTTGAAGAAATGTTTCCTTTTAATTCATGTTCAAATATATTAAACAACCAAGGGATGCTCGGATCATTTCATGATTCAAAAGAAAATAGATGTAATGAAGTTCCATATACTATTGAATTTTCAAGCTCTGAACCATGTGAAGATTCCTGGATCTTCTGGTCGCTCAAGATCGAGAGTAGAGATAGAGAGAAGAGGGAATAGAGAGAGAGAGAAAAAGGAGAGATGAGAGTGAAGGATGTTCTATTAGATCATTTGAAATCTCTCTACTCCCTCTTCTCTCTATCTCTACTCTCGATCTTGAGCGACCAGAAGATCCAGGAATCTTCACACCTCTCCCTCTCTCTCTCCCTCTTTCTTCTGGTCATACTCTCTCTCTCGTTCGCTCTCCATTCCTTGATCCCTCTTTCCATTGCTCCCGTTCTCATTCTCTTCCACTCATTTTGTTTCCCTCTATCCTTCTCTCTATCTCGTTCTCTCCCCCTATCTCTCACCTTCTCTCCCGATCTCCCTCTCCTCCTCTCTGTCTCGTTCTCCCCCTCTCTGTCTCACCCTCTCTCCCGCTCTCCCTCTCTCTCACCCTCTCTCCCGATCTCCTTCTCCACCTCTCTCTATCTCATTCTCTCCCTTCTTCTCTCACCCTCTCTCCCGCTATCCCCCTCCTCTCTCTCTCACTCTCTCACCCCGCTCTCCCTCTCTCTCAACCTCTCTCCAGATCTCCCTCTCCAGCTCTCTCTGTTAAGTTTTCTTGGACGTTGCACAAGAAACGGAAGACAGAAGAGAGAAGAAAGAAAAGGGAAGAAGAGAAGGCTCAGACAAATGACTTAGGAAAAAATTGTTGTATTTCCCGCAAAGTGATTATTAACATTGATGTGTATTTATATTACATATATTTACTAAAAATAGTAAATCGTGTAACGGCTATATCCGTTGTAACAAACTCCAACGTAAATCTGAATTTGAATTATGGTTTGATCCTGTCCGTTATAACGGCATGGGTGCACCGATCACAGCCGTTTGATCGGTGCGGTGATTTCTTTGAATGTGAGATCTAATCCTGGCCGTTATAACTCTCTATGGTTTAATCCTAACTGTCTATATTTGATCCTATTCTAGATTTAATCCTGTACTATCTTTGAACTTATATTTCATCCTATTTTCTATTCTCTAACGAGTATATAGTATATAATTCCATTTTACTATCTAATCTTCATTAGTACCTATCAGTGCCGAGTTGACTTCTTGGTGCATCGAGCTGACTCCATAGCTTTGACTTGGCGGCCTGCGGAGCGAGTAAAACCCCTCCTCTTCACACGCTCTATCTCGTTCTCTCCCTTTCTCTCTCACCCTCTTTCCCGCTATCCTCCTCTCTCTCTCACTCTCTCGGCCCGCTCTCCCTCTCTCTCAAGGCCATCTCTCTCTCGCCCTCTTTTCCTCTCTCACTCTCTCTCTCGTCCTCTTTTCCTCTCTCACTCTCTCTCTCACCCTCTCACCTGCTCCCCCTCTCCTCCCCTCTCTCGCCCTCTCTCCCTCTCTCCCCTTCTCTCTTAAACTCTCTCCTGCTCTCCCTCTCCTCCTCTCTCCCTCTCTCTCAAGCCCTCTCATTCTCTCTCCCGCTCACCCCCTCTCTCTCCCTCTCTCTGTCACCCTCTCTCCTGCTCTCTCCCTCTCTCATTCTCTCTCACACACTCTCTCCCTCTTGCAATCTCTCTCTATTGAACTCCCCCCCTCTCACCTGCTCCTTCTCCCTCTCTCCCCCTCACTTCCCTCTCAAGCTCTCCCCTCTCGTTCCCCCTCTCTCCATCTCTTACTCTCTTCCTCTTTCTCTCTTGTACTCTCCTTCTTACCTGCTCCCTCTCTCTCTCTCCCCCTCTCTCTCTCTCTCCCCCTATGTTATTTCTCTGCCTTTACACTATCTCAGTGTCACTCTCTCCCTTTCTCACTCTCACACTCTTTCACTATCTCCCTCTCACTCTCTCATTATTTAACACTGCTTCAGCACCAGAGGTGACTTTAGATGCAGCAAGAAGACCAAGTCAACTTAGCATTGACTAGTCAACATGACCGACTTAAGACCAGACTGGACCGAGCCCAGACTGAGACCGAGACCGCCGAACTTTAGGTCTAGGTTTAGGTTTTCGGTAAAACCGGACCGAGACCCGACTGTGTCCTTCCCTCATCGCATGCTTGTTCTTTCTCTCTAGAGCTGGAGGACGGATGACGGTTTTGTCATCCGTCATTTAAATTTTGTTATCAGTCTTCGTCTGTAGTGATAAACGGATGACTGAACGGTCTTATTTCCGTCATTCGTCATTAGTCATCCGTCATTTGTGACGAATGATGAAAATTATGGACGAATGACGGAAATGACGAATGACTTATATCGGATGACAAAATTTTTAATGTATTCAGTAGAAAACATAAAAATGTGATGAATGACAAGAAGGAGAGGAAGCCCACGGTGTCGGTGAGGAGCATGATGGCGGTGGGCATGAGCAGCGAGTAGCCGAGGTAGAGGGTGGAATTTTGCAAAATCGAGGAGATTTGTTGATTTTAAGTCGGGAAAACCCTGATCTGTTGTGTTGTGTTGTAGATTGCCTTTGCATGTTGTTGATTTGGAGCTCGCGATTGTCTTTTTCAGCAAAAAAAATCGCTTGTCTTTGTTGGAGATTGTATTTATGGTTCTAGTTGGTGCTTTCATGTTGCGCATGATGTCATGATTTCTTACAGTAAATGACGATTGGATCTTGGCGAGAGTGGGCTGGTGGTTTACTATGATTCGCAAAAATCTTCCCTTTGTGTTTACCATGATTTTATTTCTTAAACGAACTTGTGTTCTTGCCCATTCTTCAGATTGCATCATCCTTTCTTTCTTCAACCTTTTCTTTTTGTAAACCCCATTGGAATTTCAGGCATCCTCTTTTGTTTCAGTCTTGTTCTTTAAATGTAAGTAGAAAAGTTTTTGAACTATTGCCTCACTTTCTGAAAGTGTTGATGCTTTAAATCCAGTTTTCTTCTGTTCTTGTGGCATCAAAACCCAGAATTAGCATTTGAATCAAAACCTATAATTAGCATTTTCTTATGTTCTCTATAAACAGCATCTCGAACGAAAGAGAGACAGGACTCAGGGCCGGCGGATGATGCTCTGGGAAGAAAATGCACCTCTCTTGCTAGCACCACAACGGATGTGGCGTTCAACACTGTGAGATCCGCAGGCTGAGAGACAGAGAGAGGGAGAGATGCGACAACCGCAGAGAGGGGGAGAGATGCTTCGAGGGGAAGAGAAGGGACAGACACAGAGAGGGAGAGGGGCCAGAGGGAGAGGGCGACGGAGAGATGGAGAGAGGGAGAGAGTGTCCGGTTGGAGAGGGGGAAAGGCGACAGCGGCGAAGGGGAAGAGAGAACTGAGAGTAGCGACAGACAGGGGGGGAAGGGAGGGAGGGAGGGAGGGAGGGAGGGAGGGAGGGAGGGAGGGAGAGAGAGAGAGAGAGAGAGAGAGAGAGAGAGAGAGTTCAAGGATGTTAGTTTTTCATAACCGGGAGGTCCGTTCCGTTCCGTTTACTTCACTAGACGAATGACGGAATGGGCGAGTGATGAAATCCTACAGAGGACGAAACAGTGACGAATGCCAAAAATGATGAAATTTTTTCCCTGGACGGATATCAAAATGGAATTCCATTCTGATACATTCCGTCTGTTCGAATTCATCGTTCATTTTCGTCCTCCAGCTCTATTCCCCTCTTTCTTAAACACGTTTCCCCTCTCTCTCTCCCGTTATTTCTCTCTCATTAACGCCTTCTTTCTTCCTCTCTCGGTAGCTCTATTTTTCTCCCTCTGACCCTCCCTCTCTTTCTCTCATTTTTAAACATCTCTCTCTGTGGCTAGTCTCTCCGTGGCCTACCCACCCCATTCAGTGAATCAGTCAGTGGTCAACTTAACAACAAGTCAACAATCAACTCAAGGAGATTCAGCGGTCATCCAAAATCTCCATCAACGCACGGGCGCCTACAACCCGTCGACACTTGACTGTTTACCCGCGTCCACAAGGCCGTCCTGCATCATTAAGTGTGTTGGAGGAAGAGAGATGGGATGGAACTCATTTTGGCAGCAAATCAGCAGTTGACAGAGATAGGGATTGTCCAACTGATATCCGTCGGATATCCGATATCAGACAACTGATATCTGATATCCATAAAAAAACATTTCTCTCTCTGGCTAGTCTCTCCGTGGTCTACCCACCCTGTTCAGTGAATCAGTCAACCATCAACACAATGACAAGTCAACAATCAACTCAAGGAGATTCAACAGTCATCCAAAATATCCATTTACGGATGCCCGCAACCCGTCGACACTAGACTGTTGACCCGCATCCACAAGGCCGTCCTGCATCATCAAGTGTGTTGGACGAAGAGAGATGGAATGGAACCCATCTTGGCAGCAGATCAGTAGTTTCCAGAGTTAGGGATTGTCCAACCGATATCCATCCGATATCTGATATCTGGAAAAAAACCGGGACAATGTCTGATGTCGGATATCAGATATCGGATATCAGTCGGTATTTGTCCTTTAGGTCTAGATGGATATCGAAGACGGATATCAGAGGGGTAAGGAAAAACAGGTATTAGATACCGGATATCGGATTTCGATATCCAGGTATCGGAACTGATGACCGGATATCGATATCCGGTATCGATAGAAAAAATTGATATTTATCATCACATCGCGTGAGAGGAAATGGCTTCCCTTGGCATATCCGAGATGCTGGGTTTGCCTCTCAAGTTCACCGTCGCCTCTCGCCCAAGCTCAGCTAGCGCCTCCACCCCACCAAGATCGTCTCCCTCTTCTTCAAGAAGAAGGCAGCTCCCGCCAAGACCAAGGGCCCCCCGCCGCCTGCCAACGATGAGCTCGCCAAGTGGTACGGCCTTGACCGTTGGATCTTCCTCGCCGACGGCCTCCTAGACAGATCCAAGGTCCCTGCTTACCTCAACGGCGAAGTCCCCGGCGACTATGGGTATTGTTGAGGAAGGAGTCTCAAACTCGGCCATCTCCAGCTAGGATCTAACCAAGATTAGATAGTTAAAATAACGTATATGATATACTCGTTAGAGGCCTAGATGTTTAGGATAAAACATAAGTTCAAACATAGATTAGGATTAAATTTAGATGGATAGGATTAAATAGTAGATAGGATTATAACGACTAGGATTGAAATGGGTCTATGGCACCGACCAACGGTTGTGATCGGTGCACCCATTTAGTTATAACGGACAGGATGCAATCTGGTTTAAACGTTATAAAAGGGGACACACAGCACCGATCAACGACTGTGATCGGTGCACCCAACTCGTTATGACGGCTCAGATTAGATCGGCATTTCAAATGAAATATATCCGTTGTAATCTGTTACAACGGATATATCTTCAATAACGGAATCTTGCTATCTTTATATGATTATACATACTATAAAAACCTGCCTAATGTAACTGTTAAGACTTGAGGGATATACTACGATCTTCCACTACTTCTTGTGTCATCCATCTTCTTATCTCTCTTGCTCTCTTCTCCTCGTTCTTCTTCTACTTCTCCCTATCTCAATTCTTTGCAAGATTCGAAATCTTCAACAGGTATGACCCGTTTGGCCTTAGCAAGAAACCCGAGGACTTCGCCAAGTACAAGACTTATAAGCTGATCCACGTGAGGTGGGCGATGCTGGGCACAACCGGGTCCATCATCCCTGCAAATCTTTCCTCTGCCCCTGCCTAGGCATTCATATTTCGTTCAGTTCTCCTTCGTAAGGGCTTCCTTTGTTCGCTACCTCTAGTTCCCAGTAACAAGCTACCATGGGTAAAGAGAAGTTTCACATCAACATCGTGGTCATCGGCCATGTCAACTCCGGGAAGTCAGCGACGGCCGGCCACCTGATCTACAAGCATGGTGGGATCGACAATCGTGTAATCGAGAGGTTCGAGGAGGCGGCGGCCGAGATGAACAACAGGTCCTTCAAGTACGCGTGGGTGCTGGACAAGCTCAAGGCGGAACGCAAACGTGGTATCACCATCGACATTGCCTTGTGGAAATTTGAGATGACCAAGTACTACTGCACCATCATTGACGCTCTCGGTCATCGCGATTTCATCAAGAACATGATCACCGGAACGTCCCAGGCCGACTGTGCCGTCCTCATCATCGACTCCACCACCGGAGGTTTCGAGGCTGGTATCTCCAAGGACGGTCAGACCCGTGAGCACGCAAGACAATAGGTGATATGTTGACTAGAATTTGGATCTCTTCGAGCAAGGATTGAATCCCATGACTTCGGACACTACATTAGCCCAATGATTTGTGGTCAGCCTCTCTACTGGATCTTGCTACTGCTGGATTGCTTTTTTGACTCCAAGATAAACAATATTGCCTAAAAATTGTAATTTTGTGTTAACAGGTGAATTTAAGACATGATATTGCAATTTTCTTCCTTTTGATGAATCTTGTCTGTGCTCTATTGTCATCATTATGACATCCCAATCATATTTTGAACTGAACGGAGCCATGGGATGAAAGGAGAAGAAAGGGAAGAGCCCTAAACAATTCTGACCTGGGTGAATTTTTTAAGGGCCTTCTTCTATTTATATTAAGTTGATATTTTCTTAAAACCCACAAAACTTATTATATCTCCCTTCATCCTAAGCAATATTTGTGTGTGACCCTAATGGCCCAATAACCTTTATTAAAATTATAATTTAATAATTTTATGATCATTTACATTAATTAATGGCATATCATTTTTACTCAATAGATAAGTTTAATCTCTAGCCCATGTGGGTGCCAAGCTGCACCTTGTGCTAAAAAAGATAAAAGGTGTGTGTATCAACTCATTCATTTAACATGTCTCTCATTGGTTATCTTTTGTGTGTGCTCCCTCATTCACTTGACTTTCCCATAATGACTTAGGGTATATAAACTGTCAAACCCTAATCGATCATTTGAGTTAGTATTGACGCGTTTGGAAATCATCGACAAAACTCTTCCCCGATATTCCACTTCACCACATCTTCCTTGATATGTCGCCTCTTATCTGGGGGGTGGGCAATCCCATATTGACCACTCAATCATTTTTGTGAACTTCTTCATGGGCTGTAACAAGATTTTTTAGTATTCCATGATTATGAACTCGTAGTACAACCTTACGTCCACAAGACATCTTTAATGTCTCAAGTCTAAGAATCAAATACACAACCGTAAGGTGAATCAACCTGATTGACAGTTTGATATAATACTAATTAGGGATTCGTACAGATCAATTTAATAAATATTTCTCTAAAGAGCTTCCACTATCTATCATTGGCGTCTCCACACCAATGGCTATGGAGCTGACTATATTCATCATATGAGTGAGACTTTACAGTATTATTCCATTTAAGATACTGTGATTTTCTTCTCGAGTATTATTTGAATAAGAATATTTAGAGAACATGCTTAAAGAATAGTGATATACGTATTATGATCTCATCATATTTTCAAAGTTAGATCATGTATTCATGGACTTCAGTATAAGCATCACACATGCACTATAATGAGTTGTAATGTATTAATGAATAATTAATGAGATGTAGAATATATGATTGGGTTCGTTGGCCACATAAAGACTATACCACGATAAATGCACACCTGCCTTATAGTCATCAATAAACATCAAATGTCTTTCACGATAAATGCACACCTATCGATATTATGAAAGTGAGGACGTATTTCATGAATTTTAATTTTTTATATTTTTACTTAAATGATTCTATGTGTATTTTATCAAGTTTAAAAAAATTAATTGATTTTGCACTCAAATAATATACTGATTTTATGGAATTTTGTTTTTTTACGGTAATTATTGGCATCATTGTCATAAATATATAATTTTATAATTTCAAATATTTTCAAATATTTTTATGAATTAAAATATACTTTTTGGAATTATTTAAGGGACATCAAACATTTGACACTATCATGAAGTTGAGAATGATTCAAGTTAAACTGTGATATGTAATGATCTAGAAGGAATGTTTGGATGAAATTTTGAGTTTTGCTTCACGTCTCTCGCCGTTTATTGTTGATTGAAATACATTTAATGAATTTGTTGAATTTTCATTCTCCTAGAAGTACGTGCTATGTTGACAATCTGCCATATAAATAAGAGGAGAGAGATAATTGGATGGCTAAGAGTTCTTCGAATTCAAATGATGATATTTAATGATCCAGGAGTTTTGGGCTGAAAGTTTGAGGGTTGTTTCATCTATCCGCTATCTTTTATATATCAATAGAACCCCCTGTTTAGTATGAAAGCACCCTCGGATTAGTAGAGTTATTTGCTCATTCAAAATCTTATTTCTGTTAGCTCTTGGACTCAAAGAGTGAATGAGTGACATTCAGATCAAGGCACATGAAGAAAAGCTCCACTCATCTCGTTGGAAATGTGACAATGATGCTAGTGTGATCTTCATCTCCTTCGGACTTACTTCTTCATCTTTTTTCGTAGGTTATCATCGCCAACTGTCTAGGTTTCCATTACTATACATGCCATTTCCAACTCTGCCACTCATAAGTGCGTATCCACCTGCATCTCCATCACCACCAATGATGGTAAACTCACCGTCACTAGCCCCTATTTCACCCCTCACTGGCGTGTATCCACAATCTCCATCACAATCAGTGATGGTATTTTGTTCATCAGATCCATCCTGCTCACACCATCAACATCAACATCACCTATCTCTCCCTAAGTGCCAGCTAAGGTTTTTAAATTAAGACTAATTTCTATGTTCAACTAAAATTTTCTATGAAGATTCAAATTTTATTTTATAATTTTAAAGATTAAATCAGGTGGACATGATCAATATTTTACGAATTTCCTAACATTATTTTGATCAAACTTCCACTAACTTTATTTTATTATTTTTCATTAAAATAATGAAATAAATATTAAAAAATCAAAAATATAAACTAAATATATAAATCCCTTATTCAATACTTTCTCCTTGTGGATTAGACCCTTGCCCTATGCTCATGTTGACAATATATTATTGCAAAAACTAGAAGCCTTATTTTTAACCCTAATTTATGAACATTAGATTCTTGGTGTTGAATTTTTTTAGCATAAATAAGGTATATTGTATCATTACTATATCATTCTAATAAGGAGAATTCCAAGCCATTGTTGACACCTTGTACTTTTTTTAGTATCTTCTAGCGAAGACAATAACTTGAGCGGTGGGATACATTACATGAAAATAGTAGGATCACTTCAATAGCTAAAAGTCAAAAGATCAGATATAGAATTTGCTGTTAACAAATCTTGTAAAAAAAATGGATTCCTCAATGACCGGTAAACCTTGATGCATGTACTTCATTATTTGAAAGGAAGACGATCAGACGGATAAAAGGTCAATATGTGCCTTTTATTTTTATATTGGAAAAATCGTACCTTCTTAGACTTTAAAAATCTAACCTACAGTACCAAGAACAAGGATAGAAAGTGAAATTAATTCCTTAGTCAATGCTGCCTCTAAAGCCCTCTGGGTTCAATTTGACGCTCATTATCAATTTTCTGTCTTGTGATCATTTTGGGACCACTTGTTTAGCTCAAACAGGTGTTTCACTCAATGACAAAACACATCAAATTGAATTTCATTTTATCCAAGAGCAAGTTTCAGCTAAGAAAATACGTATCTGATTCAACACTAGTGTACGATAGCTTGCAGACGCACTAACAATGGGATTAATGAATGGTCAAATAATGGGATTCATGAAAAAATAGAATGAACAGGGAACTCCAGGCTCGTAGAACCTTCTAGTGATGTGGGTAGAAGGGAAGATCACAAGAATTCCAAGATGATCTTGGGTGTGAAATGGTACAATCCTCAACCCAATGCCCCCATGATTTATCTGAAATGTAAAATAGAAATCATCAAGAAATAAGAAGTCATCAAAGAGGGTAAAAGAGCCAATGAACCCTAGCATTATGAGTTATATTGTACGAAATAGAATCCTCAATGTTCTTATAGACCTTAGATCTAATTTTAGTATCATACTAGTGGAAAGGTGATGCCTTCGTCCCAATTTGTTTAGCTTTGATGATGGGGTTCAGATAGACCCAAGCGGGGAAAATCATCAACACTTAAACTGACATTTAGGGATGTTGTTTCACATCTGATTTTGTTATCCTTGAGGGAACGACAAAAAAAACATCCATAATCGTAGGCTGATCTTTCTTAAAATCTGCACGATATGTTATTAATATGGAGGGGGAAGATGTTATCCTCAGAGAAAATAACAAGAGACTATCCCTTAAGAGAGTTGGCCTTTCTGAAAATAGGAGTGGACATTTTCAGCTTATTTAATCTCAGCTTATTTTGCTAACGGGCGCAGATGGCAAGAGGCACGCAATGGCGGTGGCTTTGGGTGCAAAATTAACAATGCCAAATAATACGAAATTTTATTTGGAGACTGGCCATAAGATAGTGACCTTGAGTGTGGGTTGGAGCAGCAAAGTACGCGACATATCCAGGTTAACAGGGGTTTCATATGGGACACCAGTGCAACAAAGGTTTTCCCACGGTAAAATGAGAAAAAAATTATTAAAGTTCACAAAGTTTCACCTTACATGACACGTAGGGTTTTGCGGAACCATGAAGGAAAGGATTGAAACAGTTTTAGCAGTTGAAGGGCATTTCTCAGAAATAAAACTAATCTATATGGCGGTTCTTTATCAGATATGGGTGTTATAGGGGGTACTGCCTAACCTCACCCCCCATGGAAGAGGTGCTTTCTCATGTCAAATAATTGTTGTCATTCCACTCCTTCGGGTGTCCACAAGGGCGCCTTTTTATTCCTACAGCACAATTGGCAAGAGAGTGGGGTTGTTTCCACCAATTCACCCTGCTTGAAGTCCAACCAATCAGTGATTAATGTGGATATAAATCTGCTGAAGATTAGATTTATTGTAGACAGTAAAAGAATAACAAAAAAGTAAAGAGATTATGGTGTTATATCGGGTGCAGAATTCAGTGCAATCAAGCAATTCAGGAAATTCATGAGACAAGTATCAAAAAAATCGTAGCTCCTGTGAAGCATTTGCAAGATTCAGCTCGCGGAGTAAATGGAAATAGGATTTTGACCATGATGCTTGATATGATCCCAGAAAGGAATATATTTGGAGTAGTTACAATGGCCCAAAACACGTTCAATAGGATAATCTTTTCGATCCAAAATCCTTCCAGATTCATAGATGGGGAGGTTAAAGAGCCGAGAGAGAGAAGTTCCCAGGGAAAGAGGAGCGAGAATCACAGGGGATGATGAAGGATCACAAACAGAAAGGTGGCTACTCTTCAGGGAACGATGCCGAACCTGCGGAAAAAAAACGAAGAGGAGATACGAGTGCTAGAGAGAGGCAGTGATTGTTAAGGTTGCTTACATCTCAATTCCTGTCGAGCCCCACTTAAATTGCTGCATTTGCAGGATGGGCCTTTTGGTTGGGCCACTCATTCTTTGGGATTTTCTTTCACTCATAGATCTTACTCCGGGGCAAGTCAAAGTGTTGAATCTCTTACAGTAAACTTTTCAATTGATCTGCAATCAGACAGTAAATCTCCACTTTTCCAACAAGCGACACTTGACTTTGATTGCCACAATAAATGGTTACCATTGGGATGGTCAGTGCTTCTGCAAGTTGTAGGGGGAGGTCAGAGAGAGAAGGAGGCGCATAGAAAACGCTCTCCAGATGTTGCAGATATCATGCCAGAGGTGGATCACAGAGAAGTAATGTCAGATTCATATTCATGCAGACGCTGTAAGGTACTCCGGATGTGCTGTCGCGATCTTATATCTGCCTGAAATAAACAGATAACTCTATCATTTCAACAGGGAGAATCCTAATTAGAAGAAAGAAAAAATAGGGAAGCCACCTGGCGGATTGGCTCTGGTACTCGGTACATGCAGCACATATTAACTATGCTGATGCAAGAATCGAGGGACAGTCGATGGCCTACTGAGATGAATATGGGCTTTGAGGAACCAGTACTTGATCTCATTGCCTGTGAGAGAAACATTAAAATAAACCCCACTAGCGAGCCCTTGAGCATGAGATATGATTTAATATTTTTTACCGCTCCCAAGGTTCTTCCCGATTCTCCCACTAACGTAACCACACCTTTAGATAACTCATCAAGACCTTGGAGGAGCGCCCGCACACCAGACATTGTAATGCCATCAAAATGATGCAGCTAAAAAGTGGAATAGAACACCAATGTGTACATCAAGTAATGGAAATCAAATGAATATTAAACAATGATATTTGTAGAAGTAGTTTAAGATAGGTCTCTCATCTAAAGTGTTCACCAAAAAATTAAATTGAATACCAACTAGACTCACATTTTTTCCAATACCAATCGTTGGAAGATTTGCAAGAACCCCAAGATGACAAGCCAGGCCGAAACCTGCAAGGCAACCACAGTTTTTGCACATAAGAGAGAAGAGGTGAACATAGAACAACTCACATCCACGTACGTCAGGGAAATAAATAATCGGGGAGGAAGATGACGATATGTTAAAATTTTGAGTATAGTATCCTGAAGAGGTCGACTCCAAGAGTTTACTAAAGGATCCTGGACTTTTCCTACTAAGAATGTAATACGGTTACAATTAAAGTATGTAAGAAAAGGAGAGGGTGTAGCCAAATGAGGGGTGTTGACCAGTCAACAAACATCTGGAGACTTTGTATTCCCTTTTGTGCTGACGTGGCCACTAACTCCCAATCTTGACTGGGAGTGGGAGAAGGAATAAAGAACGCCTATAAATAAGAGGTGAGACCTCAAAGAAAGGAATCTTGTAGCCAAATTGATACAGGTCGTACCGACATGAGGTAGGGCAGCCAAGATCATCCTTCGATTTCTATTATTCAGTCTGTCCAGAATCTCCAACATTTATGCGCACAACTAAGTTTCTTCTTTCAATATCTCTCCCAACACTCAAATGAGGAATCATACTTTCTGAAACAAGCCAAAATCGATATGCCAGTGGCATACCAACCAGAGACAATAACACGTAACTGTTATAAAAAAGGAATTTGCGTGCATAAACAATTGATGATTCATACAAATGAGAGAAAAGGGGCGTGACTTGCTCAAAAAACTCACCCTTAGGGTGCAGGACTCCGTTGCCATCAACCATCAGCACCTGAAGATACATAGATATAGCAGATCAGAGCGCTGACCAGAACTCAGAGATTAAGACATAGATTTCAAGGGCGGGTCCAACAGTTTACTTGAGGATAGAAGGAAGGGGATTCACGTTTCATCTTCTCCAGCAGCCGAAGAAGAACAGGAGCCTGGGGCAGCAATAACAGTCATCACCTTGGGAGAAATGATCAAAAGAGTCGTATATGATTTGAATCAAGAAAAACAAGAACATAGATGGACGTAGCAAAATTAATCTCATCCAAACAGTCTAATGTGATTACAGTCGAGATAAACAAGAACAGAAACAGGATGGTAAACCTCTCTAAAGGCGAGGAAGCCGGAGACGTATGGCACAGAGAGGCGGACGATTTCGTGGGTCTCGTAGATTACGGGAGGGCCACCGCCAGCTTCTCCACGGGGCAACCGCTGTAGAACGTCGACGACCACGAGCGCACCACAAGCGATTGAGGAATCGTCTTTGTCGCAGCTCACGTCTACCCCTCCGACGAAACGCAGAGGAAAGTCCCCATCAGCCCCCCACGTCCACGAGAAATCGTCCCCGACGATGACTCTCCTCTGAAGCAGATCCTGCTGCCTGCCAGGGACATTTGAAGAATCAACGCCAAAATCGTAGCACAAGGCAGATGAAGAAACCCTAATCCCCAACTCTAAAAACGGAATTACTTGATCCATTCTTCCACAATCGGGGGCGATTCTGCCATGGCAAGTCACTTCATCCAATAGTGAAATCAATCTTTTGGGTGGTGACCTCAATCGACGAAACACAATACAAATGAAACTCTAATCTTCATCCTATTCGTGTCGTTGTTATTGGTATCCAAACTCTAATTATGTTACTGTGAACATCTATATCGTTTTTGTTCAATATTCTGTCTACCCTTTCAAAAACTAATGTCCCTTATAATGTTTCTTATGTCTTGCTCATGGAGGCTGGTTCACAGCTATGAAAATAATGTAATTACTGAAAGGAAATGATGTGTGGAAATTAATTCCCCCATCTCAAGGCGGGTAAGTTTTAGACTGTTGCTGTCTAGTAAGATCCAAAGTCATGGCGAGGTAAAGTCTATCATTTGTAGGTGCACCTAATAGAAAAAAAATTCTCGAGTGGATTACGGGGAATACAAATTAACATTTTCATAAAATATTCATCTCTACTAGAGTCAATAGTTTTTAAGTAAAAATTTTAAGAATCTTAATTATCTTACTATCTATGAGCTCTCAGATATACCATATTACCTGATGATGCATCATTGGCTACTATTTAAATACGCGGGGATAACAGTGTATCGTTTGATATCATATATCAATTGATGATTTCTTGCTCGAGTGTTAACTCTGCGTATCAGGCCATGGCTAATGCAATTTAAAATCTTTTGCGATTGAATAATTTCCTTTTTCGTTTAGGGATTCGCCACCTCTATGCCCATGCAACTTATCTAATGGAATAACACTACATTCACATTGGGCCATACCATGTCTTTCTATAGAGGATCAAACAAATCAATGCCGATGGTCATATTTTAGATTAAAGGTTTTAATCTAAAATACTGAACACTGAGCACCCTTGATCTAGATTATAGGTTTGCTCGGAATTGGCGTGTGCCGGCCTCAGTGCTTGGGCAGAACACTGAGCACCCTTGATCTCTTGCAGCGGAAGCTCTTGAGATTGCTTAAGATCGCATAGTGGGGTTAGAGGAGATGGTGGTGCTAGGCACCGTCAGTGAATATGGTCGTTGCATTAATATCTTGAAGATGACATCATGGATACATGCGGGAAGACGAGGGGTGTTATAAGGAACGAGACGAGGCGCCTTGCGTCGAGGTAATGTCGTCGCACCGCCTCAAGGCCGCCACTCCGCGCGCGCGCGCCCGTTCTGCCGCTCAGCCGTGCGCCGGGCCAGGCGCCGCGCGCCCGCAGGCGTGGCGATCACACACGCCACCCGTGCCTTGACGATCACACATGCCACCAGCACCCATGTCTACACTCTAGCGCGCAGTCTGCGCGACGCCGCCGCATTCGACACCTCCGAGCTGGGCGTTGCGCGCCCAGCACTACCCGCAGGAGCGCTGCGCGCCCGCTGTGCCGTCTCGGCGCTCTCTGTGCGCCACTTGCCTTAGTCTCCTGGCGGGATGTCTCCCTACCGCGCGCCCCGCACACGCAATGCACGCGTTGCCCGTGCGGCCGCTGCGCGGCATCCCTCACAACTCCGCGCGCTGCACCCACGGCATGCCGCCTGGCCTGCGCGTCCCGCACCCGCGCGCAGCACTTCTCACTCCCGCGTGCAGCGCTCGGCGCTGGCGTCCGCGCGTGGCGCTTGGCTTTGGCGCGCGGCACTTGACGCGCGCGCACACGCTGATCAGCCCGCGCGCCCAGCACGCACAGACCGTACCTGATCCGTCCCGCCCGGGGCGTGGACGGCCACGTGCGCAGTCTGGCGTGAATCACCACCGACAGTGGCAATGGCCTAATAGATCAGGTATTTGGATATCACTATCCATTATGACTCAGTCCTTAGAATGTCGTGAGCCAAAAATGCGGACAAACCTTCCCAATAAGCAGGCAGGCCTCTGGGCAAGGAATGCCGCCTAGTTAGGGGCCTTTTTCGTTTAGGGATTCACCAACTCTATGCCCATGCAACTTATCTAATGGAATAACACTGCATTCACATTGGGCCATACCATGTCTTTCTATTGAGGATCAAACAAATCAATGCCGATGGTCATATTTTAGATTAAAGGTTATAGATACTTCCCTAATGTTATCGGTATCCCATTAATGTACAACCATGATGTTCTTTTCATATGGGCCTTGAGTGTCCTGTGGATTCAGTATTTAATTAATAAACATGTAGCTTATGATACGTATGGTCCACCTAGAGAGGGGTGTCATTATAATGATATGGTCATCGTATCATCATTTGGTTTTCAAGACATTTATTATAACATTCACAGAAAATATTGTCTTTCCCAGACTTCATTATGATAGGACATCAAATCACCTCTTACACTTTGATTTCATGTTAGGAATAGCTTTCAAATATTAAAAAATAGCTTCGCCCAGGTAGATAATAGACTTTTCATTGTTCTAGACCGCATTGTCAGTGACAAGGGCAAATATTTTATTCCCCAAATATGTTGTCGTTGGACTTCTTCTTTTCCAACTCCGAAAATACGGCCAAATCATGGGTTTTTTAGGTCTTAAGTGGGCTACATTTGTTGAGAATGCAAAATCAATTCACAATCCCTCCACCCCTTTGGATAATAGTATCCTCATCAGTTCTAGAGGTTTTAAAGGAATGTTTATTCAACTATGTTGAATTATGATCCATTAATTGAAAAAAAGCTAATGTTGAATGCTGCATTATGGGTCTATTTTATGAACGGTGGAGAGAGATAAGCAGTGGACGAGCAGATATTTAGTGTGATAAGTTTTACTTGGCCCCTTGAAGGATTAAATTTGATTTACATTGTCTTTCCTGTATACAGTGCGAATTCTAAAGGAAAGAGAACAGAGAAGAAGGGAGTATGAACGGTAGGATAACTTAGCCGATATCTCGAAGCAGAACACCTTTTCCAAGTACTAAGATCGATCCAGATGGAAAAAGAGATGCATGAAGTGAAGGTTGCGTCGTGAGAAAGAATGCGACAGTTTTTTCATTCGTAAGGCGTCTAACATGAATCCAAAAAGATTATCTATATTATCTACATACCGAAGCGCCAGATGGGAAGGCGCATGGGCCTTTCGAGTCTTCTTCTTTCATCAGTCGCTCATATTGCTTAAATTTTATCGTACCTTTATAGAGTAAGGGACAAACATGCAGCGTCTTTGTTCTTCCTCTACAAGAGAAGCTCATCGTCTCGAAGAAGTGCGCCTCGGAATAACCAAACAATAGCCTCTCGTTTTCCACGCGGCGAAGACGTTGATACCGTAGAATTAACGTAGATTACCTCCGGCTAAACAGTCTTTCCCCAAGAACAGCGAAACGTGTCCTCCAATCTAGCACCTTCGCTTCCTTTCTCGAGGCATGCAACTCTTCTAGCAGCGGCGGAGGCGGCGGCGGCGGCGGCGGCGGAGGAGGAGCTAGCGATGGTGTTTTTTTACAAGGGTTATCGCCCGAGGAGTTTAGAGGAAAGACGATAGGTTAGCGCTTAAGTCATAGGAGCAAGTCCCACGGGCGCGATGGGTCTCTCAGAAAGAAGTCATCCAGGCCGAACGAAGGCGAGCCGCAGTCAACGTCGGCGGCGGCGGGGTGTTCCTGAGGCGGCGGAGGGGGCGGCGGAGACGGCGGCAGGTGCAGGCGGGCCGCCGCCGGCGCCGCCGCGAAGTGCGCGGCGATGGCTTTGATATCGCTCTTGGACAGCGCCTGGCGCAGCTCTTCGGAGACGACCGGCCGCGCCTCGTCGGGGAAGTTGAAGCGGCCCCGCCCGCCGTGGAGGCAGTAGAGCGCCGCGTCGTAGGCGCGCGCCGCCTTCTCCGGCGTGTCGTAGGAGCCCAGCCATATCCTTGTGCGACTCCGCGGGATCCGAATCTCCGATACCCACTTCCCCCACCTCCTCATTCGGATCCCCTTGAACTCCCTCTTTTCCTCTCTCTCCGGAGAACCCGCCATGTCCTTACTCTTCCTCTTCTTCTTCTTCTTCCTCTTCTTCTTCCTCCTCTTCTTCTTCTTCCTCTTCTTCTTTCTCTTCTTCTTCTTCTTCTTCTTCTTCTTCTTCTTCTTCTTCTTCTTCTTCTTCTTCTTCTTCTTCTTCTTCTTTCTTTCTCTTCCTCTTGTTCTTCTTCTTCTTTCTCTTCCTCTTGTTCTTCTTCTTCTTTCTCTTCCTCTTGTTCTTCTTCTTCTTTCTCTTCCTCTTGTTCTTCTTCTTCCTCTTTCTCGTCCTCTTTCTCTTCCTCTTCTTCTTCTTCTTCCTCCTCTTTCTCGTCCTCTTTCTCTTCCTCTTCTTCTTCTTCTTCTTCCTCTTTCTCGTCCTCTTTCTCTTCCTCTTCTTCTTCTTCTTTCTCTTCCTCTTGTTCTTCTTCTTCTTCCTCTTTCTCTTCCTCTTCCTCTTGTTCTTCTTCTTCTTCCTCTTTCTCTTCCTCTTTCTCTTCTTCTTCCTCTTTCTCTTCTTCTTCCTCTTTCTCTTCCTCTTCTTCTTTCTCTTCCTCTTGTTCTTCTTCTTCTTTCTCTTCCTCTTGTTCTTCTTCCTCTTCCTCTGCCTCTTGTTCTTCTTCTTCTTCTGCCTCCTCTACTCCTTCGTCTTCCTCTTCCTCTCCTTCTTGGGCTTCTTCTTCTTCTTCTTAGAAGGCAGCAACCGTAGAGAAAAAGACGACAATCGCGTGAGCGAGCTTGGTTTGGGGCCGACGTGGCGCTCTCCAATGGAGGACAAGGAGACGGGTAGTCTCTCCGAGCACAAGTGTGGGCAGCAGAAGAAGCTCTGGGGAAAACGCGTTCGCCCTTGTTTATCTATCCTCTTCCTCCGCATGCATAGGCGGAGCTGACTCCAACACCCATTGCTTCCGGACGAAGAAGACGAAGCCGAGGAAGAGGAAGTAGCTATTGGGCCGGCCCATTAAGCTACTCCCCTGGCTGGCCCATTAGGACCGACCAGTCGTCGCCTTCCGAGTGTTTGTGTGGGAGGAGGGGACGAGCTTCACCTATTCTCTTTTGTCCTCTCTCGCGCTGCTCCTTCCCAGTCACGACGGTGGGCGGCGAAACCCTAGAACGGTCGGCCTCTCTCTGCCCGTCTGTCTGGCGTCGCCTTCATATACTGCGCTTCTGGATCTCCCCATTTTCCTTCTTTGATTGTGATCTTGGCGGGTTTTTCTTTCTTGGCAGCCCCGTTCTTGTTGCCTGATTTGCTGGGTGATGGAGGGCTCTGAAGGTGATGGCGGGCCTCCCGACTCTTGGGAGCTCGCGGATTTGGAGGAGACCGTAAGCCGTTTGCTTATCTCTTCGCCCCCGCCCCGCAAGAAGACTTCTTCCGGGGAGTTCGCCGAAGGGCCGGCACTGCCCTCGATTTCTTCGTCGGCGGATGCCCCCGTTTTCGAGCCTTCTCCGTTGCAGGGGGCGGCGGTCGAACAGGTTGACCAATTTCTGAAGGAGGCTCTGGAGAAGCCGCGGGAGAGACTTGCGAGTAAGTTGATGATATGATGATGATGTTATAGCTCATAAACTCTGCGTCTGAAATCTTGATGGGAAGGTTTAAATTCGACTGTTCTTACAAGCTAGCGGAAAGATTTCGGTTAATTGTCAAATTGTGGGGACATTTACACTCTATGTCTCGTGCCCGTGGCCATGTCGTATTGCTACAATTTTATTTGATTTTCTGTACTTTAAGTGAAATGGGATTCGAAGCGAAGTTCTAATTCCTGTGCCAGATTCCGCGTGTCTCTCTTCTGTGATCCTTCTTATGGGTCATACGCGGGGTTATATATGACAATTAAACTGTAAAACAGAGGGATTTTCTCTGATCTGTCGAAGACAGTGAGCTTCGTCCATTGTTTTTTTTCAGATTTAAATGTTCCGATACTCCTCCAGGGGCTGCTGATATAATTTCGTTGCGCAGAAACAGACTCTTGTTTTTTTTATTTTTGTTGGTTTCCGATACAATTGCCTCTGATGAGAATGTCCTTCATCTATTACACTGACGTTGAGCTTCAGTGCCCCACTCATCTGTGTGGTTCAGTATTCACTGAAAAGTTGGACCACTGTAAAGCTATTATAGCATTTCATTCGGATATCTCAAAAAAAAGGCATTTCATTCAGATACAGGAGATTTATCCAACTATTCTTTAGTTTCCCGGAACTAGACTGTTCGGTTGTTATGGCGTACTCAAGATCACAGGGTTGAGTCAGCTTCTTTCGATTTCTTTGTTTGTTATTTCAGTCGGCGTTCCCTGTTTTGAGTCGATTCCTTTGTTCTCTTAAGATTTTTTCATGGATTTCTCTTCCAGCCCCTCTTTCCCATTGTGTCGCATAACGGGCTGCTCTTTCTTTCTTTCACCTTAAAATAGACTCTCTCGTAGTACATTGTCTTGTGTTATACTTCACCTCGGCAATTCATTGTCTCCCTCTTTTTTTTGTCTTCGAACTTTAGGCTGATCTCAAAATGTGCACACATCCATGTTTGTAATTCTTGAGAGCAAACATACAACAAACAATACGCTTGATTCTAAAAAGTTCCTCTTTGTTTCTGGTGTAGTTTTACGAATGGAGCAAGACATCGAAAAGTTCCTCAGCAATCCGACGCAGCAACAAATAGAGCTACAGCCTCTGCCGAATTCCTACCTTCGATTGGCGGCGCACCGGATTGCTCAGCACTACTCTCTCCAGTCCGTCGCCATGCCTGACAGCAGCTCTCTCGACATTTCAAGCTCCCGAATCTTCCTCCGCAAGACACCCTCGAGTCGACTTCCCCCAATTCGCCTGGCGGATATCCCCGTAAACCTACCAAAGGATGAAGGTAGCGGCAGCATGGTCAACGTCGCCATCAAACGAAGACCGCAGAAATACCCGCAAAGTGGTAGTCTTCTCGACGCGGATTCCTCGTCCAGAGCAAACCAAGCCAAGAGCGTGGAGGAGAGAAAAGAAGAGTACAACAGAGCGCGCGCCCGCATATTCAGCGGCACCGCCAACGCTGCGAAAGCCGAAGCCGATGTTCCCTCTGTAGAATCCTCAGCTTTCCCACAACAGAGTCCTGGATTGGCGAGCCAGCCCGAGGAGAAACCCTTTTCCGAGCTCAATATCATCAGATACGGATCCGGCGAGTCTCTCGGAAGCAACAGCGGATCAAACACCGGCAGAGACGGGATTGAGAGGGATCCCAACATCCTCAACAGATACAAGTTGTACAACCGGGTTGCCATCTTCCGCGATCGTGAACTGGACAGGAGGGACCCCGACTACGACCGCAACTACGATCGGTTCGTCGATTGTTCTTCTTCCTCTACTCGTCGATTTGAAGTTTCGACTGTTCTTTTGATCCGAGATGAATCGTCTGCCGTTGTAGATACGCTCAGCGGTTCGATCCGGGGTTTGGGTTCGGCGGTGGAGGTGGGTACGGCATTCAACCGCTGTACAGTCCCGCGGTGAACTACAACGCGGAGTTCCCGCAGCTGGGCGCGACCCACGTCGCGCAGATGCCGATGGAGCACCGACAATCGCCTGTTCCTCAGCATGTCCACGGGTCTTGGGCGGGGGCGAGATCTCCGTCTGCCGCCGTCGGCTACGGCCCTGCAGAAGCGCTGGTGCCTTCTTTCAGCGGCAATCAGGCTGTCTATTTGGCCTCTTCGCCGTATCTTCTCCAGCCGAGAGGACCCAGATCGGGCGTCGGCTTCATTCACCGCCCAGAGCATCCGATTACTTTCTCCCAGGTAGTACGTATCAGAGTAGTAGAAAAGAAGTACCCTTGTTGGAGCTCTCCGTGCACTGAATATATTTTTTTTCTCGCTTCTTTGCAGAGTCACCAGCAACAGCAACGCCCAGATTCCAATTTTGGATTACCCAGGCCCCGGTGAAGGGGCCTGCCATGCCTGCACATCGCGGCTTATCAGGAGATGAGCGCATGGTCAAGTGCAGGCATTAGGCCGGGGTTGGGCCCCCGCCGAAGGCCGAAGACGCCATTAAGTAGTGCGTCGCGGTTTGGTGGACGTGAAAAAATCTCATGGCGTCGGAGGTTTGGAGGACCAAAAAAGCCTGCTTGCTCTGTCTGGCCACATCGCAGGGCCGGCGAACTGAGTGAGAATCATCCTGTCGACCGCTCTTTCGCCCCTGGGTTTGTGTTTTTGGTGAGTTGCAGGTGGACGGGGCAGAAGGAGTGAGAGTGGAAGACGGACGTGGATTTGTATAAATAAGGCCCTGGCGGAGAGTGGCGCGGCTCATTCTGCCGGCGGCGTGGTTCATCTACCTCCCTCGCGGCACGCAGGGGACATGACCCACCTGCTGCTGGTATGCTCAGCCTCACCGCCTTCCCCTCTTCCCTTCTCCCTCGGAGCTGCGGTCTCCCTCCCGGCTCGTCATCTCTTGGCAAGGCGGCGCTTTATAAGTACGGAGAGCCCTCCTCGGCCTGGGTCCATCACGGGAGGAGGAGTAGGAAGAAGAAGAAGAGCAACAACAAGGCAGCCGGGGCGATAATGGGGACCGTGGTAGAAGAGGAGGAGCAGTACGTGTTCAAGGGTCGGTCCGTGGCCGTGCCGGAGGGGCTGACGCTGCCGGAGTTTGTGCTGCAAGGGGCGGAGCGGTACGCGGACAAGGTGGCGCTGGTGGAGGCGTCGTCGGGGAAGGAGTACACGTACGCGGCGGTGGCCCGCGACGTGGCCCGGCTGGCCAAGGCTCTGCGCTCGCTGGGGCTGCGCCGCGGCGACGTGGTGGTGGTGGTGCTGCCCAACTGCGCCGTTTACCCCGTCGTGGCCCTCGGCATCATGGCCGCCGGCGGCGTCTTCTCCGGCGCGAACCCGCTCGCCCTCCCCGCCGAGATCGCCAAGCAAGTCCAGGATGCGGACGCCAAGCTCCTCGTCACCGACGCCCAGTTCTACGCCAAGGTAAGAAAAAGGAAAATCTCCTGTTTATTTTATTTATTTTGGTGGTCTGTGTTTGGCCTTGTGACGGAGGAGCAAGCATAAGAAGCAGGTGGGGGAGATGGGGGTGCCGATCATCGTGGTGGGCGAGGAGCGGCCGGCGGGGGAGTGCAGGGCCATGTTCTGGGAGGAGCTGCTGGCGGCGGCGGACCGGGCGGGGCCGACGGGGCGAGGGGAGGCGGCGGCGGTGCGGGAGACGGACCTGTGCGCGCTGCCGTACTCGTCGGGGACGACGGGGGGGTGCAAGGGGGTGATGCTGAGCCACCGGAACCTGGTGGCGAACCTGTGCGCGACGCTGGACGGGGTGGGGGAGGAGATGGTGGGGCAGACGGTCACCCTCGGGCTCATGCCCTTCTTCCACATCTACGGCATCACCGGCATCTGCTGCGCCACCCTGCGCACCAAGGGCCGCGTCGTCGTCATGACCCGCTTCCACCTGCGCGACTTCATGGACGTCCTCGCCCGCCACGAGGTCAATTTCGCCCCCATCGTCCCGCCCATCATGCTCGCCATGGTCAAGAGCTCCGCCGCCGCCGACTGGGACCTCTCCCGCCTCAAGCTCCGCGCCGTCATGACCGCCGCCGCGCCCTTGGCCCCCGAGCTCCGCGCTGCCTTCGAGGCCAAGTTCCCCGCCGTCCAGATCCAGGAGGTGAATCAATCAATCAATCGATCGATCCATCCATCCATCATAGATACCCGACTCCTCCTGCGTTTCTTTCTGGTGGTGTAGGCGTACGGGATGACGGAGCACAGCTGCATCACGCTGACCCACGGCGACCCGGGGAAGGGGCGCGGCGCCGCGAAGAAGAACTCGGTCGGGTTCGTGCTCCCGAACCTGGAGGTGAAGTTTGTGGACCCCGACACGGGCCGCTCCCTGCCCCGCAACACCCCCGGCGAGCTCTGCGTCCGGAGCCAGTGCGTCATGCTCGGTCGGTCAGCCACCGTTGGTCTTGATTCACTTGCTCATTTATTCATTCCCTCGTCTGCTAATCTTTTTCTGGCACTATTCCGCGCAGGTTACCACAAGAGGAGGGACGAGACGGAGCGGACGGTGGACGCGCAGGGGTGGCTCCACACGGGCGACATCGGCTACATCGACGACGACGGCGACGTCTTCATCGTCGACCGCATCAAGGAGCTCATCAAGTACAAGGGCTTCCAGGTTGGTCCCAGAAAAAGCCCTTGTTCTTTTTCATGCCCGTTTGGCCTTCCAAGTGACCGACCGCAAGAGTGACATTTCCGTCCGAAGGTGGCGCCGGCCGAGCTAGAGGACGTGTTGCTCTCCCATCCCTCGGTCCAGGACGCCGCCGTGTTCCCGTAAAATCCCTCCCCCCCTCAGTTTGCTTGTCTTTTGATGATGTTCTGAAGAGATTCATTCTAACCTGATTATGATATGCTCAATCAAGATTGCCGGACGAGGAGGCGGGGGAGATCCCGGCGGCCTGCGTCGTGCTGGCGCCGGCGGCGGGAGAGAGCGAGGAAGACATCATGGCGTACGTGGCCGCCAACGTCGCCTCCTACAAGCGGATACGCGCCCTGCACTTCGTCGCCGCGGTGCCCAGATCGCCCTCGGGCAAGATCCTCAGGCGCGTGCTCCGCGACGACCTCATCAAGAGGAACAAGGCCGCCGCCGCCTGAACTCTTCACACAGACTTCATAAACTATCTTTCTCAATAGCTTGAACTGTAACCATTGGGAGAGACCATCTGTCCGACGTTTTACTCGCAAATCAAAACGACTCAACACTAGTATGGCGTCACTATGGGTAAAATTTGAAAAATGAACTTTAAGAAAAAGAGAAAAACAACCACGGGGGAGTGAACATCGAGAACGACAGTGCCTGGTAACGAACGATACCTTCGAGCCTCTGCTAACACGACGACTTGACACGGACGGATCCGATTGGGGCTAGTAGAGTAACCCAAACCACTTCACCGACTTACACGACACGACTGACCTTTCAAACATCCACATTGGTGCGGGCTGACGACTACTTTTGACCATCTTGACCTCAAATGGTTTACAGACCTCACTGGAACAGTAGCAGAGTAAAGAATCAATGCAGGCGCAAATATGAAAAAGGAAAAAACGAAGACAGAAGATGAGATTTTTTAAGTACACACCATCATTGGATATCATTAAAATAGAATGTTTGAGACACTCTTGAGATTGATCCCGGAAAACACAGGTGAGCAAGTAAAGCAACAAACTTTGCACAAGTGTAAGCATATAACAACAGACCTCGACGTCGTCCTCCGTAGCTACCACTGCTGACTCGTTAGCCGGTCTTTCTGCTCCACAGTTTTGTCTGTTGCATTTCGTCCTGAACGGATAGTTTATGTTGTTGCATTTATCACATTTCCAGCTGCCCTCGGGCATTTTCGGCTCTGCATAGTCATTAGATTCATCAAGATTCTGAACGAACGTAAAAAGAAATGAAATCATTTGTATTACTTACTGGATGGCTTGGCAGTCTCCTGCTTGGTGGAGGTCTGCTTGCCAAAATAAGAGGCATCAGTAAAATCTCAAACCACTCTCACGAGGAAGTTTTAAGGGGAGCGCAGAAGCATATTCAAAATCTTCCTGACGAAACCAAGAAATGGAAAAGCTAATGTAGCTCCAGACTATTATACAGATTAGTTGAATTGAAAAAATTCAGAATAGACCTAAATTTAGTGAATATTAAAGATATGAGGTAATATACTTTATTATAAATAAGAAACAACACACTTGAATGTGTGTCAAGTGTTGCCTGCCAAATTCAGCACTTACGGAGAAATGATAAATGACAAGGAGGGTTTCGCATTAAAGATAGATCACGACTTACAAGACATAAGAGACAGATGGTCCAACTGCCGCTGCTTATTTCACCAGCCTTATTCGTGATTTATGTTGGCGAAAGCAAAGCAGTTTATTTCACGTATACTAAAATATCATGCCATTAAAGTACAAAGAAATTAACTATATGGGAATAGGAGCTACGGAATGAAATAAAAGTTAGGTTAAGAACAACATTAACCTGAGAACCAGGTCGAGGGGCGTTGCATTTCCTCATGTTGCATGCCGTCCGAAACCCGAAATTGGTATTGCCACAGCTGGGGCAAGTCCAGTCGCTCTCGCGATCTATGAAGAAAGACGTTTTAGTGACGTTGCTACAGATGAGGGTCAATAAGAAAACAAAGGACTGCACCTGCGCTCTTCTTTTGGGAGCCTTCGTCTGGGTATAACGCCATCCTGGGTATCTAACAATATAATTTCCAGACAAGGTCTCAGAAAAAAAATTAACAGATCGATTAGAAGAATGAAAATTTTGAATTTGCACATGGGGGTATGGAGAACAACTCATCATATTAATTGAAGAAATTTCAAATAACAACAAAGAGAAAACAGTGCGATACCATGGCACCCGGCCCCATTGGCATTCCCATTCCATACCGATTCATTAGAGGCGCCATACCGTACATGCCACCTGCAAAAATCTCGCAGTGAGTAATCGGCACGATAATCGTGACTGTATTTCCACCTAAAGAACTGCGGTATGATAATTGCTCAGAAATAACGCCCAATGAAACTACCGAGAAATCTCCAAATGTGTCGTCTAATCTAAAACGACACATCGACCAAAAGATAATTAGTACAAAAATACCTGTTCCAATCATCCCACCTGGGGAATAGGGCGGCGGACCAGACATGTGCAATGCGCCGTACGGACTGCCAATAGGAAGGCGACTACCATAATCGTAATGATACCCCGAGCCAGGGATGTCATAGGGCGGCATAGCTGATCCATTGAGAAGAGTAGCATATGGCGGAGCTCCAAGATACATCGACGGAGTCATAGAGCCCATGTAGCCAGATGAAGTGTACGGTGGTGTGGGTTGCAAGGGCTTGGCACCGATTTTCTTAAAATAAAATGGAAATGAGTAATTAAATACATGAAACAGAAACGCCTAACAAAAATTGCGCTCATTACGCTACAAAAAAGTATTAGCATCAGATGAAATGGCTACATTTTACACTGTAACGCGTCAAGGACAAAAAACTGTGGCACACCATGTTCCTAAAATTATTGTAAACTTCGAAACTGCGGGAAGACAATTTCAGGGACTCCCACACTAGTAAATTAAAAAAATATATACTCAAGAAAGGGTATTCGCATTCAATTCGACAATACAAGCGTGCAAGGATCCAGCAGTCCACCAACTTACAAAATTATGGTCGGCAGGCCGAGGTTGGGTGCAGTTACGCATATTGCAAGTCGTTCTGAATGAGAAGTTGACGTTGTTACAACTGGGGCAAATCCAATCATCTTCACGGCGCGCTCCTAAGCGTAACACAGTCGGAGAGCCAAGTGATGAGTAAATGAATTTTCCGATAAAGTTTAGAAGCTAAAAGTTTACTACCATCGGTTCGGGCTCGCTTTCCAGCAGTGGATGAGTGCCGACCATCTACCTACATGAGATTGAGCGAGATTAAGTTCCCCGATAGCGCAGGAAAGTGCGTCGACTAGCAAAATCATCGTCGAGCGGAGGGGAAAACGAGCACTCCTCAAATCTCAGCGTCATTGAAAAAGCCCGCGGTCATAAACAATAGAACTTTGAAGGAATCTCAGGAGTATAAACAAACGTACATTTTTTTTCTGGAATGAGATGAAAGCAATTGATTTTCCCAAATCGAAGGAGAAGTCGAGGGGGGATACCTGAGACATGGTAGGATCGAGTTTGCTAATCCGCAACGAACTCGCAAACTATTAGGAGATCCAAAGTCAATGATCCGGCAGCAAGAATAGAATCAAGGGAACCGCGACAGGCAACAGTCCAAGACCTCGGTTAGGGTTTCTCTCGGGGAGTTCGTCGAGGGCTTTGAATCAACTGCCGGCAAAGACTTACCAGATCCCAATTCGATTCGACGTGTGGGCTCTTCTCGGCCCATTTAGCATTACAATAAAAATCGCTTCACGGTCATAGAGCATTCTTTTAATTTGTATCTTTTTCATATTACGCACATAAATTCCTTGGAGAACAACAGAAACACTATTATGAGCATGATGTTTTTTTTGGAGTAGCTCCACTATATTTTGTTATTAATAGAATTAGTTAGCACATTGGTTTGTCCTACGTACTACGAGAAACTGATGTTTATCTTGTCCCATTATACTTCATTTCCGCATCCTGCATTGGAAAATAATTCCCATAAGGAAATCCCCTCTAAAAAATACATTAGTCTAATTAGCCCTTGCGAATAAGCATCTCTATAAGGACTGCTCAACTATTCTTCATCATCGATAACATCATAGCAGTTATCATCATGTTCCTGAACATGTCAGTCCTTGGTTGGGCCGCATCCCTCTCTTGGGAGGACCATAAATCAAAGTGAAATGAGTGAGGTACGTCTA
This sequence comes from Wolffia australiana, assembly GCF_029677425.1. Taxonomy (NCBI): domain Eukaryota; kingdom Viridiplantae; phylum Streptophyta; class Magnoliopsida; order Alismatales; family Araceae; genus Wolffia; species Wolffia australiana. Next base: position 14,090,225 of record NC_135849.1, read on the forward strand.
GTCTCAATATAGTTGAGAATTACATCATAGCATGCCCCATAGCTCATGAATTTTTTTTAAAATAATGCATATTTGATTAATGTCCATATTAGACATTTAATCACATAGTTGAATAGAAATTCCTTAGTCACCTAATTATTATGACATATTTGAATGCTAAGGAAATATGATAAAATGATCACTGAAAAGTTAAACTTAAGATAAAGTCATAAGATAGAAATTCAAACTTCTATGTGTCGTAGCATAACTCAAACATGTATAGGACCTTCCCAGACATATCTCGTCATCTATGGCCAATTGGTTTAGGCGTGTATTGAAGAAATATATAAGTAAAGAGGGGATTTTCTACCATGCCAGTCTCCATTAGTGTAAGGCCCCAGAGTAGGTGGCATTCCTGCACAGAGGCATGGATGCTAATTGTGATGACTTGTACGTGTACTTAGAATAGGGACTGAGTCCTTAAGCTTGAACACCACACGCATCATCGGTGGTGACACCCGGCCATGATCTTTAATGCCAATGCCTGTTAGGTGCTCGTTGGCATGCAAGTGGGGCGGATCAAGGCAGGCCAAGCGCATGTTGTGTGTGCAGGCCGCCAAGGATGCACATGCACGAGCACCAAGCACTACGCAGATGCGTGGGACACACATGCTAGGTGGTAGAGGTGCAGACGTTGGCACGAGTTGCCCGGGCCTGCGAGTGGAGGGGATAAGTGCCGCTCACATGCATGCCATGCAGACTAAGGCATTGGTGCAGAGAGTGCTGAGATGGTTGCGGTGCCAAGGCTTGAGGTACCGAGCATGGCGTCGTCAATGCGGACCGAGCATAGCGGTGTCAACACGGGTGTTGGTGTTTCATGGAGCGTCAAAGTTGTGACGGACTGGCGCTTGCACCGAGTGTCATGACCCACGAGCGCGCGGTGCATGGCCTAGGGGCACACTTGTAGTGTCGGTGACGGCAGGCGCGCACGGTGTTTTAGGCCTCAAGGCGCAGGAGCGCCACTATCCTAGTGCGCGTTGTCCCTCGTCTTGTTACTTTGGTATCATCCCTGGTCTTCCCCATGTAATACCTACGACTATGATTTAATGTTGTCCCTTATAGTACAATGACCCAATTCATGTATGGGGCCTAGCCCTACCTTCTTTTCTTAACCTCCAAGCAATCTAAAGTTGTTGCAAAATACTTCCACTGCACAAGCAAAGGCTGCTCAGCGTTTCTGCCCAAGCGTTGAAGTCATCACACGTTCGATCCGAGCATTTTTCTTAGCAGAGGATTTAACCACGTGACAACTGGACATAGGATATTCATGAACTATATCAAGATACCTGGCTAGAATAGTATTGTTTGCTCTCACACAAATCATTAGCATGGCTGATCTTGTAACCATTAGAATTGAGACATTTAGGATATATAACGAGCTCTCTTTAAGGATTATGCTGAATTAATTATGTGAATCCCTCGTATGGTTTTATTAGGTTGATTCATGTCGCGATTGTGTAAGTGGTCCTTTGACATTAGAAACCAAGGAAATCTTGTCAGTAGACAATTGTGTTTTGACTATGATCTACACATTTTTAAATAGGGGATTTCAAACATACTTAGTTTGGATGAGAGAACAAATGTTTAAAGATGATTCCAGAACATAATTATCCAGATGAGATATGATAATTCAAACTGACATTTTTTTAGTGAGTCTCTTAATCTCAATACTAGTAAAAAGCTATTTTTTCATTTCCCTATTTCCCTCCATGTCATTTCATCCTCGTCTTGAATTTTATGCTTATCTTTACGAGGGAAGTTAGAAGAATGAATGGAGCTCAAAAACTGACATTTCTTACTTAATTCTTCAAGCTCAAAATTGAAAACTACCCAATCTGGTCTAATAGCCCAAACAAATAGGTTTCATAATTGGATGTTATCATTGGTTGAACGAGAGAGTGCCAATGAAGCCTCTAGTTGCCACCTACTAATACATAACTTTAAGTCCTATATATTAAGGGGTTAATAGCACGAAATATCCCAAATTTTTTCAAAAATCTGAGATATAACCTAAACTTTTTTTTTGGCACGTTATATCCCAAACTCTCTAAGTCGACGCCGACATATCCCGGTGATGACGTGGAATCCATCGTGGCTGCCAGGTGGATTTCCGGCCAGATTTTGACCTAGCGGAATCCACCTGGCAGCCACGATGGATTCCACGTCATCATCGGGGATTCCACTTGCCAGGTGTTTTTCGATAAGAGAGAGAGGTATTCTAGAGAGAGAGAGAACGAGAGAGAGGCATTCTAGAGAGAGAGAAGGGGAGAGAGAGGCATTCTAGAGAGAGATAAAGGGAGAGAGAGGCAAACTAGAGAGAGAAAGAGAGGGATTCGAGAGAGAGAGAGAGAGGGAGAGAGAGGCATTCTAGAGAGAGAAAGAGAGGCATTCTAGAGAGAGAAAGGGAGAGAGAGGCGTTCTAGAGAGGGAGAGAAGAGAAGAAGGGAACGAGCAGGGAAATAAGAGAAAACTCACAGAATCGGACATGAAAGCGCAGTCAGGGTAGTCGACGATGGGCGAGAGCGTGCCGTCGTAGTCAAGGAACAAGGCCATTCTCTCCCTTTCTCTCTCTCTCTCTCTAGAACGCCTCTCTTTATCTCTCTAGAATGCCTCTCTCTCCCTTTCTCACTCTCTAGAATGCCTCTCTCTTTAGAACGCCTCTCTTTCTCTCTCTAGAATGCCTCTCTCTCTCTCTCTCTCTCTCTCTCTCTCGTTCTGTCTCTCTCTCTCTCTCTCTCTCTAGAATGCCTCTCTCTCTCTCTTATCGGAAAACACCTGGCAGGTGGAATCCCCAGTGATGACGTGGAATCCATCGTGGCTGCCAGGTAGATTCCGCCAGGTCAAAATCTGGCCGGAAATCCACCTGGCAGCCACGATGGATTCCACGTCATCATTGGGATATGTCGACGTCGACTTAGAGAGTTTGGGATATACCGTGCCAAAAAAAGTTTAGGTTATATCTCAGATTTTTTAAAAATTTGGGATATTTTGTGCTATTAACCCTATATTAAAATATTTAAGAACTAAATCAGATGATTATTAGTATGAGAGTTATCAAGCTTCAAATTATAAAATTTATTTCTGTAAAGATATTTATTTCCACTGGATTATATGCATCTTTATGGAATGTTCTGACATCACTTGCTTAAAGAAAATAAAATTCTAAGTGGAAAACATTAGTTAAGAATTTTTTACATTAAACTTGAATAGATTATAAAATTCCAACTATATATTCTATAATATTTTAAGAATTAAAATATATTATCTAGAATTATTATACGACCTATTTTCTCAATTTTGAGACAATTTTGTATCCCAATCAGGGAGGAGAGAGAAAATTGGACTACTGGGAATAGTTTGACTTCAATTTTCAAAATCTAAAAATCACAGAGTTATGGGTGAAATTTTAAAGGTAGCTTTATATCTTAATAATTTCTCCTGCTCTAGTAAACCGAGTAAAATAAATAGATTCCAAGATCCATCAAATTTTCTTGGTGTTTGTAATCAATTGAAGCTATAAACCAAAAGAAAAACAGGAGGGACTCTCCCACTATGATAAATTGCCTTGATCTTAAGATAAATTTAGTATCTATGGTTAGTCTTATAGTGCTTGCTTTACCATTTTCTTCTTGACATCCATCTATCATCACCCATACATTCACATCCATTTATACATAGCATCATACTAGGGTTCAGGGATTCAATCTGATCCTTCGAATGTTCAGTCAGATAGAACATTCGAAGGATCAAGAGAGAGAATGAGGGATAGAGAAAGAGAAAGAACATGAGAGAGAGAAAGAGAGAAACAGAGAGGACAAGAGAGAATGTGACAGAGCGTGAGGGAGAGAGAACAAAGGATGAAGATAACAAGAGTACGAGAGAGACAGAGACCAAGCGAGAGAGAGAGAATGAGAGAGTGCTCGAGGGAGAGAGAGAACCATAGGGAGAGAGGGAGCACAAGAGAGAGAGAGCCAGAAGGAGAGAGAGATAACGAGAGAAAGAGCCAGAGGGAGAGAGAGCACGAGAGAGAGAGAGAGAGCACGAGAGAATGAGAGAAGAAGCGAGGGAGAGAGCACGAGAGAGAACAAGAAAGAGAACAAGCCAGTGTGGGAGAGAATGAGAGAGAGAGAGCAAGAGGGAGAGAGAGAGAGAGCAAGTGAGAGAAAGCGAGAGTAAGTGAGAGAGAGAGAAAGTGAGAGAGAGAGAGTAAGTGAGAGAGAGCGAGAGTAAGTGAGAGAGAGAGCAAGTGAGAGAGAGCGAGAGTAAGTGAGAGAGAAATAGCAAGAGAGAGAGAGTGAGAGAAAGTGAGAGAGAATAAGAGAGAGAGAGCAAATGAGAGAGAATGAGAGAAAGAGAGAGCTAGTAAGAGAGAATGAGAGGGAGAACGAGAGAGAGAGAAAGTGAGAGAGAATGAGAGAGAGAGAGAGCAAGTGTGTAGGGATCGGGGATTCGGACAGATCGTTCGAATGTTAGATCGGATCGGGCATTCGAACGATCGAATCTGAACACCGATCTGTCCAGTTCAGATCCGATCTGAACATGATCTGCACGTCTGTTCGGATCGGATTGTTCGAACAAGATGGCTGTTCGGATCGAATGTTCCAATATGATACGATTCGAACACATTGTTCGAATTGGATCAAATCGAATGTTCAAATCCAGCAGTGCCAGCAGCCGCCCGCGGTGCCCAGCGGCGCCCAGAGCTTCCCAGCTCTGGCCAGCGGCTGCCCGGCGCGCTCAGCGGTTGCCAGCGTCGGCCAACAGCCTCCACCACCGCCCAGCGGCCCCGAGCCCCGGCCAGCGGCAGCCGACGACCACCAGAGAGAAAATCACAGACGGTCCATGCGCCCCTCTGGCCATTTATTCGAACAAATGGCCGATCAAACACGAACCGATTTGTTCGTTCAAAACATTCAATCAAACACTAACAAAGGATCTGTTTGATCGAAAGATTCTAACGGATCAGTTAGAATTGGCATTTGTTCGTTCGAATCTTTCGAACAAGATTTGAACGATCCAATCCCCGATGCCTACAAGTGAGAAAGAATGAGAGAGAGAGCTAGTGAGAGAGAATGAGAGAGAGAAAGTGAGGGAGAAAGAGAGAGAGCACGTGAGAGAGAATGAGAGCGCAAGTGAAAGAGAATAAGAGAGAGAGAGAGCAAGTGAGAGAGAATGAGAGAGAGAGAAAGGGAGAGAGAATGCGAGAGAGAGCGAGAGAGAGCAAGTGAGAGAGAGAAAGTAAGAGAGTGAGAGAGCAAGAGAGAGATAACAGGAGAGAGAGCAAGAATGGGTAAGAGAGAGATAACAGGATAGGGAGAGTGAGAATGGGTAAGCGAAAGATAACAGGAAAGGGAGTGTGAGAATGAGTAATTGAGAGAGATAGAGAGAGAATGAATGAGAGATAGAGAGAGCAATGAGGCATAAGAGAAAGGGTGTTTTTTCCTCAAAGTTTTCAATTTTGTTCGAACAGTTAAAACAAAATAGAATCAAGTTCTATTTTTCAAATCAAATCGATCAAAAAACCTAGATCTAACTCAACCTAAAACCTTTTTGGATTTAAAGATTTGAACTGTTCGGGGTAGAATCTCCTTTTGATCAAATAAAACATCATCCATTGTGCCATATCAATTTAAAGTTTATAGTAATTTTATACACATTAGTTATTATATCTTTCTTATCATCCTTCTCATGTCACCAAGTTCTTAATTTATGAAATATTTGTTGTCATTCCATTAGTACCTTCTCATTTTTTTGAAATCCCTACTATCGATTCCTAGAGGAGACGACCTTTCATCGTTACTAACATCACATTATTTTATGTGCCAAGGTCTTATAAATTTTATTTATTTCATAGAATAAGAATGACAATTACACCCCTAATTTGAGCTCATCAACCACCTATAGAAACCCAAGCATATGAGAAGGAGAAGAATCAATATGTTATTTCATTATATTGGTAGAAGTCTCTAATATTCTTATATTAGGGTACAAAATGGAACACTATGCTTAAGTTGTCTTTATCATGTCTATAGAAACTACTCTTACACATGAGCACTTATAAAAATACAAAATATATCAGGTGCGAATGAAAATAATGCTCAAATGACTCCCAAAATTTGCTTAACATTTAAGTCAATCAGTGTTAGTTACGAACTCCCAAAATTTGCATATGAAGGTATTCATTTGAAATTCAGAAATATTCCATTGATCTAGTTAAAAACATGATGTGGAAATACATAAACATTTACCATGTTATCAAAAGTTGATTAGCATTTTCTTGGTTTTTTGTATTCAAACATGGGAGAATTCGTTCAGACTAAAACAAAATCATGAAAAGAAGCTTTAAAAACTGAAAATTACATTATCTATTAGAAATTATTCAAGAATGATGAATAAATGCACTATATATAAATTTGGCTATGTGAAGTATTTTAGAACTAGGGTTTGAGTCTTTTAAAATTCATTTTTTTCCATATTTGATTCTTGTTTTTCCTTTCCTCAAGCAAATCATTATGAACCCAAGTTATGGTAGCTCCAGATGAAGGGAGACGAGGGGTATTAATAAAATGGATTTCTCGAGTAAGTAAAACTCAAAATAGTTCTGATCATTATTGTATGTGTCAAAGAATAATGAAGGGAAGCCTGAAAGGAGCAAAAGGAAGATGGCCTTTGAAGCCTGAATAAACCCTTATTGACATCCTTATTGTACACCTTTTGTATGATGTCCTTTCAACAGGGATTCACGTAGAATATTTCACTCCATTACAGGTATGACATGTATGATAAATATTAGACACAACTGAGAAGTCTTGTACCCCCTTGAAATGGGTGCAAGTGCATTACACATCCTATGGTGGTTGGAAAAGCTCCGAGTGAACTCTTAATAGGCCGTGGTCTTGGATCTGCCAAATGATTACTTGTCTTGTGAAAGGAATGCTGGGATTTCTGAGGAAGTGTCGTGTATCTCAAGGCCGCAACAATGACTGAGGGCATCACACAAAGGGATTCTTGAGGCCACCTGTCCAAGTGCACCTCATTAAAAGATTTGTTTGAGGACTTTACGATGTCCTTAGGATGATGTCACTTCAAACACATCGGCAAGAAAATATAAAACATTATGTATTTAAAAGTCAACCTTACTAATCTTGTTTGATGTTCTATATCCATGTACCAAAATATTAAATATCACATATTCCCAGGAGACTGCACTGAAATCCTTAAGATCTGCTTTGCTTTTGGGCTTGATGGCCTCAGCCAGTCAGCCTCAAGATCCACTTCACTCCCTGAAACCAAAACACCAAAACTCCATGTGCCATCAGCGAACATCCTCTTGGGGTTTTTATTTTAAAAAAATGAGATGGCCTTGGTTTACGAACCTTGAGAATTTCTTCACTATTGGGCTTGATGTCGTCACTCATTGGTGTGCCCTCAACATCTGCTTTATTTTTTTAAGCCCAGAAATATTTAGCCTCCCCCCCTCCCTCCCACAAAATTTCTACCAGGTAAGAAATAGAAAGGTCAAAAGAGAGGAGAGGGTTACTTTAATTCAAAAGTATTATCTTTTTAAGCTGGCACCTACCACTCTTCTCGAAAGCATGGCTACCTCATCCCTCTGCAGGTATGTCATATATTTTTATCATTTTATTTGGTATTCAATGAGTTATTTTATGGAAGATAAATGTGGGGGCGTCCTTTAAGTTGATACATTTGAATCATCGTGGCTCAAATGGCTACATTGACATTAGAAATATTGGATGATTAAATGTATTTTACTATCTCCCTCTCTCTCTCTCTCTTATCTTCATTGTGCTTAAAAGCCCATCCAATGGATGTCCTAGGGCACCCTTTCTCAAAGAAAATATCTAGATCCAATGAGAAGGCACCTACAACAAAGAACGAAAGAAATAAATGTCATTCAATGGTTCCTTCAAGTTCCCTCTCACAAGACATTCCTTGAAAGCAAAGACCTGTAATTTCACCCCCTCTTGATGTGCCAAGATTTTTTTCCCCCCTTTTGCATTGGTTTTAGATGATGTGTGATGGGGGGCCATCCAGGTTTGAAGACACCGTCGAGCTAGTTCATCAAGTGAGGGCTCATGCACGAGACCCAGCCTTCGGAGTACCCGGCCTCATCAACGGGCCACAAAGGTTTGACGTTATCTTTCCTTATGTTTTCTTTGTTTAGTAGGCCTTGTATGTCGACCGCTTATGTGTCTGTTTTCTATTTTTTCCCACGTGTTTGGACCGTTGTATGGACTTACACGTTTACGGGTGTGAGAGCCCATGTTTGGGCGTGTTAGTGGGTTTCTCTCTCTTATTAAGGGGGCCTAATTGCTCTTAATTGGGCTTTCTCCCCTTTAATTCAAAGGGGAGGCCCATATTTGCCCCGATAAAAGGTGAGGCCCGTCCATAGGAAGAGACGAGAAGAAAAGATAGAAGAAAATGTGATTTTTAAGGATTTTTCCTGATTTTTTAGTTTTTTCTGTATTTACAAAACTGCCACCATAAAGTTAGGGAAGAGAAAATTCCCTAGAGTTTGCCAAAAACTACCACCGCCTTCGCTTGAAACCACTAGTGCTGCCTTTGCCCAAGCTCTGGTTGCCGCCTCCCAAGGCTGCCCAGTGGAGCTTGCAGCCGCCCAGTGTCGTCCGCGGCTGCCCAATGGCGTATGCAGCCACCCAGCGCTGCCCGCGGTCGCGGTTGCTGCCACAGCGGCCCGTGGATGCCGTAGCTGCCTCCCGCAGCTGCACCAGCGCCGCTCGCAGCCGCAAGCCACAACCGCGGCCACAATCCACAACCCGCAGCTGCAGCCTACGGCCGCCATAGTAGCCACTGCTCGCCGAGATAGCTCGCGGTCTCCGTAGCAGCCGTGGTCACTGCGACACCCGACGGCCACCACAACAGCCAGTGCTGTCACGACAGCCTGCGGCTGCCGCAATAGCCAACGCCCATTGTAGCTGCCCATGACTCCTGCGACAGCGCGGCTACAAACCGTGGTCGCCGTAGCTGCCCGCGACTGCCACAGCCGCCCACGGCCACCGTAGTAGCCTGCGGCTGCCGGAGTGGTCGCAACCGCCCTCATCTTCTGCCGCAGCTGCGACCATTGCAATAGCCCACAGTCGTCGCAAGTGCGGCCATCACAACAACTCATGGCTGGTGCAGCCCTAGCGCCCCCCAAGCAGCCCTAGAGATCACTACAGCCCACTGCGACCGCACCAACCCCAGCAACCACTACAGCGGCCCTTCATAGCCGCTGGCGACAACTAGGCCGCAGCTTGCTCAGCCATCTCGATATGCGCTAGCCGCGTCTGCTACCATCGAACATGTTGCCGCCATGTATATCGCCTATGCGCCCATCGTTGTTGCCTTGCTGCCATTGTACCTATTTCCCCATGCCGCCGCGTTCACTGCCATCGTGCCTCTCCTCTGCACCGAGCTGCCGCACCATATCTCCACCGCATCGTTGCACCGCCACAACCTGCTATCGTTGTGCCATTTTCGAGCCCATTGATGCGACCATTGTTATGCCCACCGCCATGTCTACTTGCGCTTTCATGCCTACTTAAACTGCTACATCTACCTGCGCCGTCTTTCGCTCCTACCTGCTATTTGTCGTCCACCGCTGTCGAAACAGACATCATCTCACCTGCTGCTACTAGTATGCTCATAACTCCTCTTGGCGTTATATTATTTCTTTTAGTGCCTCGAAATATTTCTCCACCGCTGAGGTTAGGTTAGTGATAGATAGGAGTACGTCAGTGGGAATAGGTTTATATCAATATGATCTTGGTTGATGCTTCGAATGATGCTCGCACGAGCAGCAATAATTGTACTCGCACCGTCCACCCTCAACCCGTTGCCCGGGTCATTAGGAGCCTAGTGGCATTCCCAGGTCACACTTACCGTAGCCTAGTGGGCGTTGGTGTTTTTCAATGTCTGACTTATACTTCTCATTGATTTCATCGTTGCATCATCATCATCATTTGCGTTACGTCTGCATTAGTCATTTTCACTACATGACATGATTGCCCTCGCCCTTCCTTTGTACAATATGAGCCGTTCGATCCCGATGTTCGTCGTGTTACTGATATGCCCAATGTCATTGTGTGCTTGAACCCACAAATTTGTTATTTGTATCTAGAAAACTATTGTTCTTGTGAGGGGTATTGTTTGTATCGGTTTCTAGGTTGATCCTCAAGGATTTCAGGGTGTGGTAATATCAACTAATGTGGGGAGATAGATGAATTAGAAGAGAGAAGAGACAAACGAGAGAGAAAGTGGTGTAAGTCAAGGATAGGGATTGAGAGACAAGTTTACAAACGATGAGAAATGAACATTGTGCTTCAATTACTCACTATCCTTTCAAAGTCAATCCTTCAAAGAAAATACTTAATAGTCAAAAGAAAGAAGTTCCATGACATTACAGATTTGATAAGCGACGGGAGTCCACAGTTGAACAACGAGGGATGGGGGCTCGTTCACCAACCTGCTGAGGACGAATAGCAGCCACTGGATTCCACAACCATAGGGAGGAGAAGAGATTGGAATAGAGTAGATAAAAGAGATTTTAGAAGAAGCAGAGTAATAAGAATAAGAACTATAAGGGAGAGAAGAAATACTACAGAAAATAAGAGTAATTAGAAGAGGCGAGAAGAGAGGTTTCAGAGAAGAGACACAAGAGTAAGAGAAATTATAATAATAGTGTTTCAGATGTGAAGGCGAAGAATAACTGAAGATTGATGGAGTAGAAAGAGCAGAAATACTATAAGAGAGGAGATACGACCAGATCAGAGATGAAATCGCAGAGAAGAAAGTGTAGGGGCGAGAGAGAAAAACAGATTAAGAAGGGGGAGAAAAATAGATTGGGAGAGAAAGAGAGAATGAGAGAACTGGAAGAAAAGGGGGAGAGCTGGACGAAATTTGCAGAGAGGAAGAGAGAAAGAGAGAACTACGCGAGACTGTAGAGAAAGAGAGAGATGGAGAGAGGAATGAAGAAAAATCAGAAAGCAAAGAGAGAGGGAAAAGGAGAACGGAGAGAGAGGAAGCAAAATGAAGCCAGGCAAGAAGGAGAGTAAAGCCGAGAAGAGAGAAAATCGCAGGAAAGAGAGAATAGCGGAGAGGAAAAAAGAATGACAGATCGGGAGAGAAAGAGCAGAGGAAACGGGGAGATGGAGAGCAAAAAAAGAATGACAGATCGGGAGAAAAAAAGCAGAGGAAAAGAGGAGATGTAGAGCAAAGAATGACCGCCCAACCCTAAAAGAACAGCCGCCAGAGAGAGAGTGTGAGCCAGCCTACGGGCAGAAAAACAGCGGGAAAAATATCCTTCTTTTAAAGAGAGCGATGTACGGGGATTTAGAATTAGAGGCATGTTAAAAGAGAAATAAACTAGATAATAGATATAGAGAAATATTGAGATATATTTAGAATTGGAGAGATGGAGCTAACAATAGAGAGAGATTTATAGTTTGAGGAGTATCTCTTCTCTTTCCTCTTTTTAGGGATTTTCTTCTTCATCTCCAACCACGTTTTACTTCATTCAATTGACTTCCTTTGACTGCTTCTCTTCTATACTCCAAAGAGGTCCTCCTTGTTGATTTGAGGCTTTCTCTAAAAGAAATAATTCAAGAATCATGTAGAGAAGTTCATTTTTTCATGGAAGTATACCATAAAAATACCAAAGTGCAAAAATGATGAGCTTAGAGGAATATTTATGAGATTATTGTAACAGATAATAGTGTTTTTGATATACGTATAGATATTTATTATGCTATTATCAGTAGCATCAATGTAGAAAAATGGCTGGATGTGGATTAAAGGAATATTAGCATTTAAGTAGATAGTGAATATGGATACTTTTCATAATAAAAGATAGGAGGAATAATAGAGATGAATGTGAATAAGAATAAGATAAATAGGAAGAATATACCAATTAATTATATTTTATATAAATGAATGGAGGTGAAGGTTGATAATAGATATATGATATGATTTTAATATCTGGAAATATGAAATAATTTTATTTAATTTTTTCCAGGGGAACATAAGATACCAGATAAAGAGAGGGAGAAATAGAATATAGTTGAGAAAATGAGGGTTAATCAAGAGCTAATTAAATACATTACTAGATGATTAGTGGGAGGTTATATTAATATAATATGTTATATATATTTATATATTTATAAAGATTCAAAGCCCAGTCATTTTTATGCCGTCTTTATCCCCATGTCGTAGCCTTTTGGGCCAGAATCCTTTTCTTTGCTTGACAGCCTGGCCCATGTAAAATGGAAAGACAACATTTAAACAGATATCCCATATTTGAGAACTCAAGAAGGGCGGCTTCTATATAGATGTGAAGCCTGAATGCATATTGAATTAAATTACTCATTTGCCCCCCTGTGGTCTGGAGGCTGCTCACCCTCTTCTATGACACATAATGTGGGCTTGATTTATCTCTAAAGTTGTTGGGTGTTGCCATGCTGCTGCATTGACTGGCTGCCTTCACCGGCATGTGCGCCGATGCTCGCTGCTCACTGGCTGGCTTGAGTGCTCTATCTTCACTTGCCTTGTAGTTGCTTTTGTGTTGCTACCCCTAGGTGTTGTAACCATAAGCCAAGATTTTCTTCCTATCATTTCCTATTTTATTTAAGTTGAAACCTAAAATAACTAAAAAATTGCAATAGAGAGAAGCATGAAGCCCAAAACCTGTTCCGCGTTTTACAATAAAAAATTTAAAATGTTGGGATTGTAAATATTTATCATGGAATAAAAATATATTTTAACACAATGCTCAATGAATTCATTGTATCTAATTTCTCATTATAATGTCAGAATAAAAATATATTTTTACACAATAAAAATATATTTTTAACAAAATTCCCAATGAATCCATTGTATCTAATTTCTCATTATAATGGAAATATTGCATACATAATGGCCTCAAAGTGGCCTTAAATTGTGCATGGATGCATGCATGAAATAAGAGTCATCACAGTAAAATTTGGAGGATTAAAGAGAGAGATTAAGGAGAATCATTTTAAGATGGTTTTAGAAAAGGAATGAGCGAAAATCACAGATTTATTAGAGAAAATTTGTGAGAAGTTATGAAAGATTTTAAGAAGAAATAGGTGAATTTGAGCACTGAAATAAAGTAATTAGTTGGATAATTAAGAGACACTTATTTGGGCAAATTCAATGAAGATTACAATGCGTGGACCAGTAAGTTTATATGTGTACTCTAGTATAGTTATTTGTGGGCTTCCATCTGTCTTATTAGACCCATTTTGAAAAAAAATGTTATAAGATTGATCTAAGGATTCATATTGAACCTCACTAGGGTATATTGGCTTGATCAAGGATTCATATATAATATAACTTAGTGGGTCTTCATCAAAGTCTTATTGGGCCATAATGTGAAAAAGTTGAATCCTTAGTGATTAAGCTTGGAAAACTAAGAAGCATTTTGATAGCCTTTGTGATCACACAATTTATCTAGCCAGTTGACAATTCATCCAAGTTATCCAGTCAAAGTCAGATTCTAGATTTTTATGAAGAAGAGTCAAAAACATGAAAATGTAACCTTTTATCTTATCTATCATATTTTCATTGCTATTGATTTACTGCACTTTTAAGTCATTTAGGGAATTTTATGAATTCCCTAGACTATGATAATGGGACTGACCTAAAGACCTCTGTGTTTAATGATGAGGTTGTGGAAATCTTAAACGATGACCAAGGGAACAATAACAAAAAGAAATGATAAATTGTGATTTCACTTGTTCATTTGATTTTTGTTTCTTCTCTTGCATGGAATCCCTCTCCTCATTAACAATGCTTCCTTATCATTAATATTGTGGAAAAAAAATGCCCAGAAAGAGAACTGATGACATAATATTGGCTCTACGTAATTACAATTTATTTAGTTGAAAATAGAACGAAGTTATAAAAATAAGATGTCAAACAGAAATGCATGAAATAAAGTGTACTAATTATAATATATCAAGTAATGGGATATCAAATTCCTGATTCATCATAGAAGTCCATCATAGCTTCCATCAATTGAGGTTTGAGTTCCAGGTAGGGCTTGAATCTTTATCTTGATACATTAAATTGTCAACCTGTCTATGGATCCCAAATCAAAACATGTCCACAATGCTAATAAATAGGTCATCCTATCTGCTCCTAAGCTTCCTAGGAAACATTTTTAAAGATGAATTATATTTACATACTTTTTGATTTTCTTAAGATTTATTGTATTTAATCTAGTGCCATGAAAACATTCATTTTTTATTTATATATCACTGATTTTTCATATGCTTCTCTTCTAGAAGCCTGAAGCTCTTGCTGCTGTAACATACAGTTTTCGTGCATTTTTCAACGTGAGATTCAACTTCTTAATGCCCAGTAAGCTCAATTGTTAGTGTCAAGTGGAAGACGACATGCTCTTCTTAAAATCATGCTATAAGTGGATGTCTTAGTGGGTCTTTTATATGCTGTCCTAGTGGGTATTTCATATGCTGTTCTGTAACCCCACAAAGGATCAGGCTTTTATCACTGGACCGTATGATTTTGTTTTGGTAATCTTGATTTGTTACTTCAGTTTGACCATTGGCTTCCTTCAATTTATATACCGATCTTTTGTTCTATCCTTCAATGAACGAGAAAAAAACCTCATCTTCATGATGTCTAGAGAGATCGTTGGAATCTAATTCATGGATAAAATATATGTATGTTGCTCCAAATGAATGTTATTATCTTTAAAGGCTAACCCCTGAAGTTAAGCAAATTGTTAATGATAAGATGATCAACTATGAAATTTACTCCATCAGGTGTAGGAGTATAATGATAACATTCTTTTGATCTATCCTTTAATGTACGAGAAAATACCTCATCTTCATGATGTCTGGACAGATCCTTGGAATCTAATTCAACTTTTAAATTCACTCCATCAGGCATAGGTGTTTAATTTTATTGTTAGTCTTAATCCCACTAGGGTCATAAAAACCATGATCTTTGTGCCTCTCCTTTCTCAAAACCATGCTGGATTCTGTGTTTCTGCCATTTCTTTAGCTTCATAGACAACAATCCTTTTACTCTTGTCTGGTAGATTTTTAGCACCTTGGTTCTGGCTTCTTTGAGCTGGCGTTTACCATATGTAGATAGAAAAAATTTATGTAAATTATTTTAAATCAAAAAGTAATGATGCCCTTAGCTGATCTTGGTCAAATGTTTTTGGGACTCAAATAATTGTTTGAAGAAAACAGGAAATAATAGACTTATTAATAATACTGGCTCTCCAGCAATCATGCAATTTGATAAGACATAAAAGGGTATGAGTCATTGTTAAATCCAGTATTAAACAGTAAATTTATAATTTATCTTAATATGTATAGACTTGAGCAAGGGTCAAACCACAAAGATTCTGAAATCAACTAGATATTTTTTCCCAGTGGTTATATTTACATGTATATATTTTACTTTTTATTGAAAAAATTAAAATCAACTCTGAGAGAAAGAATAGTTTTTCTTTCCTAAGCTACTAGAGTGAAATAAAACCAAAATAATTTTGAGAATAAATTCAAATATTTTTTAGGAAAATATGAATATTTCAATTGTAAGAAATAAGATAAAAATTATTTTAACTTTGTAAAGAAATGAACGAACAGTGCTCATGATTGAACAAACAGATGAGAATCTATGTACACGTTTGTGTTTGATTTGTTCATATTCATTTGCAACTGATTTTTGAATAAATTACCTTTAGAAAAACCTTTATATTGTGAAATCATTTGGGGGGTGGCGCTTCCACCTTGCCAAGGGGGGATGGGAAGAAGGGAGGGGGATGGGGAGAAGAAGGGAAGCTGGTTAGCTTGCTGAAGAAGGTGGGGAATGAGAAGGAAGAAGGGTGAGGGGGAAGGGAGAAGCTGGTAGCTTTCCCTAGGGGACGAGAAAGGGGGTGGGCACCAATGTATTAGAAACAAAAAACAAAAATTAGATTTCACGCCAAGCATTTGGGAATGGTTTGTCTGTTTGCAAACAGTTTGTAAACATTGTTCGTTAGGGATTTCCTAGGTTCATGTTTGTGTTTGTTTGCACGTTTGCAAAAAGACAAAAAATTCCCCACACTATGATGCATCAAATATTTTGATGTTTAGATTCATATAAAATTTATACAGGCATGTAGCAGTTACGATGAAAAGAATGTTTGGATTAGTGTTCGCCGTCCTGATATCCGTCCGATATCCGGTATCGGACAACCGATATCCGATATCCGGGAAAAAGTGGGACGGTTCCGGATATTGGATATTGGATATCGGGCGATATCCGTCTATCAGTGGTTTGACGGATACCGGTACCGGATATCGGAGGGGGAGGGACGAGGCGGATCTCGGATGCTGGATATCGGTTTTCGATATCCGGATATCGGTTTCCGATATCCGGATATCAAAAACCGATATCCAGCAATTTTTTTTCAGCTGTCTGCAATCCCATATCGGAAAATTCCAATTTCCGTGAGACTATATATTCTCCCCAGCCATTTTTCAGTTAAATCTCATCTTCGCCAGCCCACAGACCATAATTATGTAAATTCAAAAATTTAAATTATCATGATAACGAGAGTAGAGTTGCCAAATATAGCTAATAAAAATAACAATAAATTTAATGTTATTTGAAGAAAATATATTGCGTTTTATAGTTAGTGAATTAAATGATAATGTTAATATGACCTAACAACTAATGCTACTAGGTAATTAATATGTAGTCATTTTGAGTAAATAAAGTTGCTAATATAGTGAATAAAAAATAACAATAGATTTAATCTTACATAACAACTAGTGGTATTAAGAAATAAATATGTTGTTATTTTAGGAAAACAAAATTGCGTTTTATAGTTAGTGAATTAAATAGTAATGTTAATATGTCCTAACAACTAATGCTACTAGGTAATTAATATATAGTCATTTTGAGCAAATAAAGTTGCTAATATAGTGAATAAAAATAACAACAGATTTAATCTTACATAAGAACCAGTGGTATTAAGAAATAAATATATTTTTATTTTAGGAAAACAAAATCGCGTTTTATAGTTAGTGAATTAAATAATAATGTTAATATGACCTAACAACTAATGCTACTAGGTAATTAATATGTAGTCATTTTGAGTAAATAAAGTTGCTAATATAGTGAATAAAAATAACAATAGATTTAATCTTACATAACAACCAGTGGTATTAAGAAATAAATATATTGTTATTTTAGGAAACTAAAATTGAGTTTTATAGTTAGTGAATTAAATGATAATGTTAATATGACCTAACAACTAATGCTACTAGGTAATTAATATGTAGTCATTTTGAGTAAATAAAGTTGCTAATATAGTGAATAAAAATAACAATTGATTTAATCTGACATAACTACTAGTGGTATTAATAAAATACGTAGAACCATAACGAGATTGTTGTAGAATTGTTATTTTTAACTAAAAACTATTGTTTTTTAGAAATTTATATACTGTTATTTTAAGAGAATAGAAATGTGTAATGTAGTGAATAAATATACTTGACGAGTAAGTATATTTCTTGGCAGTATATTTAATTACAGGGATTAATTTTTTTGATTGATACTAAGATTATTAATTGGACAGTCGGAGGAATATAGTGATGCTGGGTATAACCTTGTAACAAGAACTGAAAGTGTCTATTCAAGTTGATATAAAATTTAAGATTATGCATTCATCGGAATCGTCGTAGTAATCTAGGGATATTCAATTACATATTTGGAAAATGTATCAAAATTTGAATAAATTCATAAGAATCCACACACGTCGTTAATTAGAGATTTCTAGCAAAATTCACATGTATGCTTTGACTGTGGCCCTGTCAAAAAAGCGTAGTCCTAACGGCTCTGTCAGAGATTTGTGCTCAATTGATCATCACCTGCGTTGCATAAGATAAGTGATAAGTAACGATAATTACGTAGGAATAAGAAGATCTAGTTCAGTTATGTGATGTGTACCTCGAGCACATGCGACCACACCATCTTCTTCGTCTTCAGCATCCTCATCTAGCTCGACGTCATTGTACCAACGTTTGTTGTCCGCATGGAGCCAACACTTCACAGTGATTAGTGTTCCAATGCTTAATGGCGACAGACGCGATCGCTTGTATGTGACAATAGCATTGCCAACTGAGAACATGCACTCGGCAGGGGCGCTCGTCGCACATACGGATAATAGGTCCCTCGCAACGGTCGCAAGCAAGGGGAAACGCTTCGCCCCAGTCGTGGCCCACCAAGATAATGGAGTGAACACACCCTCATTTGGCACAGTCTCCACAAGGAATTGGTTGAACTCATCCCAGGCCGACCACCGGTGCCGGATGCACGTGCTACATAGTGGTGCTAAGCCACTCGTCCAACTCTTCACCTCCTCGCTGCCTCTCCTCAGCGGCCCCTCTTGGTCCACGGCTCGACCAGTCACCGGGCAACAACGACCGTACGTATGCGATGGTTGCCTCTTGGACCCCCAGGCGGAGCATTGCCCCTTTGCATCAATCCTACGGCCGCGATCGCCTCATTCACCCACAATATCTCTGCGTACTGTGCAAGCTTGGAAAGCATCGCTCTACACGCCTGTGCCATGTTCGAACGATCTCCTTCGTGCAAGCGTCGAACAGAAGTGAAAAATGTGACGTCTTCGATTTGCTGGACCACTTCCTCCATGTGAACCTTGAGCCTGTTTATGAGATATAGGACATCGCAGATTGCCGGCGTCACTATCTTGCAAACATGATTAGTCGATACGACAAAATGGCCAAGGATGCGGCAGAACTGTTTGACCAATTCCCACTCGTCCTTCGACAACTTCGACGACGTCGCCTTCTGGCCAAAAGCTGTCGAGACTTCATCAAGTACATCACGCTTCTTCACGGCGGCCACCAACATAGTGTACGTGCTGTTCCATCGGGTTGGACAGTCTAAGACAACCATGTTGGAGTCCCTGACTTCGGGGTCGTCTTCACAGGTCTGGGTGTAGAGTTCTCTTCGTTGCGTAGAGCTCTGAATACTCCGCACTAGGGGGCATACCTTTGCAACTGCATCACCCAAACATAACGACTAGCGTGGTCCCTCACTGTCATCAGACACTCAGTATACATCACCGAGATCATTGTCGTGGTCGCTGTTGTACTGATCTGCGGTCCTCGTCACATTGCCTTCTTCGGGTTCCACACCCTGGGCCGAAGGAATACCGAAGCTTTTTAAAGCCGCTTGCACGACAATATTCAGAATGTGTGCGACACATGGGACGTGCCTCCTGGCGGTAAACGTCGGATTTATGCTCTTCAACATTCTCCCCATCAAAGCCAACATCCTCTTATTCGCCATGGCATTGTCGGTAGTAATGGCGTAGACCTGCATAATTATGTTAGACATGTAAATTAACAAGCTCAACTAATAAAATGAGCAACATGCTGAGTTCTGACCTTCGTCTGCAGACATAACTCATCTAGTGCTTGGAGAACAATGGACGCCATGTTCTCCCCGTCGTGCTTGCTGACGATTTCCCGGATGGCAAGAACCCGCTCTCTATACGTTCATGTGTCGTCCACCCAGTGGACGGTGATGCCTAGCAATCCGGTCTCATTCTCCACAGTCCACGCATCTACGGTGAGTGACACTTAGGCCATAGTCTCCCAAAGCTTCCTCACACCAAGTTTCATTTGGCCGTGCATTTGGATGGTCCACCTCTTTATGACCTTCGCACTTGGAGGATCCAAGTCGATAAGCGTCGCATAACTCCACATATCCTTGAAGGCGACATTGTCAACAATGCTCCAAGGTGAATCTG
Source organism: Wolffia australiana (assembly GCF_029677425.1). Lineage (NCBI taxonomy): Eukaryota > Viridiplantae > Streptophyta > Magnoliopsida > Alismatales > Araceae > Wolffia > Wolffia australiana. The sequence goes on from NC_135849.1 coordinate 14,110,107, forward strand.
TCAGGCATACGAATCGTGCAATGAAATTCTTCGTCTCCTTTGCAGTGTACCCTTTAATCGGCCCCCGTCGGCTAGGCTCTCCCTATTGTTTGCTCTGCATTCTGTCAGTGATGCGTGTCTGACCACGGTCTTCAAGGGCTTCGCCCTTCAGTTCGGCATGACAAGCTGGATGGCAGGATTTGAAGTGACGCCAAAATACGTTTGTGCTTTTGTCGGCTTGCCTCTTAATGGGTTTCCTCTTACTGTGCGGATTCAACTCCCGGCACAGTAAGCATGTATAGTATCCATCTTCCATCCGTTCGAAGTAGTCAATGATGACGGAATGATTCGAACGAGGTTGACTCTGTACGGCACGATAAGTTCCCGCCTACGTACGTTCGGGACCTACGGCTCCTAACCCAGTTCTTTCCTGGGCTGGGTCATTGCCTCCAGGTGGGTTCATGTTTCTGGTGTCATAATTTTGTAAGCAAAAAGTAAACACAACGGCATCACATGATGCCAAACTATGATATAAGCTATGAATTACGTAACGGGTGCACTGAATACGACATTTTATGAGACAGTGAAAATTTGGATAATGGAATGTACAGGTAAAAGGAAGAACGATAGATATTCAAGCAGTCTTATTGAGTCACAGAGCATGAGAATGAGGTGAGAGGAAGGAAGCAGAGTAATAGCAGCCGAGCATGCGAGGGAGCAGCAGAGAGGGAGAAATGGAGAGGGAGAGAGAGAGGGAGAACTAGAGAGAGAGGGAGAACTGGAAAGAGAAGGAGAGTTGGAGAAGAAGGGAGAAAGAGAGAAAGATAGAGAGAGAGGAGAAATGGAAAGACAGAGAGGGAGGGAGAAATGGAGAGGGAAGGAGAAATTGAGTGAGAGAGAGAAATGGAGAGGGAGGGAGAAATTGAGAGGGAGGGAGAAATTGAATGAGAGAGAGAAATGGAGAGGGAGGGAGAAATGGAGAGAGAGGGAGAAATGGAAAGAGAAGGAGAAATGGAAAGAGAAGGAGAAATTGAGTGAGAGAGAAGGAGAAATTGAGTGAGGGAGAAGTAGAAATTGAGTGAGGGAGAAAAGAGAGAGAGGGAGAAATGGAGAGGGAGGGAGAAATCGAGTGAGAGAGAGAGGGAGAAATGGAAAGAATGAGAGGGAGGGAGAAATGGAAAGAGAGAAGGAGAAATGGAATGAGAGGGAGAAATGGAGAGAGAGGGAAAAGTGGAGAGAGTGGGACAAATGGAGAGAGAGAGAGAAGGAGAAATGGAGAGAGAGGGAGAATTGGAGAGAGCAGGAGAACTAGAGTAAGAGAGAGAGAGGGAGAAATGGAAAGAGAGGGGAAGAAATGGACAGAGAGAGAGAGAGGGAGAAATGGAGAGAGAGGGACAAATGGAGAGAGAAGGAGAAAGTGAGTAAGAGAGAGAGAGGGAGAAATGGAGAGAGAGGGGGAGAAATGGAAAAAAAGAATGAGAGGGAGAGAGAAATGGAGAGGGAGAGAGGGAGGAAGAAATGGATAGAGAAATGGAGAGGGAGGGAGAAATCGAGTGAGAGAGAGAGGGAGAAATGGAAAGAATGAGAGGGAGGGAGAAATGGAGAGGGAGGGAGAAATGGAGAGAGAGGGAGAAATGGACAGAGAGAGAGAGGGAGAAATGGAGGGAGAGGGAGAATTGGAGAGAGCAGGAGAAATTGAGTAAGAGAGAGAGAGGGAGAAATGGAAAGAACGAATGAGAGGGAGGGAGAAATGGAGAAGGAGAGAGGGAGGAAGAAATGGATAGAGAGAGGCAGAAAAGAGAGAGAGGGAGAAATGGAGAGGGATGGAGAAATCGAGTGAGATAGAGAGGGAGAAATGGAAAGAATGAGAGGGAGGGAGAAATGGACAGATAGAGAGAGAGGGAGAAATGGAGAGAGAGGGAGAAATTGAGTGAGGGAGAAGGAGAAATTGAGTGACAGAGAGAGGGGGAGAAATGGAAAGAAAGAGTGATAGAGGGAGGGAGAAATTGAGTGAGAGAGAGTGGGAGAAATGGAAAGAATGAGAGGGAGGGAGGAATGGAGAAGGAGGGAGAAATGGAGAGAGGGGGAGAAATGGAGAGGGAGGGAGAAATTGAGTGAGCGAGAGAGAGGGAGAAAGGGAATGAGAAAGAGAGGGAGGGAGAAATGGAAAGAGAGAAGGAGAAATGGAATGAGAGAGAAAGAGAGGAAGGGAGAAATGTAGAGGGAGAGAGAGAGGGAGAAATGGAGAGGGAGGGAGAAATTGAGTGAGAGAGAGAGGGAGAAATGGAATGAGAGAGAAAGAGAGGGAGGGAGAAATGGAGAGGGAGAGAAAGAGGGAGAAATGGAGAGAGAGGGAGAAATGGAGAGGGAGGGAGAAATGGAGAGAGAGAGAGATAAATGGAAATTGAAAGAGAGAGACTGTGGGAAAAATGGAGAGAGAGGGAGAAATGGAGAGGGAGGGAGAAATTGAGTGAGAGAGAGAGAAATGGAAAGAGAAGGGGAGAAAGGAAAAGAGAGAGGGAGAGAGGGAGGGAGAAAAATAAGTGAGAGAGAGAGAGAAATGGAAAGAGGGGGAGAAATGGAAAGAGGGAGAGAGGGAGGGAGAAATTGAGTGAGAGAGAGAGGGAGAAATGGAAAGAGATGGATGGAGGGAGAAATCAAGAGGGAGAGAGAAATGGAGAGAGAGATAGAGAGGGAGAAATTGAAAGAGAGAGAGGGAGGGAGAAATCGAGAGAGAGTGAGAAATGGAGAGAGAGAGAGGGAAAAATGGAAACAGATAGAGGGAGGGAGAAATGGAGAGAGAGGGAGAAATTGAGTGAGAGAGAGAGGGAGGGAGAAATGGAGAGAGGGAGACGTTGAAATTCGCATTTGCAAACAAGATGAACAATAATGAAAAATAAACATGTTTTCAGACCTTGAAATTCAACAAAATTCATGAGGATTTCTTAGAAACTCAACACTAAATGAAGAAATTTTACCTCCACGCTGTTAATTCTGGGAACAGGGCTGATTGGTCGATCGTTCTTGTCTGTTTCAACTTCACCGATTCGCAGAAGGTTGAAAATGAACTCTTCAGTGACCTTCGAATGGGGAAATCATAGGAATCAGATTGAAATGCTAGACATTCACCGAGCGATCAAGAAACCCATACCTCTCTAGGGTCGACTCCACCGCTGCCTTCGTTCACCGACACAGCCGTCCACTCCCCGCCGTTCGCCGTTGCCCGCTCACCGTTGCTCGCCGTTGCCCGCTCGCCGTTGCTCGCCGTTGTCCGCCTTTGAAAAAAGAGGAGGGAGACGGAGAAAATTTCATAACTTATGAAATTTGATGCGGATATCAAAAACTGATATCCGCATCCGAGATCCGATGCCGTCATCTGTCCCACTGAGACGGAGACGGATGCCGTTACCAGACGGATATCGATATCGGATATTGGCACTGTAGCAACCGATATCCGATACCGATATCCAGCATCCGGATATCGGAAAAAACGGATACCGGAAAATCAAGTTCTGGTATCCGGTTCAGCATCCGTCCCGATACCGGCATCTGGTACTGGCATCGGGATGGGCGAACACTAGTTTGGATCGACAAGCCATTTCGAGAATCAATGGAATGTCTGTCTATCCATGTCTATTCTATCATGACATTACGAAGTCAAGTTCTTTTTTTCTTTTTATGTCATAGCTAGTAGCCATATATCAGCTGCGCTCAATATGCATTCTTGAAGAACGTTGGATCAGATCTTTCATTTTGATCGACGAAATTTGGACCTAGCGAAAAGGATTCTAAGCCTTCGCATAAGCAAGCACGAGAGAAGCGGAGCTGTTGTTATCTTAAGACAACCTTACCCCGACCGAGTACTTAAATAATAAAGGTTTTTTTATTCATGTTTTAACAGAAAACTAATCATGATGCTAATCGCATGAACAGTTTCAAAGGCGCGACTTTAGGAGTGAAGCGAAGAAGCGACGGAGCAAGAATTCTGCAAGAAAAGACTTCGTAACCTCTTTTCTTCTTCATCTTCATTTCTTCGCTCTAAGCGCGTCAAACATTTCTTTTATTCATGCTTTATTTCGCAACTGATTAACATAACTCAGAACGTTGGTTCTGAAATAAAACCTTAAGTTCCGAAGGCATTTTCGGCGAACAGCCCCCTTTGCAACTATGAGAAAGGCCTTCTTTATCCGCTCCCGCTCGTAAACGCTCCCTTCTAGATAGAATGGATAGAGAGAGTATCAATTAGACCTCTAAAAGGAAATGAAGAAGTTTAAGAGGAGATCCATCATTCAAGTCATTGCATGGATATTTGCCAAGGTTGGATACGTGAATACTTGAAGCTACTCTTCTAATGGACAATGAGACAGACGAATCTGTTCCACACAAAGTGATTTGATCATCCTATGTTATATAACTCAATTTTGAATTGACTTCCTCATTCTGCTGCATAAAATTAGGGATGGTCCTTCCGTGCGAGCGATTGAGATTTGTGCGATTGTGCGGTGTGGTGCAAATTTTGCACCACATTTTGCACAGCATATACGGGAACCGCACCACACTTTGCACATACATTCATGCGGTGAAAATGTGTGAAGATGTGCAATTTTTAGATGAGGGAGTTGGGAGAGAGTGATTTTATAATCGTTTTACAATCTAGTGGTTTTGTATAATCACTTTTTAGACAAAGATGTGTGAAGATATGCAATTTTCTAGTCAAACTAGTGGTTTTGTTTGATTTTATAATCATTTTACAACCTCGATCAAGGATATTCTGTGTTTGCTTTTTTAAATATTCAAATTCTTCGAGGAGGGCAGTCAAGAATCAATATTCAAGAATTTAGCCATTTTTGCAATCTGAAAGGGATGTTATATGACATCCTGCACTCCCCTTGGTGCTGATTTGGGCTGGCGGGTATTGTTAGCTTTATATCATTCTCACTTTCCTTTCAAGGTCTCTGCTCTGATAGAAACTTACACCAATGTCTCTATCACATAGTAACTGATAATTTAATGTGTGGTTTTTCTTAAATTTGCATTATTCTCTTGATGCTTACAGAAGGAAAGGGACTTCATAGATCATAGATGTTAGAATCCATGAAAGTAACTGGCGATTAAGCTACTGTTGAACATTAGTCCTCATAATGATGCACCCTGAATTGAAATCATCATCTTGAGGCTTATTGATTCGTCTTAATGATTTTTTAATCATCACCAATTCTGTACGCCTATTGATTTTGAAACATGGTGTCCTACAATTGTCACCCCTTGTTGAAGAAGTGTTGCTGTGGGGGTCAACTCATGGATCCTCCAATTATTAATCTGCCTTGAGCAACTCTTGTGTAACTGATTCCGCACTTGTTTTGTAGCGTCCAGAAGAAGATACTTGAAAAATAGACTCCCGCTTGATACTTCTCTATGAGCCATGTTTTAACCGTAGCTGGAATGATTGAAGCTATTATGATTATCAACTCTGTAATTCCGGGAATAACAAACAGAGCTCCTCCTAGCTCTATCTTAGCAACGTGCGTGGATAATAACCGGTAAGATATGAGCAAATTATCGCACAAATTCACATCGCACATCGCACAAGGGCTCTCATGCGAGCAAAAATTTGCACATCATGTGCAAAAATTTGCCGCCCATCGCACGACCACCCCTACATAAGATGTGATTTATACAGCTCATTAAGCACATAGAACCCACAACATCTATGAGAGTTTAGCTTTAGGTCTCCCCTTCTTCTAACATCTCCTTGAATGCTCTTCGTGCATGGCAAAAGTACACAGGAGAGTATATTTTTAACATCTACAGTGCCATTGCCTGAGAAGAAACTGAAGAGATTTGATGCACCTTTGAATTTGTGGATATGTCTATATACTCAGCAGCTGTGAGGTTTGAAAGGACTCATATAAGGAACCATTGGTGATCTTACATGGTATCAGAGCCATTGGTGATCGAGCGGGCAAGAAAGGGCCGCTTATTGAGGTTCAGTCAAAGTGAAGATTCATCATTTTTCCAAAATGCAAGTCCTTCTCCTCAAAGAAGAGGATTATATCACGATTGCTGAGAATCTTTGCCTCTAGGGCGGCATATTTACATTTGAAACAACTTCTGACAGTGACCCTTGTTCAACATCTGAAGATTACACTCTTTAATTTTCATCATGAATATGTCTGAATTGGGAGCTCTGACGGCCGCTGGACAAGTCCCAACATTTTTTTCCCTCTGGCGGCACCATGTCCATCAAGTTGACAAACGACAACTATCAAGCATGGAGAAGCTCTATTTTTCCAATGTTAAATGGGTATGATTTAGTCAAGTACATTTAAGGATTATCCCTGCCACTTTCTGTTGTAGATTAAGATGGAAAAGTCAGAGAAAATCCTATGTTCAAAGCATGGTGGAAGCTCAATCAGCCAGTTCTTGGCTTTCTACATTCTAAACTATCAGAATCCAATATTCCTTGCATCGGCAAAAAAAGAATGACAAGAGAAGCATGAAATAAAATTGAGCATACCTTTTCAAATCTCAGTCAATCAAGAATCATGGAATTACATTGATAATTCCATTCTATGAAGAAAGGTACGATGACTACTTATGAATACATAACATATTTTTTATCTATTGTTGAATCTCTTGAAATTGCCAAACAAGTAATTAGCGAGCCTAAAATGATTTAAACATTTTTAAGAGGACTAGGCACAAAATAATCTCAGTTTGTGGCTGGTATAAATGCTAATGTCAACAATTTGAAACTCGATGACATCATTAGGAATCTGAAGGCGCATGATGCATACTTAGCATATCAGCAAGAAAATGTAGGTGAATTGTTTTCTCCCTCTGGTAACTACACAAAAACACAAAGTATACCAGAATATACTCAAAAACACATAGATGGGTATTACAAAAAAAATTACAGTTCAAATCATAGAAGAGGCCGAGGCTGAATCAACAGATGTCAACCACGTTGCCCAATTTGCTTCCAATTTGGAGATGGAGCAAGAGAATTGATAAACTCAAAATTTGGGTAAAAATTAGGTTGTTGAGAATTTGAGTTCAATAAATAAAACTATAAAACTACACTCATAGATAGTTTAACTAGATAACAGCGAGTAATGGTCATCTCCACAGGGAATGGATATTTGGGGAAAATACGATCTCAATTGGTGAAGCACGAAGATGAGAAGAGTTACGTATATGATAGTGAATGTGTGATGAGAGTGAACGATAAGATGAGAGATGGTTAATTAGGGTTCAATTAATTAGGGTTTAAGATAGATGAGGATTGATAAATGAGCTGGGATTGTAAGGACAAGGTGTTAGGTGGTGGATACGATGAGTGATGTAGTAGTATCGAGAAGGGATGATAAGTTGAATAAGGATAAAGAAATGTTAGTTTAAATGGGAAAGATATAGGTAGGTGACAAGATCGTCACTGCGTAAGACGGAATATGAAATGGGTGAAGAGTGGATGATGATGTATGATGACGGAGAGGATGAAGGATGGGAATGAATAATGGTAAACGATGGAGGTTAAAGAATATGAAACTAACTAGAGTGTTGGAAATGATTCAATGTAAGGTGAAAGGCTAACCTTTGGTCCCTATGTTCCGCTGGGATCAAGGCATATTCCTGCTGCATATCAGCCTCCCCACTTCTCTGTTGAACCTCTCCAGACACTAGAGACACCAAGGAATATTTGATGGACCTTCAAAACTTCACTTTCTTTTAATCAGCCTCACTAGGAGGAAGTGAGCTTAAATATGTTTTTTACATAATTGGAGGCTCAATTTATAAATACAACCATATGTATGGATAGAGGACTAAACGACAAAGATGCCCTTAATATTTCAGCTCGATCTGCATTCTGGATCGTCGGATATCAAGCTTGAAAGTTGGATGATTTCTGGCCGCCGATTTAGTTCAGATATTTCTCTCTCCTCTTCCTCGTCAGCACCGTCACATCATTCAGTTAGGGTTTTGTTGCCTTTGGGCATTAAATGCAATGATGGTCTGAGATTCCTTCTCATTTTTCGTGATCAACGACTCTCCGCGCGCCACATGTCACCCTAAAAAATAAAGCAAAAAAGGAATGATAGTGATATATTATTTAAATATATTATAAAATACTACCTCATGCGCAACAGCAGCCAGTGGCCTTTTTATCTAATTAAAAATTGATATTTGTGCCCCACATGTACAAGTACGGGCCACGTGGCGCAATGTGGTGCTGCCACGTCGCTAGACGTCATTGTTGACAATTCCAAAGAGAGAGAAAGAGAAGAAAAAAAAAATCTTTTAATCCTCAATCCATGGAGCACATTTATTGCTAAAAAATACCTCCTTTTTTTATTGGTCCATGTCACCTGCCCCAGGAAAATTCTAAAAAAACCAGATATATCCTAAAATTCATATAAAATAAAATAAAAGCCAAAAAATACAAATAAATATATATTTTTACTTAGAAAAATCATATATTTCCAAATTTAATGTCAAAAAACTCTCACAAAAATCATATTCTGACTCATAAATTACTTTCTTTCAGATTATGCTATTAGAAAAATCCCTAAAAATACATAAAATATAGAAGTATCAGAATATCATTCTAAAAATGAATTTAATCATTTAAGCTTGATAACATGCATATATGATTAATTCAATGCAAATAAACATGTAAATAAGGTCATATTAATGTAGTAAAAATGCATGTTATCAGGAATGCAATGAGTTTTGAAATAGAAATGTTTTGATATGAAAAAATTCAAATCAAGGAGCAGCTTCATCTTCACAACAACCAAGAGCATACACTGCACAAACAGAATACTTATCTTCATACATAGCATGGCATGCGGATTGTGGAGCTACACACCATGTCACTTCAGATCAAAATATGCTGCAACAATCCACCAACTATCTTAGGCATGATCAACTTTAAGTTGGGTAATGGCTCAGGTTTGAACATTCTATCTATTGGTTCTTCTAAAAATGTCACACATGATAAGAATCTATATTTAAAGGATGTTCTACATATTCATGAAATAACCAAAAAATTACTTTTATTCAAAAATTAACCTTAGATAATGGTATATACATTGAATTTCATGTCTCATACTGTCTTATGAAGGACAAGAAAACACACAGGATCCTCCACAAAGGATCAATTAAAGATGGACTCTACTGCGTCAAATCTTCAAGTTCAACCCGTCCTCAAGTTCATCTTGGAGAGAAAGCTTCAACTGATATCTGGCATTCTTGGCTCGGCCATCCTCTTTTTCCAAATTTTACAGCTAATAATATATAAATTTTTTCTACTTATTTCTCATCTCAGAAAACACATATTAAAGAATTTGCTCAAAATTCCCCTAAAACTTAATATTCATTCATTATAATTTAAAATACCTTGGTGCTTTGGGAGAGCCGGGTGATTAGTAGATGAAGATGGACATGAGTGGAGTGGAGCGGTTGAAAGAGATAATTTCCTATTTGTGGTGAAGATGATGGAGGATATACATAAATGAAACAATTCATTAAAAATATATAAATAAATTCAAAACTATATTTTCTAACTCATAATTTTTTTTCTTTATGAATTTCACATCACACAATTCCTAAAAAAAATAGAAAACCAACAAAAATCAGAATATCATTTTGTAAATATAATGACTGCCTTACAATATTTTAATATTTTTATTAAATATTTTCTTAGTTTAAATTATTTATTTCTTGAAATTAAAATCATAAAACTTTGTTAAAATACCAAAACATCAATAAAAATAGGAAATTGATTATAAAGTGTAGTAAATCATTTTAAGCTATGATAACATGCCTCTTTGATAATTTAAATAAATAAGATAAAATACATGAAAAATGAATATTTAAAATAACACCATATTTTTTATTATCATTCACTTAGAATATCCCTCTTTGAACATTTATCAAAATAAATCTTCAGGCATTCTACAAAATGTAATTACCCTTGATTTTTTGTATATAATATTGGATTTGTGCTCATGGCTTATTGTTGGATGTCTAATCTATTAGTTTTTTGTATATAATAAATCTTCAGGCATTCTACAAAATGTAATTACCCTTGATTTTTTGTATATAATATTGGATTTGTGCTCATGGCTTATTGTTGGATGTCTAATCTATTAGTTTTTTGATCAAATTTTGTTTTAGATAAAGTACCTTTGGGTCTGTTCTAATGTGATCAGAAACTATATTTTATCTCCTATATTTTTCATTTGAATTTCCATTTCATTCTTTTTAGGCAATAATTCGGAAGGATAAGCTAGACATCAAGCTTGCTGACACTGGAAATCATGTATAACTTTGATATATAGCTGAGGTTATTTGAAATTTACAACACTGCATGTTGTTTCCACTCATTATCTTTCCCTCTAACAGCCCGCAAAGCTCGCAGCAGGCAAATAACCTTCACACTAGCCAAACCAAATGATCATGAACAATAAAACTATGGATATGGCCAGATTGTGTGAGCTGGTGATGAGTCAGCTTGCTCAACTATGATTAATTGGTCCCAAACTGCACCAAAACGATTTAAATTGTACCAATCCAAATTTATGTTTATGTTAGGTTTAAATGTTCATAACAATTTTTTCAGCATAATATCCTATAAAGAAGATATGGGAAGTATGGGGTCAATCCATATGGAGGCAACCATTTCGGATTTAAAAACTTTACGGAGAATATAAATAAAATAATAAATCCTTCAACTAAAAGTTATATTTTATGACTTTTAATGGAATAAATTATTTAAATAATATTTATTATTTTAGATATTTAAAAAATTTTAATTTTAATTTTTCATTGGTCACAATATAAAATAGACTTCAGTGGTGATTTGCAGCAGTGGAAGACTCAGGTTTGCATGTGGTCATGGATGCCAGGTCAAGGGGATTCATGCTGGTTGTGGATGCCCATATAGGGAATCGGGCTTAACCAAACAACTGAAGTCCAAAGAACCGATTGATATGAGATGCAACCAAAGTGAAAAAAGACTGAATCAAATTCAAACATAGAAAATATGGATGAAAATAAAGAATGGTAAATGGATGAATTTTCTATTAACTTATAGGTGTAGAAACTAGAGATACTATGTGAGGTTTGAGAGAGGAGTATTTAGAATATATATAGAGAGAAAGTGCTTAAAAATGGGGGATAGAGGAAGAAACTGTTATAAAATGAAGAAAGAATGGTGTAAGTAGATGGGAATAATGCATAAACTTCATTGATAAGTTTCTAAGGTGTTGATGCTCTTGTATTGAGTCCAAAATGCATCATCCCAAACTTAGATCCGTATAATTGGGCTAAAAAATTCAAAAAACTTACTTCAGCCATGTTGCACCACCAACATCATGGGGAGCTTTGTCCTGGTGGTTGGCCACAACTCTGGCTATCCAGAATAAGTTAAAGAGAGAAGACGAGACTATTTAACAAAGAGTATGATCATAATTCCCTTCCATTTTTTTTCCTATTTCCTCTCTTTGCCATTCCATTGTATTGTTTTGTCGATTAAGTTTGAATTTCTTAATATCCATGATTTGAATTATTCTCACCTCACTCAAAGAATTTTTGTATGAAACTGTGAAGGTAACCATGAGGTGATCCATTCCCTTCTAACCCCTACTTTCATACCCAAAACCCAAATTCCTTTGAGCAGGCCCGATAGCCCAACGAAAAAGCTATAAAAATATTAGGAATGCTTGAACCGATTTATCGACATTAATTTAGTTCATATAAATTTATAAACACATAAAAATTTCGATAATTCATCATTAATACAATTTATTAACCTAGAAGTCAAATCTGGCTAGTATTAAAAATGCTTAAAATAAGTACGTTAAAAATAAATTGTGAATTAATTTATAAGAATAGTTATAAAAAAGATTCTAGATTTATCATTAAAATATTTTATTCAATTCATACAACATTTCTAAATATGTCATAAAATTTATTCCTCGGAGTCAACAATTTTTAATTATTTAAAAAATTATGTTATTAAGTTATTGGATTTTAAACTATGAAAATACCATTTAATTAAGAAAAAATATATTATAAAATTTCTACCATATTTAGACATATCTCATTATAATTTTTTACAACACACAGTGTCATTTGAATTAGTAAATATGAAATTTTGAATTATTCTTCACTTCTAAAAAAACTTTGGTAACTAGTGTAATTGCAAATATATCATCCCAAACTATGTATAACATTAAGTTAGCTCATTTAAATTAGGAATTAATAAATCATTTCCAGAAAAAAATTGACAATAACTCTCTGATTGATGAATCTCTCATCCAAAATTTTTTGGCATTCAATTACCTCAGTGGACTCATTTAGTTATTTTAAATGAAAAATGTATTTGATAGTAACTACCCTTTTAAGTTATTATTAAATATCTCATGGAAATCTGTGTTTGGATAAATTTATCCCATTAAATTCGGTAAATAACTATTCAATTGAAATTATGTTTAATAATAACTGCACATGTTTTTATTATCTGATAAAATTCTTTATCACCACAATTTAACCTGTTGGATTTTCTTAATTATGGTATACTTAGAAACCTATGTTTGAGAATACTACCCAATTTTAAATTTTTTAATTACAAAAAATGTTAAAAAATAAGTGTACTCTCTAAAAATAATGTAATTGATTAAGGTTTAAAGTTCTATCTAAGAGCAAGTAATTTGACATATACCCATTTCTTAATAAATTACCTTTTAGTAGTAAAATTTTGTCATAAAATCTCTATTACTATAAAGCAAATTGGTGTACCCTTCTGGCCTCTGATTGGCTGAGAAGAGTTGGAGAGAGAGAAGAGAGGGAGAGTGAGAGAGAGAAGAGAGTGAGAGAAACGGTTGAGAACGGTTGCGCTCTCTCTCTCTCTCCCTCTTCTATCTCTCTTCTATCTCTCCTTCGTCGCTCCCTCTTCTATCTCTCTTCTATCTCTCCTTCGTCGCTCCCTCTTCTATCTCTCCCTCTCCTTCTCCCTCTCTCCTTTCTCTCTCTCTCTCCCTCTCTCTCTCTCGCTCCCTCTCTCCCTCTCGCTTTCTCACTATCGCTCTCTCCCTCTCTCCCTCTCCTTCTCCCTCTCTCTCTCCCTCTCTCCCTCTCGCTTTGTCTCTATCGATCTCTCCCTCTCCCTCTTTCTCTCTCCCTCTCGCTTTCTCACTATCCCTCTCTCCCTCTCCCTTCCCCTCGCCCTCTCCCTCTCCGTCTCCCTCTCCCTCTCACTCTCTCCCTCTCCCTCTCCCGCTCACTCTCTCCCTCTCCCTCTCGCTCTCTCTCCATTAGTCTCTCCCTCTTTTTCTCTCGCTCTCTCTCCCCCTCTGTCTCTTTCTCTCTCACGCTCTCATTCTCACTCTGTCTATTTCTTTCTCTTGCTCTTCCTCTCTCTCACTCTCTCTCACTCTCTCTCTCTCTCTGTCCCTCTCGCGCTCTATCTCTCCCTCTCACGCTCTCTCTCTTCCTTCGTCGCTCCCCCTTTCTATCTCTCTCTCTCCCTTCGTCTCCCTCTCTGGCTCTTTCTCGCTCTCTCTCCCCCCCTCTCTCCCTCTTTATCTCTCACCTCTTGCTCTCCCTCACCCCCCTCTTGCTCTCTCTCTTTTCTCCACTGGAGGAGAACCAGATCACCAGAGAGGTGAATCGTCGTTCTTTCCTGAAATAGAAGAAAAAATTCGAATTGCTTATAATACTATATCCCATGTAGAATTGCTTATTGCTTATGTAAAATCGGCCGCGGGAGCAACGACGGCAACATTGTGCCGGTACGTTTCTTTTCTCTCTCCATTTCGCTCTTACGCTCTATCTATTTCTATCCATCTTTCTCTCTCTTAGTCTCGCTCTCACCATCTCTCTTTATTTCTCTCCCTCTCTCTGTTATAATACTCTCTTAATCAGGCTCCCTCACTTAATCGCGCTTTCTCTCTTCATATATATTATTCTCCTAATCACACTCTCATGATCTCTCTCTCTCTCTATATTTCTTCATCCCCTTTTCGGAATTTCTTCCTCTATTTCATTACAAAAAAACGACGCCATCACGTGAAATAGGGTACCAATGATCTTCCCGAGTCCTTCTCTCTCTTTCCTAGATACAAGCCCTTCCTCTATTTCACAAAAAAAACGACGCCATCACATCGAAATAGGGTACCAACGATCTCCCCGAGTCATTCTCTCTCCCTCTCCTAGGGTACCAATGATCTTAGGGGTTGTTGTTCATCAATCTTGAGGGTAATTTGAGCACTTAATTCGTTTTATCGTATCATAGGAAAAACATACGATTTCATTATGTTGGAATTTTTATTTTTTCATGGTTTCTTTTACTCTCGATAAATATCACGTTTCACTTTATTCAGTATAAATTTAAATTTATATCACGTTCATTGGTACCCTTTGAAGTTGAAGAATAATATTGAAAATTATTCTTAAATCATATAAATAATATTGGAAACTTTTGACAGATCGGAGGGATAGATTCTTCAATCGGCGGGATAGATTCTCAGATCAGACTATTTTTACACTGTTATCTCCAATAGGCTGCGATAGAGTAAGACTATCTCTCTCAATGACGGGATTGATTACCTTCGGATTTGAATTTTTTCATGGTTTCTTTTACTCTGGATAAATATCACGGTTTCACTTTATTCAGTATAAATTTAAATTTATATCACGTTCATTGGTACCCTTTGAAGTTGAAGAATAATATTGAAAATTATTCTTAAATCATATAAGTAATATTGGAAATTTTTGACAGATCGGAGGGATAGATTCTTCAATCGGCGGGATAGATTCTCAGATCAGACTATTTTTACACTGTCATCTCCAATAGGCTGCGATAGAGTAAGACTATCTCTCTCAATGACTGGATTGATTACCTTGGGTTTGAAGGATTGAGGTAATTGTTAAAATTGTTTTTAAAATTCTTAACTATCGTTCTAAAATGAATGTTTTCGGAACAGGCCTACCCGCTTAACCAATCTTCTGTTCATCTCGCTCTTTAATTTTATGACTTTGTTGTTCCTTCACACTCGAAGCTAATGGTTGGCACACATTACTGTATCGTTCCAGATCTCTTAAAGAAGAGATACTACTAAGCGAAGGTATAGTTACATTTGAAGTTGAAGAAATATAGTTCACTAGCAAAAAAAAACATAAATACTATTTTAATGCCCTTCTTCACCTCTACTGTATGAGTAATGAAATATTATGTCTCAAGATTCATTTCCATATTCCATTTAATACTTTTTCCTTCAAGATGATCTGTACTACTATTAATAGGTTGGTATAACAATCTCAACTATGATTACAACCGTTACCGAGGGCTACCGTCAGGCCGAAAGAATTGCGTATCGTCGATCAACGGGATCAACAAATGTGAGCACACTCCTCGCCGCTACCCGCGATGTGCAAAATGTTCAACCATATTTTCTCGGAGGCATGAATGCATTATGTGCTTCGTGCCACACAAATTTGTGGATACATGAACGCAAACTTGGTTCCAGTCAGCGAAACCCTGTGTTCCACTTATGCTGCAAGAATGGCAAAGTCGCGTTGCCAACATTTCCCAACCTGCCAGCACTACTTCTTGATCTGCTCTAGGGTACGACGGAGGAGGCAAAACACTACCGCAATTTTATTCGAGCTTACAATTCAGCTTTCAGTTTCACATCGAGCAGTGCAAATTTTGACCATTCTGTCGCAGACAATCATGCTGGTGTGTACATGTATTGAATCCAAGGTGCTGTCTATCATCAGATCTCAAATGCTTTGTTGCCCCCTATTGGACAAGCTCCCTCCTTTGCTCAAATCTACATCTACGACACATACTACCAAATCGAACGACGAAGCTCAATCTTCCTTGATCTGCATCGCAGCATCCTTGAAAAGATCCACTACTGTCTGACTGTGGCCAATCGATTTGTTCATCAATTTCAAGAAAACAACGAAGAAGCACTTCTCACCGCATCCACCCAAGAATTCGAGCTACGAGTTGGCGAGCCTTCTATCTCCGACAAACGTTATGATCAACCCATATGCTCTAAAATTGCTGTTCTTATGACTGGCGATGGAAATGAAGGAGATGGAAGACGCAGCATTGTTCTTCGCAAGCGTGGTGGAGGGCTGCAATTCGTGAATTAGCTCAACGGAAATTATGATCCGCTCCACTTCGTGCTGCTATTTCCTTATGGTAGTCCGGGGTGGAGTCGGCAGCTAAAAGAAAGAGTCCAAGTGACGATGAATCAATTCTATGCCTACCACTTCATGGTTCGTGACTCATCAAGAGTGCTTCATCTTTCTGCCCGGCTTTTCCAAGAATATGTTGTGGATGCTTACGCCAAGGTTGAAGAATCTCGCTTGCATTGGATTCGATGCAACCAGGCAACGTTGCTTTCAGGCCTCTATCGAGGGTTGGTTGATCAAGTTGCCACCGATGATGTTGCTGTGCCAACGGGGAGGATGATCATTCTCCCACCTTCCTTCACTAGCGGCCCACGCTACATGAAAGGGTTGTACCAGGATGTTATGGCCATCGTACGATAGATGGGAAAGCCTGATTTATTTATCACAATGACTTGCAATCCAAAATGGCCCGACATCACGCAAGCTCTACTACCTGGCCAGAAGTCGTAAGATCGATTCGACCTTTGCTGTCACATTTTTCAGTTGAAACTTAAGGAGCTCCTCAATTTGATAATCGAAAAGGAAATATTTGGCAAAGTAAATGGTCGTGTGTACGTTATCAAATTTCAGAAGCGTGGTCTCCCACACGTGCACATGCTATGGGTATTGGATGCTCCATACAAGCCAAAGACCCCGGAACATTGATAAGATAGTGTGTGTTGAAATACCAGATCCCAACGACAAGGATTTGTTTGACTGTGTGACAACACATATGATCCATGGCCCTTGCGGTTCTACAAACCCAAGATGCCCGTGTATGAAGGAAGGAAAGTGCTCTAAGAAGTTCCCCGAGGAGTTCATTGGCTCGACACAAGTAAACAATGATGGGTACCCTCTCTGCCTACGTCGCAATAACGGTCGGGTCATCCAAAAGGGTTCACACCTCATCGATAATCGCTGGGTTGTTCCGTACAACAAGTATTTGTGCAAGGTATTCAACAGCCACATCAACGTGGAAATCTGCTCTTCCATTCAGTTAGTGAAGTACCTGTACAAGTATGTCTACAAGGGCTACGATCGCATTCAAGTAAGAGTTTCTTCAAATTCCGCTACTACAAACTTTGCCATTGGTGGTAATGTTCCAAACGCTTCTTCACGCGATGAAGCCCAACAGTATCTCGACGCACGATACGTATATACATCAGAGTCTTTTTGGCGTATCTGCAAATTCAGCATGCAAAAAATGTACCCAATCATTTAGCCCTACAAGTTCACGACGACAATATGCAAACCGTGGTGTACGTAGAAGGTGAACTAGTTAGTGAAGTTATGGACAGGTCGGAGCGCACGCCCCTCACCGAGTGGATGCGGTACAACAGGGAACATCCGCAAGATAATCTAGCCAAACAGATTCTGTACTGCGACTTCCCTTCTTATTACATGTGGAACGATTGGACATGACGTCAACGACTACAGTGTATTGGAAGCGTGCACTTTTTGTGCCCTCGCGATAGTATGTGATACTATGTCCGGTTGATGCATCATCATGTTCCAGGAGCAACATGTTACGAAGAATTGCGCACTATTGCTGGTGTTATCTACGACACATATCAGAGAGCTGCAGCTGCGCGTGGCCTACTCCACTTCGACGCAGAGTTTGACAACGATCTCGCATTGACATCAGGCATTACTTCTCCCCGTCAAGTTGGCGAGTTCTTTGCGATGATGTTACTTTATTGTGAAATCTCCAACCCAGTCGTGCTTCTCGAAAAATACCTTGAAGCCATGTCGGAGGACATCCATTTCAACAACAGCGCCTCACAAGTCACTAACCAGATACAAAAAAAAGTGTTGAGCGCAATCGAGTCAATCCTCTACCACAATGGATCTTCGCTCGCAGCATTCCCAGGGTTTCCCCAAAGCGTCGAAATTCAACTGATAGGTACGATATGCAGGCCAAGTCATGGAAACAACATCCTGAATGCAATCCTCGTTGTATAACACCTACAAGGCATGCTAAGTCAAGAACAAAGATAACTTTACGACGCAGTATTCGAAACCATAGAATTGACAGAATGTGCTAAGGAGGCCAAGGTCTTCTTTGATGACGGGCCTGGTGGATCTGGTAAGACGTTTCTCTACTAAGCTATTCTTGCAAAGATGAAGGCCTCTCGCATCACAGCAATATCAACTGCGACAAGTGGTATCGCGGCGTTTCTCCTCGAAGGAGGGCGAACATTGCACTCCACATTTAAGATTCCTATTCCGGTCACTCACATCTCAACATATGGATTCTCACCTGACTCAATGATTGGCTGCCAAATTCATTCGGCGAGTATTATAATTGTTGACGAAGCTCTAATGATGCACCACCATGTTTACGAGATGCTCGATCGATCTATTCGTGATGTGATGAAGACTACCGACGCAACTTCGGAAAATGTTCCTTTTGGCGGCAAAGTTGTCGTGATGGGAGGCGACTTCAGACAAATGCTTCCAGTCATACAGAAAGGCTCGCGATCAATGATCATCAATTCGTCCCTTAACCGAAGCAATGTATGGCGACATTGCTCTGTTTTTCGGCTCAAAACAAATGTCCACGTTTCACCATACCAACAAGCATGGAGCGAGTTCTTACTTGTCGTCGGAGAAGGACGAGTTGGCCCAGATGTCTATCTTCCAACTGAGATTCAGCGCGTCTCCTCTCTATCTGATCTTATTGCCCAAGTTTATGGTACCTTTAAAGATGATGCAACTCAGTTGTTAGCGAAGACAATTTTGACGACTCTGAACGATGATGAGGTAAAGGTCAACAACATGGTGCTCGACGTCTTCCCGGGTGAAGCAATGGAGTACTTAAGCTTTGATGCAATCCCCCCAAGCAAAGTCAACAACGAATCTCTGTACCCAACCGAGTTTTTGAACACAATTGATGATGCAACAATGCCTCTCCACAAACTCCGCCTCAAGATCGGTTGCATCGTAATCCTTATCCAACACTTGAACATAATGCAAGGTCTATGCAACGGGACTAAGCTACAAGTGGATGGCTTTTTCCCGACAATGCTGCAAGCCACTATCGTCAGCCAAGGTAATTTCTACGGTCAAGTCCATCTCCTACCACAGATTGCACTCTACTTGTCTCAATCAAGGCTTCCCTTTCGATTCAAGCGCCTTCAATTCCCAATTCGACTCGCCTTCGCGATGACGATTAACAAATCCCAAGGACAGACTCTCGACACGGTGGGGTTATATCTGCCAAACCCACTTTTCACTCACGGCCAACTCTATGTTGCTCTCTCAAGAACATGGATCGGTCTAGCGGGAATCGTGTTCTGCGATGGTGGCACGAACCGCTTGCTTGTGACTAACGTTGTTTACACAGAGGTTTTCCATTAGTGGATGTTGAGTAAAAGGTCGTAGGAGATGAGCTTCTACATTCTCAGGTACAATCTCAAACCCTCTCTCCACCGTCTAATCCCCATAATCTTCCCAAACTAAGATACAACTTAATTTCATCTTATAGGAAGTGATCATCATCATCATCATCAACGTATACATCATCGTCGATATCATCATCATCAACATCGTCATGGAAAATTAACCTCACGTGAAAGAGGGCTATGCCATGATTCGCACCTCCTTCCTCCACCTGCAACCAAAGAAACAAGTAGACCACAAGAGGTGATAAATAAATACAGTAAGTACACAAGACAAATGATGTAATATTATACTACAATTCATTTTGAAATACTTTTCTTATCATAGCAGCCAGATAATTATCCAGAAGGATATGATTACAGAATATCGTTGGCGACGGCAATGGCAAGGCCACGACAACGGAGACGGAATGTGCAAATTGTTGCATATGGACTAGGTAAGTTCTGCTCAATCATCCCACGTTGTTTATACTATTCTTCTCTCTCACTATCTATAATTTTCACTATAGACGGCGAAGGCGATAAGCCACGACAATGGAGACGGAATGTGCAAATTGTCACATATGGACCAGGTAAGGTGTGCTCATTCATCCCACGTCACCTATACTTTTCTTCTCTCTCACTGTCTACAATTTTCACTATAGACAGCAAAGGCGATAAGCCACAACAGCGGAGACGAAATGTGCAAATTGTCGCATATGGACCAGGTAAGGTCTGCTCAGACATCCCACGTCGTCTATACTTTTCTTCTCTCTCGCTATCTACAATCTTGAGATCTGTGTGGTAAGTTTGAGGAGCTAAATGTGGGATTTTTTTATCCCTACGAATGAGAACATCACCATTTTTTATCACCTCCATCTTCACCCCACGCGAGCACTGCGAGCGGGCCCCACTACTATCTATAATAGAGTTTGAAAGTCTGAATTAAAATATTAATACTCTGTAAAAGTTTATATATTATCTTAATCAACATTTTAATTCCATTTATTTGGACAAAAATATAGTAATAATAGTTAATATATAAAAATATTTAGTAGTATGCTTTGTGCCACTTACTAAATATTCTACACACCCTATACTATTGCATATTTATGGTCCAATTTTCTAACTATTTAATATTTAAAGATTATATAGTAATATTTTTTAAAATAATCAACTACGTAATTAATAATATTCAAGCCCTATTCGCCTGGCTGATCATTGTCACCCACTGGACTGTTCCAATCCTGTTGTTTTTGGGTTGGAAAGGAAAATGAATTAAAAAATGCCTGAATTTGAGAATTATTTTCCCCGAATTCGAACAACATCTCGGAGTAAAATGTCTAGGTTATGATAGAGATCGTTGCATAGGGATATTGCAGACGTCGCTTGGTCACAAACATGTGGAGCTCTACGGCAAGCCACGAATGAAACAGAACTGAAATAGAAACAGAATAATCCTTTGGGTGAAGCGTAGCAGCGTTATGGCCCCCCAGAGCAATCAAGGGGAGAAAAATGGAACGTCGGAAATTAAGTTTTAATAAATGTAGTTTTTCGGTGTGATTGCATAAAGACAGTGCATAGATTAACCCAGGTGAAGGTACGGATCCTGAGAATATTTTTAGTATTGAGAACGGTTTATCAGCCTATACATATGCTTTGGATCACATTTGAAAAATTGGCGAAAAGGAAAACAATTAACTCGACGGTAGAATATTTTTGCCCATGTAAGGCGAAGAATTACCTCGCTTTTCAATGTTGAAAGGTGGAGAATTATTCAGAACTGAAACAAAAGGGAAAAATGAAAGGCTTTGCTAGGCCGAACCTCGTCTATCATCTTAAATACGAATGGAAAAGACATAATTTCCATAGACGGCATAAAAGGTTCATTAAAGCTCGTCAAGTTTTTCAGTAGGATTTTTGGGCATTTGTCATACAGACCCATCACGGATGCGTATTCAGTAGGCATTAAAAAGTTTGAAACGGCAAAATTAAAAAGTGAGATATCAATGGTAACGTCAAGCCGTCGTTGGACTTTCTAGAATCACCTTTGCCCGCACCGTCTGCTGCAAAGGCCTCCGTTTCGCAAGTTTTTCTAGCCTTGGAAATCCTCTCCGTTATCTCAGAATCCATGTACCCCTGCTCGGCCAGCGTCTCCTCGAGAACAAGCAAACGTAGCGCAATTTGGCGCTTACGGTCGTGATCACTAATGTCTCTGTCGGCCTTTTTCACGCCACCGCCGATCCCTTCATCCGATCCCATTTTTACTGGACGAGGGATATCGGAGGCCGGTTTTTTTTGTCCGGGGAAAAAACCGTCCCGTCCCTCGTCCCGGACAAAAAAAACCGTTTATATATTTAATATATTAAAGGTATGTTAAAAACCCGTTAAAATGGATTTTTATCAAGTTTTTTATGGAAATACAGAGGAGAGAGAATGCGGAGGGACATGTGTACAATTACTTTTGAGCAGCGTCAGCTTGTGCACGCGTTAAAATAAAGGGACATTAATGCAAAATTTCACAACGAGGCCACATGGCTAGATCTCAACTGTTGGATGTGAATCCGACGGTTTTTCGTCCTTCTGCGACCGTCCATCATCCGAGACCTCTGGACCAGATGATTTTTTTATCCCACGGGATGAAAACCATCCCGTCCGGTCGCCCGGGGAAAATTTTTGTCCCTATTTTCATACATTCCCTTGGACGGGATATTTTTTCGTCCTGGAACGAAAACTCGTCCCGCCCAAGTCCCTGTACTATAATCAGAATGGCCGACCAATGATAAATCGTCCGATCAGCTCAATTAGTTGAACTGGCCCCTCTTTGTTATGGGCGTCGCTGCTTTGTCGTCAATCGTCACATGCAAATTTGTAATGAAGATGGGTGCCATGCAAATTTTCGCACCACGTGTGCAAAATTCGGTCCCACCAAACCATTTGTGCGAGTTGCGGTCTCAACCCGCAGCACAAAATCGTACACTCCGGATAGAGATTGAGGAAGATAGATGTATCTAAGTGCGTCTGTATGAGGGGGAGAGATAAAGAGAGAGGGAGTGAAGCAAGTGAAACAGAGAGAGTGAGTGGGAGCGGAATGAGATAGAGAGAGGGAGTAGAGAAAGAGATATAGAGATAGACATAGAGGAGCAAGTGAGATAGAGAGAGGGAGAGGAGTGAGTGGGACTGAGAGGAGAAAAGAGCAAGCGAGTTGGAGAGATGTTTCTTGGACCTTCAAGATTCTTCTAGAGCCTTGTAGATGCTTATAGAATCTTATAGACTCCTCTAGACTATACTAGAAGCTCATTGATCCTACTAGAACCTTGTGGGTCTTTCTAGATATTCAAGAAAGTTTTGGAAACCTTCTAGAGAGGGAGCTCTCCAGAAGCTTACAAGGAGCAATACAAAAGGAGGTGTCTGCCTCATCTTGAAATGGGAGGGAGTTCTGGAAGGAATTCTTGAGATCATACTGTAAGCAACCTTGGAGGGTTCAAACTACGCTAATCAGAAAGTTGGAGACGAGTTCGGGCAACTTATTATCTTGGAAAAAGGCATTTTTGAGGAGGTGACACCAATTGTATATCTTTTTTTGGTTAGTCCCTTTGGTAAACTTTTTTCTCTTTTCTCTTTTTGTACTTGCTGTGAACATTTATCATCCCACTCAAAAAGGTTGTTTTGTTCACTCTCATCCCTATACTCGGAGTGGATTCTTGAGCTTGGTTGGATACATATTCTAGGCTCCGTTAAGTTAATATTCTCAACAGATAGAACCAAGAGATATAGAGAGAGACAAGTGAGTATGATAGAGGGAGAGGAACCAGAAAATTGGATACTTAACATATTTCTTTTTCAGAGAAAAATATTCCCCCCTCTAACTAAGCATGATGCATAAATAGAAAAAACTTTAAAAATGTCACATTGATTTCCGGCTCCAACTTAAAATTTGCATGGTTTTCAATACATAAGAAAAACCAAATCAAGACAAGGACATGCAAACTGTGGGATACACTACTTATTTCTTGTTTGTCTTTTTTATCTTTCATTTGTACTTGTGGCTCACATTAATTTTATTTGTTTTTATCATGTTTTAATCGAACATTTTCATCCAAAAAGAAAGAAACACCAAACAAAGAAAATAAAAGTAAATAAATATAATACTCTTTTTTAAGAAAATAAAAAGGGCAAATCCTATAGAAATAAACTAGAAAGAAAGGTTGCTTCATGGCTCTGTAAATATTTTTAAAATTTTATCAAAATCCATACGAGGAAAACTATGCTTTAAAGATTGTTTTCATATTTCTTTCGGACCAATAAAAAATGCATGGTTGCAAAATATCTGTAAACATGAAAACCAACTCGTGAGATCATTTTACAATGCCACAGAGATCATCAATTGCAACATAGAACAACATTCGACTTTCATCAAATGAATCAGTATAGCCTAATAATATGTGATTTGTATTCATTATAACGCCGAAATGTGTGTTCATTTCTATAATATGGTTGAGCCAATAAGTGGAAATAAGCTTTTTAATATTGAGGTTGAACATGGAGTAATCAACATAGCTAGAAGGTATTTAAACAACTAGCAGACCAGTAGGCATGACATAGTAAAAAACTTACTTTAGCACACAAAACCAACTTAAAATAAAATATTTGATTATGGAAAAGGTGCTCTGTCAGCATTTTGAAGTTTTTATGAAAGGGTCATACAAAATAAATACTATAGATCTAGCAAAAATGAATATACCAGATTTTCATGCAATTGCATATCAAAAAGTTGTCATGCAAATCTGAAAAAATATATTTAAGTTTATTATGATTGAAATATATTGAACCATCATATCCTTATAACATCTCTTGCAAACCTTCAGGATGGACCTTCTAACATCTGGGATCCTCAATTTTGTCATAATTTTTTTTGTTTTTTTGCAAATGTTTGATCGTTTTTCATATCAATACTCACATTGAAATTTTATTCCATACATCTTATTTTATGCATGAATGAACATTATGAACATCATCTCCTTCCTTGATAATCATATAATTCTTAAAATCCTCAGGCACAGCCATAAACTATCATTTTAAATCAAAACATAATTAACGGATATCAAAAATAATTTCATGTTCTTAAGAGATACTCAAATTGAAATTTATTCTTATGCTGGTGTCTTCATCCCTAACTAACATATGAATACCTGTGATAATTTATTGAAATCATTATTAATTTAAGTTTTCTCTCAAAATTCTCACATATATAAAAAAAAGAATCAGAATGCTCTGCCATATTTAAAAAATGAACATTACATTTAGAAATTTAATGTTGAAGCAAAATGGCAAAAGGTTCAGCTTTTTCATAATTATCTTTTTCATAGTCCATATAAATAACACGTTATAAGGAATCATCTTTCAGAATATATTCGATTGAGCTATCTCTTGAAATTCCATAAAAAAGTTTGGGAAGAGAAATATGAATTCCATGATGTCATTGACATGGATTTCCTTCAGTTTTTCCATCTGCCACAACTTTACTCTGCTCATTCTCTTCCCTTCAGCCTTATCAGCAGGAATTTTGATGAAAAGGGCAGATGACTCTTTTGAATGTATTCATCTAGACACAATGAAAATGGATTCACTAATTTTCTCATCAATTGAAGACAAGGAAAATGATGCATGTTCTCTGTATGAGATAGCTGACAAAAATAAAGATGATTACAAATGTTGAAAAATGTTGCTTTTTTACAAAAGATGATTACAAAAGATGATAACAAGGGTTGACATTGATTGGCAGAAATTTTGATTTTTTAACATCGATGAGGTTGAAAAGTGAATTCTGTTGTTCATCCTATTTCCTTCCAATATGTGTTATCCTCTCTAGCATTGTTGAATTCTTCTCCATTATCAACTGCATTACTTTGTCATTATAATTTGATTATTCAATTGTGGTTGCTAAATTTTGGATTGAGATTGAGTTTGAAAATCAGAATATGAACATCTTTCCTAACATAGAGACCTAAATTCCTGGTTCAAGATTCTGCTTATTTGCTTTCTCCTTTTGCTCAATTAGCGTTGACCTTAGCCAAAATGCATTACATTGCTCCATTTGCATGGTCGCATGAAAATCAAAAGGTAAAACATAACTTTGAGGATGACGATGAGAATTGGTTTGGTTCTTATAAATCCTTTTTGAAAAAATATTTCTCTCTTCAATAACTCGGCTGTTCACAGGAATAATAAGCATCAAAACATGTATCGCTAGATGTAAAACCTTGATCATGATATCCTTAATGAGCATTTAATTTTTAAGAGTTTTTCTTATATATTTATTTATTAATTTTTAAGACTTTGAATTCATTTAAATATGATAAATATTCAAGAAATTTAATAAATAAGTATACATATGAAGTACTCATTTGATGCATTAAGCACTAAAAATGTTCAAATAAATGATAATAAAATAAAATAAATATACTACCTCAATGATACCTGATTCACAACAACGGAGCCAGTTGATAGATGATAAATAGGATTAAAAATTTTAGGCATTAAGTTTTATAATTTTAATCAAAAAATATGTCAGTAAAGATCATGTAATAAGATATGCAAGTTCAATTATATACTTTTTATAATTTTTAGAACTTCTAAAACCCCTTCAAATTAAATATTTTTATCTTCTTGGATTTTATTATTTTATAAAGAGTTAATTCACTTCAAATGAAACAAAAAAAATTCACTTCAAATGAAGGAAAACTAGTTATAATCATTTTAAATATATGAGATAATATTTTAGTTTATTAGATAATGCTAATTTTATGCTTTTTAGGATTTTGTTGAAATTTTATTTAGTTATTATATGAATTAAAATTATTTCAAAATCCCTTGGGTGGTACTCAAGAAAGAAAATGAAGGAGCAAGAAAAAATGCAGGTTGTTGCACTGGCCAGGCAAATATTGCTGGTGGCGCTGCATTGTTGGCTGATAGAGTTGGGCAACATCATCTAGTGGATAAAAAATGGAGTAATATTTGCAACAAGAGGATTCATTAATGTGGTTTGTTCAGTTGAAAACTTGTTATGTATGATACCCCCTTGAATGCTTCTCTAAATAAAAAAGTGAGAAAGTTCAAGTTACACATATGATATTTTTTTCTCAAAAATCTTTCAAGTTAAAAATCCTTTAGGGAAGAGTGATATTTTTTCTCCAAGAATATTGGTCAAACTTGAATCCTCTCTTTCACACTATTTTATAACAAGAATGAATGTAATAAATATGATGAACAAGGCCACGAACATTAAGTTGAGAGCAGAAATCCATGATAAAATATAAAGAGAAGGGGGATGAGTTTAAATAGTAGTGTCCTAACTCTCCAAGCATTTGGATTTCATTCCTGCAGTTTGGAGGGATATGACTACTTCATTTGAACCTAGATCTTCCTGAATTCCTTCCCATATTTAAAAATAGACTTTTAAAATATAAAATATTCTTTCATTCCACCATTCCCTCCTTTATTTGAGCTGGATCTTAAAAAGGGCTTAAGTGGGCTTTAGGAATGAACCTCTTGTGTACTGGACCTCATTTTATAATCCAGGCCATTTCTTGGGTTTCTTGTTGTGGTCTAAGATGAAACTTGGGCTTCTTTGCTTTCGATTTTCATAAAAAGTCACTATTTTGTAGCCTATGATATTTTTTAGATGAAAGCATGATGAGGAAGAGAAAATGAAACAACAGAAGGACGATAAGATGGAAAAAAAGGAAAAAACTTGGACCAAAAGGGTAAACGATAAAGCAAGAAGCCTAGTCCCAAGTTTTTTATATGAAGATGCAAAAGTAGAAAAAGATGTAAGAAAGGTGCTGATGTAACACGACGGTCGGAATTGACACTTTGTGTTATGTCCGTAAGGTGGATTCTAAATGCAATGGAATGATGTGAATTATCGTATATGATTTGAGAGAAAAAAATAAATTAACGAGAAAATACGATGTTCGACAAGTGTCTTGAGACGCAGCTCAATTAGGCGACACGTGACAGGTTCGGCACGACCAAATCCCAAATGACCCGTGTGATCAGCTTGATGGATTGATGTAGTGGGGAACGACCCTCGTTCAATGATGTCCATGCCACCAACGTGAGCAAGCAAATCCGATATCACAAAGAAAATCCCTAGCCAAAAATACGATGGTTAATCCTGTAATCATGCTTGAAAATTCACTCATGGCGATGAGCAATTTAGAATTCAGCACTGAAAGACGTAAATAAGGCTGGAGATTAAGGAGAGGGGAGGATGTAACCTGCAGGTTCAACTCGGGTGCTGAAGATTTGAGTCCTGATGGGCGCCTGAACAACCGTTGAAGGAAGCTCCTTCGTAAGGGACAAAATGGCATGGACTGCAGGTTCAACTCGGATCTTGAGAGTTTAAGTTCTGATAAGCAGCTGAACAACCATCATAGGAATCTCCGTCATCAGAAACAAATTCCGGATGGAGGTGGGGAACAGAGTTAACTTCCAACCAAGAAGTTTAATCAAGGCCAGCATGACACGATTGGTTAAGGGGAAGTCATCAATTGCTAGCCGGAGTAGAATCAGGTCGAATAACAAAATGAGGGTGCCTGATTCCTCCCGGTTGATTGGGTACATGACCATACGGTGGATGAGTGCTAACGCAATTCACCAAATTGAGGCAGCCGATCCACGATTTATAGCAAGGAAATGCTAATTCAGTTCCCTGAATACTTCAGTGTCATCAGGAAGATCAACTGTAGCAGGAGGAGGGAGGGGGGTAATGAGGAATGACCGAAGGGGGGAGGCGATGCTGGTAAAGAAAATTCATGATCAGGACTTTTCCCGGCTGTTTGCCAGATGAATCTGATTTTCAAAACAATAGCGGTGAGGATTCAATAAACGGCGGTGAGAAGACTCTGATTCCCAACTCGATTAAGCTGATGAAGTCGTCGGTGAAGAAAAGGTGATTTGCCATGGAGTCTTCAAGTAGATAGGCCAGGTAGAGTGGTCATTGACTGATGATCGTGATGGAAGCAATCCTCTCTGAATTTATTGTAGAAGGAGCAGTCCACCAATGTTGTTCAGGCAGGGGATAAAGAATCATCCTTCACCCATGCACATGCTCTTCTTCTTCTTCTTCTTCTTCTTCTTCTTCTGATACACTCCTTCTCTTGCAACCAGGTAGAACGATGAACAACAAAAATACCTGCCACTAAGAAAACGAGATCTAGATTTCACAATTCAACAAGCCTTAAGCCTCCCACGTCCACCCTTCCTCATTATAGAGAGGAAGTGGCAGTTGTGGGAGGCCCAATTGGGCCCCCTTTTTAAGGGGAAAGCCTACTGGGCTTCCCCTTTAAAGGGTTTTTTTAGGGGGAGAAGAAGCCCAATATGGATTTCCTCCCCCTAAATAAAATAGCTAAATTGCAATTAAAAAAAAATAGAAACACACGCAGGAGGCCAGTACTCGCGCAGGAGGGGCCTCCGACAATCCAAAAACAACGAAAAGAAAAGAACACAAAGATGCCTCGACACGCTTCAAGACGAGGTGACTGTTACTTCAAGCTTGATAGTGGAAGTGTTAGTTCTTCATGTCAGCTTGAGCTCTGCGTAAGGGCTGGCGACGAGTCTGGACGCGATCAGCTGGATGGTCCTCCATCACGTGCTTAAGAAACATTCTCAAATGAGTTGATAAAAGCACATATGCATCCACATGGGACAACAAAGAAATGATGGAAAATCACAAGATGCATAAAAATGACCCAAAAAAACTCAAATTATTAATTTTAATTTCATATGTTTATTTTTATTACAACTCATTACCCTATACCCAATAGCCTTGTCTCCCATACTTATTACCTTTAGAGTAAATCATCATTCACATATTTATCTATCTTTCCCATTATGATATCAGTTGTGATATCTTTCCCTTGTTATATCCTTTCCATTTGCACTCTTAATATTATCATCCTCATTTATTTATCATTTATTCTTTACATTGTATTTTATTCTCACTGAAAAGTCATGTTTGGGGCAGTTTATTGTGACCAGCAAGCCAATCACACATTCCACATCTCATCGATTGTTCAATAATTCAATCTAATCATTATAATGCTTGTGTGATACTTACGATGAAGTCCACGAATGCATCATCTGACTAAGTGAATTATGACGAGACCGTAATATAAAGATCAACAGTCTTTCAGCATTTGTTCTAAATATTTTTATTCAATGGATACTTGATAAAGACATTGACGCCCATTTAGAATAGCCCTACCTAGTCCAACTCATATGATGAGTCTGGCCAGTCCCACAGCCATTAGTGTTGATACATGAAGAATGTACAGTGGGTGTTCTTTAGAGGAAATATTACATTAAATTTATATGTGTGGATCCCTGAATGGTATTATATCGAATTACATTGATTCATGTCACAGTGGACGGGAAAAAATCATGGATAATCTAAGTCATCCTTAGACCTTACACACTAATGAGAACAAATCATTCAGTCATTCTAAGACTCAATTTTTCAATCAAAAATATAAAATTATCAACTAACTCAAATATGTAAACACATGCATCATGATGAATACAGGTCAAACCCTTATAGAGGAAGAATTGACTTTTTTAAAACAATTGAGTCTGCCAAACAAGGAAAGGTTGGATAAAAAAAAGTGTACAAATTAATATAATATTCTCCTATTTAAAATAAGTATCATAATCCACTTAAATCAATAAAATATCATGATCATATTAAAAATATGAATAAAAATCCCTCATCAATTCAAATCATGCAAGTGGGTTGACCAAGTCAACTAATTATTTTTAAGGGAGAAATTTACATTTTTTCAGAGAAAAGATAATATAGGTATTATTAGAAATATTTTAAAGACTTTATAATATTTAAATAAGATGAAAATCAATCAAAATTTCACAGCATGGACTTTCACCAACCCATTGACTTTACGAGAATTCAGGGTCAAAATACTAATATAATTTTACAAACATTTATTATCAGAAAATAGAGAGATAAAGGATGATTATAATATAAATTTGGGAATTTTTTAGGATGAGATCAAATTAGTCACTTGTTCAAGTCAATTTAGAATGGATCAATTAATCACATGTTCAGAATTTGAAAAAAATTGACCAATCAAATGATGACAAAACTTCATTCCCTAGTTATGGATGAAAAATAAATGAACTGCATATTATAAAGATATGAGAGTAGTAAAATTTGTAGATTCAAGTACCAAGATATGCATCTGGCATTTGATGGCCAAACACATATTTGGCAGATCAAATCTCAATAGGATGGCTGTTATTAAATGGTGAAGAAAGGATGACTAAAATTGCATCTAGTTCCCCAAAATTAAGATATTTTATAGAGTAACGGGTGAGAAAAACTTCTTAAAATGTATTGCAAAACATTTATGGTGAACTTGAGAAAAAGGATGAGGATTGAATCAAAATCTCTATTTCTTTCTAATATAAATGTAATTTTAACTCATTTAAAAATCAAAATGAAAAAGAGTACAACTTTCCAGCCCAAAACCCCCCAAAATGAGACCTTCAAACAAGTTCAAAGTTTTTTAATCGACTTATTACTTACATTCGAAATATTGCATCAAGTTCACAATGATTCCTTCTCTTATTTTGATGGATTGATGAGGATTTTACATCAAGATGAGTGATAAGCCAAAAATAGGGGTAAATTTTATGCAATTTTAAACCCTTGTCGTTCTCAATTTTAGCTTATACAATAAAATTTATAAAAACTCTACTTAAGATGTGTTGTGATAAGTACGAGTGTCGTCCAAGGGAAGCTAGTATGGAATCCAATTGATGTTCTTCTTGAATAATTTGAACCTAATTGGGGTTAATTTAATCTTCAACAGAGATTAAATCACCCTAATTAGATGAGAAATTTGGAAAAGGGGGTAGAAGAGATGAGAGGAGTAGATGAAATAAGGGGCTCTAAGTTGAATTGATTGATCCAATTGAAAGGATCAAAGAATCCAATTAGAGAGATTAAGAAGAAAATTTAGAAGTGTTTTGGTTGGTTCTTTAGGTTTGACAATTCAGTAATAACTACTCTATTGGATAATGAAATGGAAAATTTAATATCCTAGAATGTTAACCTTTTTATAAGTTTTTTTTATAGTTTTCTTTTATATGCACTTGGAATAGCTAGGAAATATCTCAATTTCTCCTCTAAATCCTAGTCAGGGCTTGTACATTCCGCTCAAGCCAAGCGATTTAGAGGTTCAGACAGGGATCAAGAAGAAAGATTAAGAAATTCAACTAACAACATCCAAAATACACCAAAAGTTCAAATAAAAAGAAGGAAAAAGTACCAAATAGGTTGATCCAAGCTGGAGCTCCTCTCTGTCTTGCAGCTGTGATAGAGCACTATCAAGAATGAGCTCCCCCTCTCGAAATTTAGCTTTTATACTTAGGTTACATGATAAAAATCACCATTTTACCCCCGTTTAGTAATTAATGTTTATCTATCAATTTAGGATGGATCTGAATGATCCACCATATTGATAGAAAGAGGGGATCAAGACAAACAGATCCATAAAAAATCATCTCAATCGGACTTCAGGATCAAAAGATATTAATAAATCAATTTTAAACCAATTTAATCCATTGGATTTAAATTGATTTATTTATTCATTTCTTTTTTTAACACGCCATGACGTGTTGCTCTCTCATTGGTTGGCGCATTTTGAATTCTCCTTTTTGCATAAAAATCCTTAAAAAGCCTGGAATTGCTGCTGGACGCCCCCCAAAAGTAATTGTGTATATGCACCTTGCGCACTCTCTCTCCTCTGGTTTCTCCTAAAAACATTAAAAAAATATTGAATAATTTCAATAAAACCCCAGAACATTTTAAATCATATCTTTACGCCTGCAACCACGACGGAGAACTGTTTTTGAGGGCATCATTGCAACTGAAATTTATGAAAAGCCCCTAGAAGAGTAGAAATTGCTTTAAAACTCATTTTCTCATTATAAATATATCCTTTTCCTCTTAAAAAATTCATTTCTCACTTAAATAAATCTCGAAAAATCCAATTAAATCCTAAATAAATTCTAGAAAATTCCATAAAATTCTAGAAATTCAGTATTTCATCCCCATAATAATTAAGCTCGAAATTAAATTTTAAACCTGCCATTTTCATTTAAAAATAATGATTTCAAGCTCAAATAAATCTCAGAAATTCATAAAACTAACAGAAAATAAGGGAAAAATCAGAAATCACTTGGAAACATTAAATTTATGTAAATATATGATAAAAACCCCATTTTAAGCTCTTTAAATGCATAAAATTGTGCTAATAGCATGAAATAAAGACCAAATTTAGGGTGTTATCAATGAGCATCACATATTCAACACTAAAAATGACCCTACTATTGAAAGAAAAACACTACCCACTCGGTCAACTAAGGATTTGTGAGGTATCTTTGTTGTAAAGAGAGAGAGAGAGAGAGAAAAAAAAAACTTTAATAGATTCATTAATGAGAGAAATATTGGATGTCCATTTTTTAGGAAAATTGGATGGTCAAGAAGATGACACATCGCATCCGGGGAGAGCCCGCATCCTACACTTGTCATTAATGGTGTTGCCTCCTTGATCAAGTCTTGACCATTAGGTGTTGATAAGATGAAGTTCTTCCATGTGTACCTGCATGGAACTTCAGGATACCAATCCCATATCAAACGATGTCACATGGTCAAATCCTGAGCTAGGACAATTGCTCGAATCTGGCACGTGCCAGCCTCAATGCATGGAGCATAGCACTGAGAAGCCTTGATCTCTTGCAACGGAAGTCTTCACAATAGCTTAAGATTGCATAGAAGGGGTTAGAAGAGAGGGTGGGGATGCAGCCCCATCGAGGGACAGGGTCATTGCATTGATATCATAAAATTGTTACGTAATCATCACAAGCATTACATAGGCAAAGACCAGGGTCAAGACAAGGCATTTTGTGCCTTCGTAGGGGCACCCCTGCACCTTGAGTCCAGTAGACCCGCGCACGCGGCCGCCAGCATCGCCGCTACACACGTGCCCCCGGGCAGGGTGCCACGCCATCACACACGCCACCCTAGCCTTTGGGTGATCACACATGCCACATCACCCGCACTGACACCTTTCGCTCAGTCCGCTCGTACGCCGCCATGTTTGGCTCCCCAAGTTGGGTGCCATGCACCCAGTGCGATCCGCGGGGGCGCCACACACCAAACCCTCTTGG
The DNA here is from genome assembly GCF_029677425.1 of Wolffia australiana. Lineage (NCBI taxonomy): Eukaryota > Viridiplantae > Streptophyta > Magnoliopsida > Alismatales > Araceae > Wolffia > Wolffia australiana. Next base: position 14,143,910 of record NC_135849.1, read on the forward strand.
CGCTTACTATGTGCCAATTGCCTTAGTCTCCTAGCAATATGTCTCCTACCCTACACCCCACACACGCAATGCCCGTGATGCCCGCGCACAACTGTGCGACTCCCCGCACAGTTCCATACACCATAGTGCGGCACTACCGCCCGGCCTGCGCTTTCCGCGCTCAATGCTTGGCGCACCCACATGCAAACTTCTACCAGCCCGTGCGCTGCAACGTGCGTGGGTTATCTTAATCTGTCGCATAGAGCGCTGACGAGCACGCAAACCATCCATAGTGTGTACATCTACAAGGGTGATGGCCTGAAATATCAGGGTTTGGTGTCACCACCCTTAGTGCATTGCAGAATCATACTAAATAGGACTCTGTAGTTAAGTATTGTTGATCATACGCAAACACCCCTCCCAATAAGCACACATGCCTCTGGGCAGGGATGTCGCCTAGTTAGGGGCCTAGCAAAAGATCATAGTGAGACTCCGTATGAAATAACTACTCTTAATCACCTATGGAATGTCTTGCGCCACGCAGGATAACGACATGCCCATGTAAGTGTGCTAGCTAGTTGGGAAGTCGGCAAATGGTATGTCCAAGTCAACAACTGCACAAGGTTCACACCTCTAAATTCATTTGCTTTTTAGGGGAACAAAAAATCATTAAAATTTTGAAATAAAAAATAAATAATATTTTAATTCATTAGGCATTTTTTAATGAATTTTTTTCTATCGATTCATTAAACTCACGGCACTTGGAATAATTAGAAAAATATTATGATACAAGAATCACTAGTTTTGACATGAAAAGTCAAATTTGCTTAACTTTGATTCATCTATTCTTTGTCGATGTCTCTCCTTCCATTTCAGCCAATTAAGGCACTAAACTCAATAAATGTTGTTAAGTTCAAATAGTTTGACCTTGAGAAAGTTCAAAATGAAACAAAATATATAATTATCCCTCAAATAATGTAAAAATATGACTTTGTGGAATGGTATAGTAATGGTTGAAATATTATAAAATAATGATAACATGCATCATAATCATGAGACTTACCCATTATTCAGGATGACATAATTAATGCAAAAGATCCATCTTATCAGATGACAAAAACGTGTTGTGGATGGATAGTTGCACTTTGACTATGGCCTACACAGTTATTTTTTGAATTCTAAACTGTTTTAGGTCAGGTTAGCCAAGAAGATCAAGAAGACTATTGAGTGTTTAAGATGGAATTGTGGAGTCAGCTCAAGGAACAAGATGCAATGAGGTCCTTGGCCACGGTAATAGAATGTTGCACAAAGATTTAGGGGGTGAGTACAAACTAGGATAACCAAGTAGGCTTTAATAGTTGACCCTATCCTAGCAGATATGGAACTATATGTACATAATAATGGATGATAGAAAGGTTTAATGAGTGGGTCAATGCACTTCATTGTATCTTCTAGAGTATGAGGTGCAACTTGGGAACACAGGCTGGAAACCCCACAGGTCACACTTGGTCTAAAGGTAGATCTGCCGGAGGAAATAAATGTGTGTTTAAACATTAATACTTTCCCCAGAACCACATGTGGTATAGGTTTCTAACATTATTTATTCTGTAAGATAAAAAATCACATTCATTTATTCAGTGTATTATTCATAAAAAACATGTGTATCCATGATATAAAATCAAAAATATATAGAATTGTTTCTTCATTCACTTTGCTAGGAGCTGGATGAGAAGAAACTCTCGTGTCTAGTTTGTAGTAGAGATGGAATAGGCAAAGAACTTGTTGCATAATGCAAAACTGCTCATTCCTAGGTAAAGGATTACCCAATTATACCTCTAGAAAGTGCTTTAGCCATTAACCATTCGCCTTGAAATATTGACCTAACTTTGGACCAATTAAGAGAAATGCGCTACACTAAAATAAATGTTTGATACATATGGGCCAGTTAATTGATGAACTCTAAATAAAGCATGTAATTAAACATATTCTAATGCCATTTTGGGGATTCGTTTATTACTATCCTCATCTTCATATGAATTTTCATCTCATGCATTCAATACTGTAATTGGTTACAACAACAAACTTTGATCTAATTTTTGCATACATTGGAAGTTTAATTACTTTCATGAAAAGTGAGTTTTTAAGTATTATAGGGTTAAATTATTTCTAGTTTTTATTCTATATTTTTTTAGGAAAAAAATTTAAGTGAAAGAAGTAAAAGAGGGGTTTGAGTGAACAGACAAACTAAGCACCATCAGCACACAAGCTAGAGATGAGAAGGCAAGTGCAGAAGACCAGAAGTCTCCTACACCCAATGAGCACCGCCACACCTAAGGAGCTGCATCAGTGCCCCACTAAGATCCACACAAGTGAGCCCAGGAGGAGACCACGAGTCCATAGGGGGACATGGACAAGTGCGCAAGAGGAGAACTGTTTAGTTAATTTGAAGGTTGGGAAGGACACGGTCTGACCAAAAGTCGGTCAGACCAAAAGTCGGTCAGACCAGACCACCGGTCAGCCTTTTTAGGGCTGACTGGACGTTCGGTCCTGGTTCCAATTAGCATGTCGAACCGGGCCTAAGATCACACCCACTCTCTTCCCCCTCTCTCTCGTTCTCGTTCTTGTTCTCTCTCCCTATCTCGCTCACCTTCTCTCCCTCTCTCACACACTTCCTCTCTCCCCTCTCTCCTGCTCGCCCTCTCCCTCTTCCCCCCACTCTCCTGCTCGCCCTCTCCCTCTCCCCCCCCACTCTCTTGCTCTCTCTCCCCCTCCCCCCTACTCGCCCTCTCCCTCTGTCCCCCCACTCTCTTGCTCGCCCTCTCCCTCTGTCCCCCCACTCTCCTGCTCGCCCTCTCCCTCTGTCCCCCCACTCTCTTGCTCTCTCTCCCCCTCTCTCCTGCTCGCCCTCTCCCTCTATCCACCCACTCTCTTGCTCTCTCTCCCCCTCTCTCCTGCTCGCCCTCTCCCTCTCTCCCCATCAGCCTCTCTCCTGTCACACTGTCTCTTGCTCACTCTCTCCCTTTCTCCCCGTCACCCTCTCTCCTGCTATCTCTCTATCTCTCTCCCGTCACCTTCTCTCCTGCTCACTCTCCCTCTCTCCTGTCACCCTCTCTCCTGCTCGCTCAGTCCCCCTCTCTCCCCATTCTAAGAAGATTGAGTAGTGGCAAACAAGAGTGAAGTAGAAGACAAAGAAACAGGGGCAAGACGAGAAAATCCCATAACTTCACAAAAGAAATATCTATCATATTTATAGGCATCCAAGAGAAATCAGATGTATCTTGTATTTATGGCAGCACTCAACCGCATGAGCACCATCATGCCTAATTGCATGATAATGCACATAGGTTAGCGTGATGTCTCCTGACAACGGTTGAGCTCTTATTGGGACAACATGACTTGAGTAATAGAACTGCATGTCCAGGGAATAGGTGGCAACTGCACAACGGTCGAGAAGTCCTGGCGGCTTCTTAGAAGTTGAGGAGTCCTAGCAGTGGCAGAATATGGCGGAGGTTTTCCCGGGTGCTGTGTTTGGCGGCGTTCGTACAGGGAGATGATGTTCCACTATAATTGCATTAACATGCCCCCCAAAACCAAGGTGCGCACCACATTGAGTTTTGGCTGAAGCCAAAGAAACAGTTGCTTGGCTAATGGTTTAGTGAAGTAGGAGACATGAAGGACACCTGCCTAAACCCGCTCTTGTACAAAATGAAAGGCAATTTCGATATGCTTTGTGAGGGAATGAAAAATGTGATTTTTAGTTAGGTATGTGACACTTAGATTATCACAACATTAAGTGGGAGGCATACCTTAATGAAAGTGAAGTTCAGTGAGTAGAGATTTTACCCAGATGATTTCTGTTGTTGTGTTGGCGATGAACTACTTTTTAGACAACTAATGGATCAAGTTTTAACCAAGAAGTATGAGATATTCTTGCGTTGACCTTCGATCAGCTGGGTCTCCTGCCTAGTCAAAGTCATTCTAAACATTAAGATTCATAGAGGAAGAACGAGAATATGATATAGAGTAATTAGTAATTGAAGTAAGTGTTTTATGTCAGCCCAATATATGTATTGGGGATCATGCATAGTTTGGCATGCTCAATTAACAACATAGGCCATATCAGGCCAAGTGAGTGTAAGATATTGTAAACTCCCAACTATTTTGCGATAAAGGGTTGGGTCAGGCTGATCAGTAAATTTGGAGGGCGCAGAAGAAGAGAGACTGCATGGGGTATTAGTCGGCTTACAGTCCCTCATTTTGGCAGTATGTAGAATTTGCGCTGGATACTTTGATTGAGATAGAGCTCTACCTTCCCTTATGGGAATAAATTTGATTCCAAGGAAATATCTTGCATCACCTAGGTTTCAAACTAGGAATGCACTTTGAAGTGAAGAAATAGTTCATGCAACATCATGAGTGTTAGATTTGATAACTAAGATCTAATCAACATAGACAAGAAGAAAAAAATTGAATTTAATGTGCTTTTAAAGAACAGAGAAGTATTCGTTTTGGAACTGTGGAATCCAAGTTAAGTTACGAGATCATATAGTTTATTGTACCACATTCGAGGAGCTTGTCTCACAGAGATTTCTTTAGCAAACATACAAGCTGAGGGTAGGAGGAATTCGTAAAGCTAGGGGGCTGCTTCATGAATATGGTTTCATCAAGATCGTCATGTAAAAATGCAATAGAGATATCAAGTTGTATGATTTGCCAATTACTACAGAGTGCGAGAGATAATAAAAGTCTAAATGGTTGTCATTTTGACTACACGACTAAAGATGTCCTGATAGTCAACTCTGGGAGCTTGATTAAACCCTTGAGCTACAAGACGAGCTTTGCATCGATCTAGCGTGCCATCAACATTCAATTGTCATTTAAAAGCCCAGTTTGGAGCCAACTATATTCGCATCGTAAGGGGGATCCTCAAGCCCCGAGGTGTGATTGTTATGAAGAGCAGAAATTATGGCCTCCATAGCTGCCCTCCTATTGGAGAGTTTAACGCTTGTGAAACATTAGTAGGTTCAGAGGGAAGAGGAAGACAGGATGGCTAGCGTACCTCAGTGTGGAGTGCATTGGAGGAGAAGACATGGCGAGCACGTTCTTGAGACTAGTCTGGTATAATGGACAAAAACACATTGCTGGGATCGTGGCAAAAACTTATTTTTACAATATGGACGAAGATTAGGGAAGTAGAGGCAGCCAAAGTCCTTTAGAAATGTATAATCAGGTGTTTTGGAATGCAGTAACTCGAATGGGGACTTGTTATTTAGTGCCGGAGTGATCATCTGATTTGTTTGGTATGCTATCGTTGTCACGGCTTCATCCCAGAAACCTGATGTTTGATGACGTGTCGATGTTTTTCGCTCAATTGTTCCATTCTGTTCTGGTGTGTGGCCAGGAAACCTGATGTTTGATGCCACATGTTAGAAGATATTTATGTAGGGATTGAAACTCACCTTCCCAGTCTGAGTGAAACGTCTTGATTTTGGTTGAAAATTTTTTTTCCACAAGTCGCTAGAATTGAATGAATTTTCAGACTACGTCACTCTTGGCCTCTACTAGATAGAGCCAAGTGTACCTGCTGAATTCATCAATAAATGTAACATAGTAAGAGTATCCCAAGTAGTATTTCACGGGAGCCCGACCCATAGATCAGAGTGAACTACTTGAAGAGGAAGCACAGACGTGCGATCAAAAGAGTTAACAGGAAGTTTTCGAGATTTGGCTACACAACAAGTGAAGCACACCGAACAGGATAACTTTTGAGGAGTAGGAAGTCCAAAACGAGAGATAGTTTGTTTTAGAACGTTGAAAGCTGGATGTCCGAGTCGAAGATGCCAAACATCCGGAGACTATTGTTCCCTAAAAAATGCCTCTGCACATGAAGGTTCGATGAAGTAGAGCCCATCATGAGCCATTCCGGTGAGGAGTAGTTCCCCCCTCGTGTGGTCCTTTACATAACGAACATTAGGATGAAATTCAACAAGTACATGATTATCAGTCATTAATTTATGAATGGAGAGTAGATTTTTTGAAATTTGGGGAACATGTAAAATGTTTTGCAAAAGGAGAGGGCGGTCAATATTAGACAAGGAAATCTTAGACGAGCCAAAAGACTGTATGGGCAAACCTGAGCCATCTCCAACATACAGCTGCTCTGATCTTGGGGAAGTTGGAAGTAGCATGGCGAGTGGCACCAATATCCGGATACCATGTTTGATGGTAAGGGTGAGGTCATGGAGCTGGAAACGAGCAAGGAATGGAAAGACTGACCCATCAAATGTTGATGCATAGGCTTGTGGAGGTCCTCCAAATGCTTGCTGATAATCTCAATTTTAGGGTTAAAATTCGTCGTTGGTGATTGAGATTATTCAATAAAATATATTTAACCGTACTTAAAAATACTTAGTTAGTGATGAGTATTGATCGTCTCCACAGGGAACGATCATTAAGGAATTACTTTCTTATACTAGTTACGATGGACGAGAGGATCGAGGAAACCAAGATGTGATGATGTGAGCTAGTGATATCGATAAAAGATACGTGATTATAAGCTAATTTAACTTAAAGAAAAGAGTAAGTGATTGTGATGGATATGACGATGAATGATGGTATGAACGAGGATAGTGGTTGGATATGGAGTAGTACGATGGCAAGGATGGAGAGATGAGAGAATGGGGACATAAGTAAGTGAAGTGATAAATGAAACGTTGATAAAAAAAACTATAACTATGATAACAATGATGTTGGACAGACACAACGTAAGGCAAAGACACTTACCTTAGATCCTTACGTTCCGCCAGGATCACAACGATTTGCGAGTGCTGGTAAGCTCCCCCTCTTCTCTTTTGTCTCTTCCCACACACCCAAGACACAAAGAACAATCTTGATGGATCTCAAAACTCACTCTCTTTCAATCAGCCCACAAAAGTAGGAAGCAAGTTCAAGATGATTTTTACGATGATCCAGGTCTCTATTTATAGATCAAAGGGTATAGATAGAAAGAGGAGGGGAAGATCAAAAGTTATGGCCATTGGAAGTTGAAGCAATCCTAGCCTTTAATTTCTTCTCTCTCCTCATCAATGTCATCAGTTTTGTGCCAGTTAAGAAGTCAAAGCACTTGGTATTCTGTGGCTTTTCGTATTTTTTGGCTTTTCGTATTCCGTGGATTTTAATATTCTGCGGCTTTTCGTATTATGTGGCTTTTCGTATTCCATGACTTTTCGTATTCCGTGGCTTTTCACATTCTGTGGCTTTTCGCATTACGTGCCACATGTATAAGAAAAAAAATCTCTTTCTCGACGCTAACGTGGCGGCGCATCAGTGCGTCACGTCACCCTATGCCATAAAAAACCAAAATACGTAAAATTTCATATTAAATCAAATAAAATCCCAAAAAATACGTATAAATATATATTTTGACTCAGAAAAATCATATCTTTCCAAATTAATATCCAAAAATTCCAGAAAAATCATATTCTGTCTCAAGAGTTATATTCTTTTAGAATATACTGTTAGAAAAATCTTTAAAAATACAGAAAATTTAGAAATTTGTTCTAAAAATAGATTTAATCATTTTAAGCTTGATAGCATGCAAATATGAGTAATTTAATGCATAAAGACACAAAAATATAATAATATAAGGCACTAGAAATGCATGTTATCACTTGCATAGGCGGACGAGCCATAGCTATCGAAGGGGGGTTGAAGGAGTGCGTCCATTGATTGGATGCAAACCTGCATTCTAGAGCTCGATGGCCTTGCTTGAGGCAAAGTTGAAAACATGGAATAAAGCGACCATTACATCCTCCACATCCTCAACTTTCCCCACCGTGATAGCCATGGCGTGCACCGCGTTCTCGATGAGCATTTGATTGCTGCCTGTTGTACGAGGCCTGATTGGAGAGTGTTGTTTGGAATTGATTTGCCATTGAAGCAACAGGTGCATCGATGACTTCATCATCACTCCCAAAATTGTCCAAGGAAACATCAGAACGAAGAGGAGATAACAAATCATCAAAGGAGAGATTTTCATTTCGAGTCATGACGCCCATTCAAAAAGAGCAAAACTTGGGCCCAAGGCCTCAGAGAAACACAACATTAACTATTCGTTCAGCAACATATTCCCCCGCATTGAATAGCTGAGCTAAGACTTGTCAAAATTCAGAGATATAATCATCTAGGGATCTAGCCTCCTTCTAGATGGAATGGAACCATGAGGTCAATTCCATGATATGGGATTTGAATGCAGAGGAGAGCTCGACAACGAGCTTTTCCCAATCTTCTCGTGTTGTACGACAGCTCGAGACGAGAGGAAGAATCTCAGCTGTCATAGATGTAGATAGTACATGTTGATCATTTCATTTCCATGAGGTATTTTCATCATTCGTATCCTCTTTTTTGGGCGGTGGAGGGTGAATGACGTGTCGCCCCAAACCTTGAGCTTTAACAATGGGAATTACTTGGATTTTTGGATCAGATAGTTGGTTTACATGAGCTTGATTGACATTGCTGGTATCGTCGACATAGTGGATGCTCGGGGAGGCTGCGTATTGCAACCGACAAGCGGTTCGGCAGGCATTGGCATTCCTTTAGTGGAGGCACTAGCTGCCTCATTGTGCTCTTATACCATGTAAGAAGATGGAGTAGTGGCAAACGGGAGAGAAGTAGAAGACAAAGAAATAGGGACATGAAGAGAAAATCCCATAACTTCACAAAAGAAATGTATATCATATTTATAGACGTCCGGAGGAATGAGACGTATCTTGTTTTTATGGCAGCACTCAACCGCCTGAGCGCCATCATGCCTAATGGCATGATGACGTGCATAGGTTAGCGTGTCACCACCTGTTGACGGTTGAGCTCCTTCTTGGGACAACGTGACTTGAGTAATAGAATGACATCATGATGGCATAGAGTATGTGTCCAGGGAGAGTAGGTGGCAGCAGCACAGCGGTCAAGAAGTCCTGGCGGTTTCTCGGAAGTTGAGGAGTCCTGGAAGTGGCGACACGTGGTGGAGTTTTTCCGCAATGCTGTGTTTGGTGACTTCTGTACAGGAAGAGGATGTTCTACTATCAGTGCATTAACACCCGTCACCCTCTCTCCCGCTCTCACTCTCTCTTGCCCTCTCCCCAACTCGTTCCCTCTCTCTTTCACTCTCTCCATCTCGTTCTCTCCCTCTCTCTCCCCCTCTCTCCATATTGTTCTCTCTCTCCTCCTCTCTCCCTCTCTTGCTCTCTCTCTCTCTCACCCTCTCACCCTCTCACTCTCCTCTCTCCCTGTCGTTCCCTCCCTCTCTCTCTCTCACCCTCTCCTCTCCCTCGCGTTCTCTCCTTCACTCTCTCTCACCCTCTCCCCACTTTCACTCTCCTCTCTCCCTCTCTCTGCTCTCACTCTCCTCTCTCCCTCTCGTTCTCTCCTTCTCTCTCCCACCCCCTCTTCCCCTCTCTTTCTTTCCCTCTCTCTATCACCCTCTCTCCCTATTCTCACTCTCCTCTCTTTCTCTCATTCTTTCTCTCTCGCCCTCTCCCTACTCTCCCTCTCATTCTCTCACTCTCCTCTCCCCCTCTCTCTCACCCTCTCTCCCTGCTCTCCCTCTCGTTCTCTCACTCTCCTCTCTCCCTCTCATTCTATCACCCTCTCTCCCTGCTCTCCTTCTCTTTCTCTCACTCTCCTCTCTCCCTCTCATTCTATCACCCTCTCTCCCTGCTCTCCCTCTCATTCTATCACCCTCTCTCCCTGCTCTCCCTCTCTCTCACCCTCTCTCCCTGCTCTCCCTCTCGTTCTCTCACTCTCCTCTCTCTCACCCTCTCTCACACTCTCCCTCTCTTCCTCCCCCACTCTCATCCTTTCTCCCATTCTCCCACCTTCATTCTCTCTCTATCACACTCTCCCTCTCTCCCGTTCTCATCCTCATTCTCTCTCCCTCTCTCCCTCTCTCCATCTCAAACTCTCTCCTCTCACCTGTTCCCTCTCCATCTCTCTCTCCACTCACTTGCTCACTCATTCCCTCTCGCAGTACCTTTTCTTTTGCACTCTCTCCCTCTCACTTCACCCTCTCCCTCCTTCAATCTCTCCCTCTCTCCTATTTCAAACTCACACACTCTCTCTTAATCTCTCCCTCTGACTCACTCTCTCGGTCTCTCCCTCTCGTATTCTCTCCGTCTTGCACTATCTCAGGCTTACTCTGTCATTCTCCCTATCTCGTTCTCCCACTCTCTCCTTGTCTTGCTCTCATTCTCTGCATGTTTCACTCTCTCACTCTCTCCCTCTATCACTCTCTCATTATCTCCCTTTCACCCTCCCTCTCCCTCTCTCCCCTTCTCATTATTTCCCCCTTTTACTGTCTTACTCTCTCACTCTCCACCTCTCTCCCTCTCTCCTTCTCACACTCTTTCCATCTCTAATTATAGTCCTGTCACTCTTTCTCTCTCACCCTCTCATTACTGAACACTACTTCTGCACCCAAGGTGACATTCAGATGGTGCCTAGTTTGATGTAATGAGTACACCAAGTCAACCTGACCATGACTTTCACATTGACTAGTCACCATGACCGACCGGGACTGGATCGAGAACGAGACCTGACTGAACTTCAGGTCCAGGTTTAGGGTTTTGGCAAGACTGGAATGCTAATGGACTTTGTCCTTCCCTATTCAAAGGGCATCCTTAGTCGACATAATTTCACTTTTCAATGTTATCGCTATGGGATAATGCTAACACACTTCTTTCAGCTTTGCGTCGGGCAGGCCAAGGAGATGAGAAGCAGATCACAGCCCAATGGGCTGTGATCTGAATAGAATTAATAAGAAATTATGATTGGGCTTCGAGCTGCCCTGGCACGAAGCTCGTGTCATATCAGGCCATTTTAAGTACGCAGATATAATCTCAGACGTCTGATCTTCTTAAGGAATATTAGAAGGTGATATTTGCATAATGTTTCTAATTCTCTTTATTTTTTTTCTTTTCATGGTCTTGATTGACCCGACCACTAACGAGGGCAATGGGGCCAAGCTGATGGAGCACGCCAGCCCACTCCATCAGATATGTCTTCAAAGTCATCAGCATCGTCAACGTCGACCCCTACCGGCTCGCTTCCCCCTGACTGACACGCCAAGGCACAAGCAGGGCGCCCGAGTTCAAATACCCCAGGTGAAAAGCACGTCTGTATCTTTCCCCGTGTTGCGATTTCATCTCGCCTTTGTTGTTATCATATTCGTCATCATCTTTGTCATTTTTGTCTTCATTACCTTCATCATTTTCATCTTCATCATTGCCGTCTATCTATCGTTTGAATTGTTTTCTTTTATTGTTGTTCTAAGGACGGTCCTTGTGTTAATGGACCCTCCATGTTGGACCCTTTTAGAAAGGGCTAATGGACCCTCTTGTAAGGGCCCATCATGGCTGTATTTAAGGCCATGATGGGCATCGACAGTTTCAGATCTGGTTTCTCTATTGTGGAATTTACGTATTTCCCAGATCTCACCAAGAAGCAAAAGGATGAAGGAGACGAAGAGGAAGAGAAGATGAAAAAGAAGGGGAGAGAAGGGAAACACCATCAGAACTTGTCGTCGTACCATTCTCCTGTCCAATCGCCCCGCACTCAGTAACCCATCGGTCGACCCACAATGCCACCAACGAGTCTGTCCGTGCGGCCTTCGGTCAACGGACACCCCACACCTGCCTCGAGTCAGTCGTCGCTGTCTTCATTAGCTCTCACATAGAGGGAGTCGTCCTGCTGACTGCACGAGATGGTCAGCTACCACGCGATCCTGGTTGTCACGTCCGTTGGCCAAACCGCGCCCCGTTCTACATGCATGCATATCATGATTGCCGCCTTGTAAGTACCCCATCGGACACAGAATACTGACAACACCCGACCAACCCCTCGGCCTCCAGACGCCGCATGCCCTTGCATTGACGCGTGGGTCCGAGTTAACACCGTGAATGCAATGTTCTGCGTGACCATTGGTTAGTCTATCGTGCAGACGTGCATTCACCGTCCCTTGGTTCTGTGCAACGGGGCACAAATCACAGTCCATGCATCCCGCGATGAATTGCACAACCGATGTGTGATGCCCTCATTTCATCGTGTGCCCAGGGCAGCCTTGCTCGTCGACTGGTCATCACTCACTGTACAAGCTATGCGGATCTCCAATTACAGAGGTGTCATAACGTCAGCACTACCTGACCTGCTCCTGCCGTGGCGCCTGCAAACTGGCCTCCCTCATCTCGCACTCATCACATGTTAAATTTGATTCTTGGATAACGTCTATTATACAGGATACTATAAATACGAACCAACGTGTTAGGATTTAATTTGTGGAATCAATGATTATAACTACCAATCTTGGTGTCCCTCTTTTTCTCTCTCTCTACTCCTTTTCTTCTATCTCCTTTCTTGTTCTTGTACAAACTGAAAGCTTCAAGAAGCTTTTACAGAGAGTACGGGAGGAGAGAATAAGAGGGAGTGAAGGAGAGGCCGATGGATGGAGAAAGCGAGAAAGGGAGAGGCGGATTGGGAGACAGATAGATTAAGGAAGAGGGAAGGAGAAAGAGAGAGTGAGGGAGAGGAAGATGGAAAGAGAGAGAGAAGAAAGATAGATACACAGAGAGAAAGAGAGAGAGAGAGAGAGAGAGAAAGGGAGAGGGAGGGAGTAAAAGAGAGCGAGGGAGAGGCAGATGAAGAGAGAAAGAGAGAAATAGTTTTTTTGTTTCATTCCTATAAATAAAAAAACAACACATGCGGAAAAAATACGTGCGCAACATGACGATGAACCTGGCGTTGCTTCTCCATGATCCTCCTCTGGCATGGTATCCGTAGATTGCGGAGAGCGACCGTTGTTCAACGTTGCATCTATCTTTAGAGGCACTCTTAGTCGTCGGCCTCCGCCCACTTCTTTGGTTTCCAATTATAGGCGTTGATGTCGTGGAGTTCGGGAGATCGAACCAGTTGGAGCTGCCCCACTGCGTCTCTCTTGTCGGATCCTCCCCGATGCGCTATCGCGATCGACTTCGAAGCTCAATGGAGAAGAGGAGAAGGACTTAGCGATCAGATCGAGTGGTATCTGCACGTCCGGCAATGCCGCCAACCGTAGCGTTTCTTGGAGTCTTCCTCTTCCTCAGAACGCTCGCAACGGCCCGTGGAAGCACCGACGGTCCCGACGGTAACATTCTCGCCGATACAACGCCTCGAGGCAAACATCATGTTATTGCTTCCATCTAGGATACGACGTTGCTTTGAATATGCTAATGTTTCGCAGAAGCTGTGATTTCTCCTGATACTCGTCTTTCTACACCCGTCGATCTTAATGAATTCTGCCCCTGATATGACGCTAGAATCTCATCGAATAATTATTTTTTTGCGAAAATTTGCAGTGTCTGCCCTAAATGTAATGTTCAGCAGCTTAAATTCACCTTCATCGCTGACTGGTTGGACTTCGAGTGGGGGGGACCCTTGTGGTAGACATTGGAGGGGAATCAAGTGCTCGGGATCATCGGTCACAGAAATGTAAACCTGTGTCTGTACCGAATTTTCTTCTCCTTCATCTGGCGTCACCGCCGCTGGCTTATATATTTATTTTTTTCGGCAGCAAACTCTCAGGTCTTGGGCTCACTGGGACGATGGGGTATCAGCTCTCGAGTTTGACTTCCGTGAAATACTTGTCAGTAATCTTTTTCTTTATATAACATATATTTGTTCTTTCTTTACTGTTGTTTTCCTATGACTTATGACATTATCTGCTGCATAGAGATATGAGCCAGAACAATCTACAGGGCGACATTCCATACCAGCTACCTCCTAATGCAGTCCACATGTAGGTCGCTTCTTTTCTTTCTCCTGATGTGGGTTTTGTCTGGCATGTTAGTTCTATTTTATTTTCATTTTTGGTTCTTTTACATTTCTCTGCACTTTCTATTTCCCACATAACGCACAAAAGGATGTTGTAGTGCTAAAACATTCCATTTTGATATTGCTCAGAAATCTTGCTCGGAATAGTTTCACTGGAAGTGTGCCGTACTCAATTTCGCAGATGGCGGACCTTAAATATTTGTACACCCAATCTTTACTTAATTTCCATGCCTTTCGTTTTCACTTATTTTTCATTTTCTTTGCTCAAGATTGGATCTATTTCCCGGTCGATTTGCAGGAATCTTGCAAATAACCGACTCAGTGGCCAACTGACAGATATGTTTGGGAAGCTTCCCAGTCTTAGTGTGCTGTAAGTGAAGACCTTGATTGCTCGAGCTACATTTTCCGCTTACTCTCTTTATTGGCCTAGCTGCCGAAGACGCAAGAACATACCACTTAAAACCAATATACTTGGTGTAATGAATAAAATGTTGGCATTTAATTAGGCCTCACTAAGTGATTCATCGGTTTAAACCATACCTGATCCTGTAACACAAAACGATAAATACAGGGTAAAGTGTAACGTACAAAACATAAAAGCGATGTACTAACAGTTACTTCATAGGGTAAAACACGCTTCTCAAGAATCTGTACTGATGTATATGGCGGTTTAATAACGATTATGGATGTGTGACGGAGATATCATTGTTTTTTTCTTTTAACTCCTTTCGACCACGTTCATTAATAAGAATTATTTTGTGATTTTAGAGATCTCTCAGATAATCAGATGACTGGCAATCTGCCTCAGACATTTGGATCACTCTCAAGCCTTAAGACATTGTAAGAAAAGAATTAGTTCATCTTTAGACGCTGGTTTGTTCGCATCCTTTGACCTGGGGATGCCGTGTCTTTGCCAGGAATCTGAAAAACAACCAATTCACTGGGTCCATTGACGTCCTTGCAGCGTTACCTCTTGAAGATCTGTAAGTGTCCTCACGAAACTCACCTCCGACGTGCTTCTTAACGACAAATATTTTTACTACGAGTTAGCCATTCTGATTGTACTATCCTAATACTTCGGAAGAAGGTGCCCAGTTCAATAGAAACAATTTACTTTATAGGGCATCCTATCGTATTAGAAAGCCTCTCCAGTCCGTGATGAAATCAAATTCCCTTGTTTAGTCTAATATTGCTCGTCGGAGTAGTATTCGCACTACTCCTGTAACGAGGAATTCAAAATAAATAGAGGTTGAAGAAATCGAGTCGAACTAATCTATTTTGGTGAGTGCTATCTATTTGCTGGTTCCCTTTTTATACTATGGTAAATACGAAGTCTAACAGTCACTATCTACTGCAGTATCCTGATTTCCTGAGAATTATTTAAACAAAATATTATCCGAAATGGTGTAGATGACTCATGCATCTGCCCTCTTGATTCCTCTCTCAGGGATGTCGAAAATAATCATTTTTCTGGCTGGGTTCCAGAAGAATTACAAGACATAAATAATCTTCAGTAAGTTGTTTAACAAACGACCCTCCTTCGGGTTGATTTTCGCGAAAGACGCCTTGTTCCCGTGACTTATAAACTGTTTTCTGCAAGGACTGAAGGGAATTCCTGGTCATCTGGCCCGGCCCCTCCGGGACGTCACAGCTCAAGAAGTGGAAAGAAAACTCACGGAGGGAGCGGTACGGGATCTGGAGTAAGCGGAGGAGCAATTGCTGGGATAGTGATTTCTGTCTTCATCGTTGGACTGATTGTATTGGTTTTGGTTAAACGGAGATCATCCTCTCATTACATCGACGAGGAGAATCTTGGACAGGTCAGACCGTTCACATACTTGGATGCGAACAATGAATTTTCTGGTAATCAAATTGAAAATCTGAAACTTTTCTTTTAACGGATGATTGTGTCAAAATATTCACTAATAATTACTGAATTATGTATCAGATGTGACGTATGGGAAGCCAAATTCTTCGGTTCATATGAAGAACCTGAGTACTTCTTCCTCCTCGGGCCTCAAACCACCCCCTTCAGACCGGGGCAGATCCTTCAACAACGATGAGTTTGCGAGCAAACTTCTCCCCAAAAGAAATGCGGATACAATTGACGTCTCGGCCTTTTCTTTCATGGATCTCCAGATGGCAACTGCCAGTTTCAGTGCCAGTCGTATTATTGGGGAGGGTTCAAGTGGGCGCGTGTACAAGGCCAAGTACGCCGATGGAAAGGTGAGACTAATGGTTTACCTGCTGCGGGAGAAAAACCTATACAGAATCTTAAATTTCTGGGCATCTCGTTTCTTAGCAATCCATGGCGTCGTGCCTTTTTTCTCTTTTCTCCAGGTCCTGGCTGTAAAGAGAATAGATTCATCGCATCTCCAAGTAGGAAATTCGGAGGATTTCAAGAACTTGGTGGCTGGAATCTGCCGACTCCGCCATCTAAATATCGCGGAGCTTCTAGGTTACTGCTCCGAATCTGGGCATCACTTGTTAGTTTATGACTTTCAGAAGAATGGATCTCTGCACGAGTTTCTGCATTTGTCTGATGAGTACAGCAAACCTTTAACATGGGATACTCGTGTGAGGATTGCACTCGGCACGGCTCGAGCTATCGAGTAAGTTGACTTCCGCCGAAAGACGTCGATAGCTTGTCGTCTGCTCTCTTAAAGATTAACAACGCCTCTCAATTTCTGCATATTAGTATAATTACCTTAAACTTAATACTATCGCGTTGTAACTTTCATTTTCTTATGACATTGAAGAATATGGCCGTTTGATCATTTAAAATACTTTTGAGTAAATGGTGGAATGCGGTCTCGATGACTTTCAGGTACTTGCACGAGACTTGTTGCCCACCAGTCATCCACAAAAACGTTAAGTCGGCCAACGTTTTACTCTGCGCCGAGCTCAATCCCCATCTCTCAGACTGTGGCTTGGGTGTATTATATCCGGTGCTAACTCTGTCCTGATCATTTTCTTTTTTAAGCGAACAGATCTCAACTTATTCAATTTCTTCCTCTCTCTCCCACAGGACACGAAGCGAAACTTGGGCCCTGGATACAACGCGCCTGAATGCACCAGCCCTTCTGCGTACACGCTCAAGAGCGACGTGTACAGCTTCGGCGTGGTAATGCTTGAATTGTTGACTGGTCGGAAGCCTTTTGACAGGTAACGCCACAGCCTTGAGCTCATAAGATAGCAATAAAGAAAGTAACAAAAATGGAACAAGCCCAATCGATATGAACTAGAGTTGCAGTTGTTGAGTCCGCCCTGTATTTTTATTCTATTCAGCTCAAAGTCAACATCAGAACAGTCGTTGGCTAGCTGGGCAACGCCGCAGCTCCACGACATCGACTCACTAGCCAAGATGGTTGACCCTGCTCTTCGTGGGCTCTACCCCCCCAAGAGTCTCTCTAGGTTTGCTGATGTCATAGCGCTTTGCGTTCAGGTGAGATAAATCTTCTTCTTATTCATCATTGTCGTCGTCGACGTCGTCGTCGTCGTCATCATCATCATCATCACCATCACCACAATCATCACTATCATCATCATCATCATCTTCATCATCATCATCATCATCATCATCATCTTCATCATCATCATTATCATCATCAGCTTCTTCTTCTTCTTCTTCTTCTTCTTCTTCTTCTTCTTCTTCTTCTTCTTCTTCTTCTTCTGCTTCTTCTTCTTCATTATCATCGTCATCTTTTTCCTTTTAGTTTTCTTCTCCTTCTTCTTCTTCATCTTCCTTGATGTCGTTGCAGTCGGAGCCGGAATTCAGGCCCGCCATGTCGGAAGTTGTGCAGGCGTTGCATCGCTGCGTGCAGAGGACGAGCATGAACAAAAGACACGGCGACGATCGCAGCGCCTCCCGCAGGAGCGATGACTCTGACTACTGATCTGCTGCTAAGATGAGTTTCATCCCTTCTTTCCTCCTACAACCCATTATCATCCCAATTCAAGTTGTGAGTTTGTATTGTAGACTTTCGATAGAGC
This sequence comes from Wolffia australiana, assembly GCF_029677425.1. Taxonomy (NCBI): domain Eukaryota; kingdom Viridiplantae; phylum Streptophyta; class Magnoliopsida; order Alismatales; family Araceae; genus Wolffia; species Wolffia australiana. Next base: position 14,161,736 of record NC_135849.1, read on the forward strand.
GAGAGTGAAAGAGAGCTTTGTAGTGGACACCAGTTGAGAGAAATTTTTTTTACAAAATGAAAGAACAAATTCTACTCTTCCTCTCTTTTTATTCGATGGATGGAAGTTTATTGATGTGATCTGAAGAGATTGAAACCTTTGAAACGCCAGTTCAAGAGAGAGAGAGAGAGAGAGAGAGAGAGAGAGAGAGGTGTCGAGCGCGAATTCAACTTTGGGGAGAGCGAGAGGTGTCCAACGCGAGTTTGACTGAGAGAGAGAGTGGAAGGAAAAATTGTCGACGTGAGTTCGACTTAGAAAGAGAGGTGTTTAAGGAGAGTTCAATAAGAGAGGGAGATAGGGAGGGAGAAGGGTCGAGGGCCAGTGCTACTTAAAATGAGAGAGCGCCGTCCAATGCGAGTTCGACTGAGAGAGGGAGGGAGGAGAGGTACCAAGCACGAATTCAACATAGGGAGAGAGAGAGAGAGAGAGAGAGAGAGAGAGTGGTGACCATGGCGAGTTAGACTGAGAGAGGGAAAGAAAGAAAAAGTTAGAGCGAGATATAGAGAAAGAGGGAGAGAGTGAGATAGATAAAGAGAGGTAGAAAGAGAGATGGAACAGTTTAATGATAGTAAACAGAAAAAATGTAAAACGAAAATCATAAAGCCAGACTTTTTTATTTTTGTAAAAATGTCTTCAATTCAACTTGGTATCATATGCTTCATTTGTCAATTCCTGAAGCTCTTGAAGTTGCAACATATGATTTTTTTTCCTGCATCTTCCAAGGTGAAATTCTACTTCTTCATTGTCCAATAAGCTCGATATTCAATCTCAAGATGAAGATGACATTTTTTTCCAAAAATCAGACTAAATCAGACATCCGATGGGTCTCTTATGGGTTGTTCTATAAGCCCACATTGAAGAACCTTTGAGGTAGCATTTTTTTAAGCAAAATATCCGCTGCGAAGGACGAATGACATAACTCTAAGATATTCATATATTCATCTTCAAGGATATGTATCCTCAAAATTTGATCCGCTACCAAATGAAATAGTTACAGATCCTCCATAAATAATATTGGATCTCTCTCAATTTTTTCTTCCTTTCTTGGTTAGTCAATCATTTTGGGTTATTCCTGAAACTAACTAGTTCAGCATGTGCACAAACCGAGGGGTTGTTCTAGTAATAATCTCAAGGATATGGTTATTGAAAAAGGTTTCGAAAATGGGCATTAGGTTACTAACATATAAACAATTATCAAGTCCATGTCCATCAGTAATTTCAAAGTCAAGTTCTTGCACTAATCAAATCCATCTAATTAGCAAAGGTTTTGCCTTTTTAATCATTAAAGTCTAAGAGCTTCGTGATTACAAAATATATAATTTCTTAACACCTAGAAAATATGATCAAAACAATGGCTACAAATTCCTTCTCAATTGTAGTATAGTGTACCTAAGTGTTTACGTTGGTCTTGGTAGCATAGTATATGGCGATTGGCTTCTTTTCAAACTTTTGATTTTTTTTGGCAAAAACACGATGTTAGGTAAGACCAACCCAAGGGTTGTGCTCGTAGACCGACCCAGTCGTGCCCTAGATCCTATGTGGGGGGGGTTTATCTAGACACGGAGCATATCGAATGAGAACTGTGAGTCTGATTCTATGATGATACCCTAAAGGTTTCGCTCCTCACATAAGAACAAGCCATCACATATCGCCACTACCTAGATTGATGCGTTAGTTTGAACTTCATCAAAATGTGAGAAACCAAAAATGATACTCCCTATGTGGTCTCGAAGGAGACAACCTCCACCAGTTGGCCCCATATTCCCTTTGACCACACCATCCATGTTGAGCTTGAGAGAACCCATTGGCGGTGGGTGCCAATGGACAATCTGTAGCCATGTGGTGATGTACGACGGTTGCTATGTCAAAATGTAGACTTAGCATTCGGTGGCTCACATGACCACGCACCATCACCAGATGTGGCACTTGATGGAAATATATGTGGCTGACACGAGCTGTCGATCAGGTTGATTCACGTCACAGTTGTGTAAGTGGTCCTTGGACCTGAGACACAAAAAAATGTATTGTGGAGGGATAGTTGTACTTTGACAATGGTCAATGAGTCTCTAATCATGGGATTCTAAACGATCTTAGTTCGAGTACATCACGAAGTTCCCGAAGACAATCGAATGGTCAAGATGGGATCGTCCACCCTAGGTATAAGAGGTGACAACTCAGGGAAGATGATGCGATGAAGTTCTTGGTCAAGGTAGTGAAATATCGGAGAAGAGTTGTCCGATGATTTCTGAATGCATCAGTATAAACTTGGATGATCGATTAGGGTTTCACAGTTGACCATACCATAAGTCGTCCAAGGAGCGTCAAGTCGATGAGGGAATATACAAACACGGTAACCGATGATAAACAAGTTCCATGAAGTGAGTCGATGCACACTTCTTTGTATCTTCTAGAACACGAGGTATAGCTTGGCACCCCACGTGTTGGAGACTTGACCTATCGATTGGGTTAAATCGATCTGACATTAATTAATCTATTTGATGATATAGTTAATTAATTTGGAAGTCCAATAAAGATTATTGGGCCACTAGAGTCGTTAACTAGACTGATACATGGGCCTAGAGGGTCACATACAAATGGTCTTTTGGATGTCGAAAAATATACTTAAGTTTTGGGGGTTTTTTAAAAAACCCTCTTAGCATAAATAGGGGAAGGCCCAGAACAAAATTCACCCAGGATAGATGATAACGTCAAATAAGGCTAGTCATTTACATGCATTCTTCATCATAACTACCCTGAAATTCAGTTCAAAACTACCAAAAACTATTATTTTACGTAACAATGAGATCATGCCTTCCACTTTTTCCAATAATTAAAAAGCTACAGTTTTTACTCAATTGAGGTTTCCATCAATGCTCTGACATGTATTTTACTCAGTTACATAGTTTGGGATTTATGGGATATTTCTAAACCCCGTTAGACTCAATGAGTCAAGTGGGACATGAATCTAAAAATTTCCGTAATATGTTGACTTTTTAGGTCAAAGGTTGACTTTCAGTGGTCATAAAATTATGAAATTTTATGAGGAAGTCAAGACACGAGTCTTGAGGCTTGGGATGGGATTTGAGATCAAAAAGGGCTATGAATAAGAAGATGCATGCTAATCAGTGGAGCAGACTCAACCGATAGGCTTGTTGTGAAGAAGCATGAAGAAAACCTTCTAGACGGTCCTTGGAGGCTTTCAGGATGATCAAGACACCTAAGGGGGACTCCAGATGGCAGTTACTGATTGGTGGAGAGCCCAGGGTCAGGATCCAGTCCAGGATTCATGAGGTGGAACCCATCCATCCATCCATTCCAGCTCAAATCCAAGGGCTAGGGATGATTTATAACTAACTCTAACCAACTTGTTCTTTTCCCTCCAAATTTGACCTGGAGGGAAAGAATCTGGTTGGTTAGGGTCTGATCACCTGGATTGAGGCCTCAAGAACTCAATCCTGGACGTTCATCCATGATCCAACCACCAAGAATGGTTGAAACAAACACATATACCCCTATAAAAGGTTCCCCCCTCACCCTCCTTGAGGGTATCCAAGAATTGAGTATTGTTTTGTTTCACTTTCTTTCTTTGTTGAGCTTGTTCCTGGGTTCACCTTCATCCTGAAGGTGCAAGGAGTCTTCTGGGAGCATCCTGGATCTTGAAGCCAGTTGGTAGGGAGTTGAAGAAACCACCTTGGGCCCCTTGGGTGTGACAAAAGAGGTTCCTTTCTTCTTCTCATTCTACCTCCTCTTAGACTTTTCCTAAAATTTTTGGCTACCCCCTTAAGCAGTTAGCCAACATCTTAAACTTTCCAACGCCTACTCACACGTGTCAAAACGATATCTAGAACTCCAGATATCATCGTTTTGGTCCGTCACACGTGAGAGCACCTCTGCGGGCGCGACCAGCGGCGGAGCGCTGAAGCCCAGCGCACAAGTGGCTCTTCCGCCTGCACATTCAGCGCTGGAGCACCCATGACTGTGCTCTCTCTCTCTCTCTCTCTCTCTCTCTCTCTCTCTCTCTCTCTCTCTCTCTCTCTCTCTCTCTCTCTCTCTCTCTCTCTCTCTCTCTCTCTCTCTCTCTCTCTCTCTCTCTCTCTCTCTCTCTCTCTCTCAAACTGTAGCGAATTGTTCCTGAACTGAGTAAACTCAGTTCGGTAACGATTCAAACAGATCTCTCTCATCCGGTTCAACGACTTTGAACCGTATAAGGGAATTACAACCCAATTAATTTCAGAATTTTTTATCTCTCCCTAGAGAAAATAAAAAGTTCTAGAAAAAATCTCAAAAATCATTCTCTTCCTAGGATTTTCACAAATTTTTTTCCATACCTAGTAAAAATCATATTCATCTTTGTTCGTTGATAATAAACCATCTTAACAACTAAAAACATTATGAAAGAGACTTTTACAATCTGAAACTTAAAATTCTAATTGAAATTCATCCTAACTAGCTACCTAGATCCCTGATGGATCGACCCTTACTAAGTACTACTTGTAAGGTAATAAAATTGTTGATTGGTAAATAACTACCCTTAAAAACAACTTAGTTAGCGATCTTTATATCATCAACTTTCAACCCCTAGTTTGGACCAATCAATAGAATTATTCAGGGGCCTTCCCCTTCTTCTCCCCTCTCCCAACACCCGTCTCCATGCCCGATGCGATCAAAATAGAGTGATAACGACGGTGGAGGTAGAACGGAGCTCGTCAATGAGAAGGAGGATGTTCAACATGCCAAGGATCGTGTGAATACGTCTAGAGGTTGCACACTTGAGAAGCTCAACTCGTCTCACCTAGGGATTCAAGAAATCACGGATACGAGTCATACAAAGGTACTTCATTTCATGGTTTTAATGATGGCGTTCGATTCCGCAAAAGTCTTCCGCTCCGTGTCATTTTGATTTCTTCATTCAGATCTAGGCCTCTAGAACCCAACAGCACTACTACCACAAGAGAGGTCTTATGTCATGACACGTCGCCAGCGTCAATTTCGGGCTAGGGATCCGAGCATCATTTAAAATTAGATTAGGTTTCTTATAGTTATTTAAATTTTCTATTCCCTCCGAGGCCTAAAAATAGGCCAATGTTGTACTGAACTCTTTTGTGGTCTTTCTTTGTAATTAGATTTTTCTTCTAAAAGAAATTTCCCTAGTCTCGTCTCTGCCGCCACCGCCATTGCTTGCCGCCACAACTGTTCTTGAGAGGAGATTGCCCTACCCACAACCGTCGTAGGCACGACCATCGTCGTAGCCGCCACCTTTGCAACCACCGCACGTAACAACTGTCCACGCAACTCTGTTTGTCATTGCCGCCCAAGTGGTCCGCATGCAGCAGCCGCCCACGTGGCCTGGCATGGTGTAGTCACCCACTTGGCCCCGCGTGCCGCAGCCACCCATGCAGCGCTCGCGTGGCCACCACCTGTGGGGCCAATGCCCGCGCGACCACTAGGGCAGTACCCACGCGTATGACCATTACGAGCAGTTGCAGCCTGCACGACCATTGCATGCAGCCATCAACTGCACAGCCACCGCATTGAGTTTATTGAATTGGAGTTGTATCCCCATCAGTTGGATCCACGTCTATCCTGTCAAAGTGCACGTCATCCACTCTCGCGACCAAATGCCTCCACAACTTCCTACATTCCACTACCGCGCTAAACCAGTGTTAAAGGTCCACTCTTCCCTCTTTGGTGATCCACATTTTTTTTATCCAATACTTTCTTGCAGTGCGGTCTAGGGCCTAGTGGCAGCCTGCTCGTGCGCACACCCTCACGTCCCCACGCACACCCGTGCCTCACGTGGACGACTGTTTGGGGCGGCTGTGCACAAGCATCCATAGGGCCCCAAGGGTGCCCTTGGGCGGCCCTTGGACAGCCGTGGGCGGCCCCTTGGGGGGCTGTGGGCCCCCATGGGCACCCTTGGGGGGTTGGAAAACGTCCTTAGGGACATCCAAAATCCAAATTTTGGACGTCCTTTTGGACGATTTTCCATTCTCTTTTAACCAAGGCACTCAGAACCTGACTCTAATACCACTGTTGGTTTCTGTGACTTGGTTTGTCCATGAAAACACTATTCCATGGACGCATAAATGTGTTGATTTAGTCATAATTGATCTTTGAAATCAAACACTGACTGTACCTTTTGGGGAGCTCGTTCCACCCTTCACTTCTCCTTTCTGAGATCATTCTAAAGCCGTTCACGCGTCCAGCCTCTAGAAGAATAAACGCGATCACTCGGCGCTTGGACAATCCACATATTCTTCTTCATGTCTTCAAGAAAATCTATAAGATCTTCAACCATGAAGACACTCTCTTTGGATGAGTGGGGAGAGAGTGGAGAAAGGGAGGGGCTCTCAAATTTGGCTGGCTGGGGTGCGTTAAATGAGTGCCCCTTCCTTATTTATATTTTATTTTAAGTTTTTCTCAAAAGCCCTAAAAACTAAAATATATCCACCCAGGCCCTTATGACCTTATGCATGTGACCCTCAAGGCCCATGTATCATTCTAGTTAATAACTTTAGTGGCTCAATAACAATTAACTACATCGGCTTATACATTAATTAACTAAGGGTCGATTTAACCCAATAGATAGGTTAAGTTTCTGGCATGTGGGGTGTCAACTTACACCTTGTGCTCTATAAGATACCGAGTACTGTCGAACTCTCTCATGGAACCTTTACCATCATCAATTATTGTATTTGTATAATCCATCTTCTGGGTGGGACTCTCGAACGACTTAGGGTATGGTTTATTGTCAAATTATAATCCATCATTTGATTATTACGGATCCGTAATGGGGATCATTGGAAAACTTCTTGTCCAATATCCTCACTACCTTGGTAGGGATTTTCTGCATCATCTTACTTTAATTGATCTCCTCTTATACTGAGGGCGGAAGATCTTGTCTTGACCACTCAATTATCTTTGTGAGCTTCTTACTACATTCAAGCTATGACTTATTTGAATCCCATGATTTTAGGCTCGTGAGTCGTAGTCAAAGTGTAGTCATTCATTATCGAGATGTCCTTTGTGTCTTAATTTAGTGGATCGCTCATACAACCGTGACATAAATCAACCTAATTGACGTTCAGGTATAATATCATTCAGGGATTCGTATGGATCGATTCAGCGAACTCTTTCTCCAAAGAACACCCACTATTTATCCTTAGTGTCATCATACGAATAGCCACAAGATCAGCTATACTTATCTTATAAGTAGGATCAGTTAGTGATATTCTATCTATATAATTTGATGTCAGACTTGAATATCCATCGAATAAGAATATTTAGAATACATTTTTAAAGACTAGTGATCATTGTATTATGATATCATCATAATTCACTATATCATTGCACGTATTCATGGACTTCATTAGAAACATCACACTAGAATATAATGAACATAATATTTTATTCAATGAACTTAAATAAACATGGTGATGTGATTGGCTTGACGGCCACATTATATCCATCAAATTTGTGGTACGTTTTATCCACTCTTAGTTGAATTAGCCTATCCTACCTATGTCAGTCCTAGTCAACCTGCATCAGCATTGCTCCTACTATAGAATCAAAAGCATTATCTTATGAGCTTGAGGGGGGAATCCAGTCAAGAGTCTATTGAATTGGAGCTTTTACTGAAGCCACCTTGATCAACATAAAAATATGATTTCATGCTTTCTTAATTCCAAAATTCACATTTCTAGACAATAAATTATTCATTAGTTTAGAAATTTTAGCAAAATCCTTGATGATAATCTATAGAAGTCATGGTGCCCAAGGAACCCTCTAAGTTCCGAGATTGTTGGTGGGCTTTTCCATCTTTTAGCTTTTGACCATGTGCCCCAGAACTAATTAACTCTTGGACCATAAAATAGGACCTGTCCTAATTGAGCACTAGTTAAAAACTTTTCAAAATTAGCCTTGCTTGCATTAAAACTCAGACCGAAAAAGTCTCTGTCGAGTTTTGGAAACAGGGCAGTCATACATCTTTGAAAAGTAGCTAGAGAATAACATAACCTAAAAGTCATTCTCCTAAATCCAATTTTTCTGGATGAGAGAGTAAAAATAGTATTTTCTTGATATTCAAGGTGTATCTCTATTTGATTATATCATGAATATCCACCTAGAAAATATAAATAGTTTTGACCTGTTAATTTTTCCGAAACCTGATCAAAGAAGGGCAGTGGATATTGATATTTTTTAGTGGATATATTCAGTTGGCTATAATAAATACATAATCTTCAACTAGTATGCAATATAATTTGAATTTCATTCCCATGATCATTTCTAGTCGTAGTAATTCTTTTTTTCTTAGGGACTACAGGCACAGGACTGGCCCAATGACTATTTAAAATTGATTTTAAAACTCCAACTTTTAACCATTTTAGTGTATCTTTTCTAAACACATATTGCATGATAGGATTAAATTTCATCTAGGATTCTCTAGTAGGTTTAGCATTTTCATTATTCAAGATTCTATGAACACATATGGATGTAATAATTCCATTGATATCATTAATACCACATGCCATGGAAATTTTTATGTTTTAAGCATATCGAGAAATGTATTCTCCCAAATAGAGCTTAGGATTAAAAAATGATAACCAGAAAATCAGTGTTTGATCCTTAAAATATATATTTCAACATTGATGGTAGCAGTTTTAAACCAATCCTTTCTCTAAGAGAGTAACCATTAGGAAGTCTTGAGATGACGCACAAAAAAAACCATATTAAATATGCACAAAAGCATCAAGAAAACATATATATTAAAAATATTTTTTAGGATATTTCAGAAATTAATATAGTTTTGTTTCAACTTTTTATTGGTGTTTCCTGTATGTAATTTCCCTAGTTTTAGCTAAGAAGGGTCAACCTAAAATGATAGGGGCATTTCTAAGATATTATGTTACATTCGCATCAACTATAATGAAATCAAATTTGAAATAAGTGTGTTCTATTTTAATAACTTTTAAATAATCCATAGTTTCACCTAATAGAGTGCCGATTATTCAGGTGTGGAAAAGATAGTTTATAATTCCCCAAACTTGAATGTATAATATAATTTTTTTGTCAAAATTGAAATCAAAATGGCTCTTGAACCATGTAATGATTTGGACAAAAAACTATTCCCCCCCTATCTCACAATTAAACTTGGGAAGGTCCCAGACTTTGACATTTTTATGGAAAGTTTTTAAAAATAAAACTAACATTTTCGGATAATTAAATTACTTTCTGTTTTCTACTAGGCCTGCACTGATTCTTCAAAATTCTTGTGTATCAGGGAATGCGCAATATTGCTTTAATAAATGGAATTGTGATAGTTACTTGCTTAAAAATCTCGAGAAGATGTTCATCTTGAGCATTTGATTTAACTCTAAAATTTTTCAAATCATCTGGGGATGGAACATATGGAACATAATATTTAGAATTAGGTTCCATCTTTTTATCTTCAACTAACTCTTTCAAAGGCATTTCTATTTCTTCTTGTTTTTAGCCTCAGAAATTTTTCATCTTTTGACAATTTTTTTATCCATTCTTGCATTTTCTCATTCATCCTATTTCCTTCCTGAATTCTTGGAGAATGTCAATCATTTGAGCTTTCATTTGCACCATTTTGTCCTATTTTTATTTAACATTCCTTTAAAATTCTTTGTATGAAGAATTAGTTTATTGATGAAAATTATTTTGGGTAGCATGTGGGTGGAAATTTCTTTGTTCTTGCTTATGAAAAGAACAAAGATTTTGATATGCATTTCTTGCTGTGTTGTTTCTTGGGTGCCCATTATCTCTAGGATTTGATTGTACAGGCCTATTCATCTTGAAATCTATTGGTGGGATGTGATGGGCAGTCCAATTCTACATGATCAGCACTATAATAATGATGGTGAAGTGAAATATCTATTTGAGAAGTATGAGATGAGTATATTGATTTTAAACTGTCAACTCATGCAGTTAAATCAGAAGCTCCATTTATAAATTGTGATATTCATAAATCAGGTTGAACCACACTTACATTGATCATCCCACCTCTCATAGAAATTTAATTCCTTCCATAAAAAAATGTAAAAGCCTCAGTCAATATTGTCTCCTGGGATTGGTCACCATTTGATTGAATCAAATGGCAACATGTTGTGAGGCGGGATTTTAAAAATGAAATAAATTAACTAATCCTTATAAAATTAAAACCAAGTCATAAAAACATAATGAAGATATAGTCTGACTTAAAAATTATATCCATGAACATAATGTCAAAAAATCATAAAAATATATTCAGAATCAGGAAAATAATTTATTTAATAATATCACGTCAAATAAATATTTAAAAATATAATTAAATCAAATAACATAATATCACTCTAAAAGCATGTCAATTACATAGTTTTAACCTAATAATTTAGTCTTATCAATGATCAATGTGAGTGTGCCATTTGTAATATTTGCCATCAAGAGCCCAAATAGTTTTCACTTTTAACAAAGTACTTCTCATCCTTGTCTTCCACATATGGGTATGATCTTCAATATCAAGAATATAACATGTTACACCATCCGATAAGCTTTGACGAATAATAATGGTGGCCTTTATTGCATCTGTTTCTTATTAATATCCTTAAAACCTTCTGGCTTGAATCATTATAAACATCCTTGTCAATCAATATACCTTTTACCATTTTCTGCCAAAGATTGAAGTTGATCGAACTACCGCAAAGCGAAATAATGGAAGTAAACA
>NC_135849.1:14177500-14260000 GCF_029677425.1 Wolffia australiana
CCGTCCCAGCGTCTTCCGCTCCGGCGCCCGCCGTCCCGGCCCGCGCCTCCTCGGCTCGCGCCCTCCCGGCTCGCGCTGCCCCGGCTCGAGCCGCCCCGGCGACCGACGCCCGGCGCTGCCGTCCGGTGACCGTCGTCCGGCGCCCGCCGTCCGCTCCCGCCGTCCAGCGCGCCGCCATCCCGGCGCCCGACGTCCCGGCGCCCGACGTCCCGGCACCCGCCGTCCCGGCGCCCGACGTCTCGACGCCTGCAGTCCCGGCTTCTCGTCGTTCCGGCGCCTTCTGACTGTGGTCTACTCTGCTTTCATCATGACGAACCCGGTTGAAGCCCAGACCTCTACTGTTACGCCAGACTCGACGCCGGTATCTACGCCACATGCATCTGCGGTGCCTCTCGAGCCGGGGAATTGGTCGGTGGTTATGCATCTTTATTGATGACGCTACTCGATTCACGTGGGCATATTTCTTGAAGAACAAATCGGAGATATCTCGTGTCATTCCTCAATTTTACTCCCTTATCCAAACTCAATTCTCTATATCCATTCGTCGCTTCCGCTCCGACAATGCTAAAGACTACGTTAACACCACGTTAAGCACCTTCTTCCAAGATAAAGGCATTATCCATGAAACTTCTTGTCCCTATACACCACAGCAAAATGGCGTTGCCGAAATAAAATTCCGTCACATCTTTGAAATGACTCGGAGCCTTCTCTTCCATATGCATGTGCCCAAGTATTTTTGGGCGGAAGCCGTCTCCACCGCCATCCATCTTCTTAATCGCCTTCCATCTCGAGTGCTTGACTACTCCACTCCCATTGACCGTCTTCAGCATTCCTTTCCAACTCTCTCTCTCCGAACTCATCTTACTCCTCGTGTATTTGGATGTGTATGCTATGCGCCCAACCACCAACTTGGTCGTGATAAACTGGATCCCCGTGCTATCAAGTGTGTGTTTGTTGGCTATTCTTCCACCCAAAAAGGCTATTTATGCTATCATCCACCCTCTCGTCGGTTCGTCGTCACCAAAGATGCCACCTGTGATGAATTGCTTCCCTACTATTCCTCCTCCTCTCCTGAACCCTCATCGTCCCCATCTCCCTCCGATCCACTCGAATTCCTCATCCTCGTCCCTCGTCCCTCTTCACCGGCCCCGCCCGACGTGTCTCCGCCTGTTGCTCCTCCAGCAATTGTGCCTCCCGACCCGCCTCCGGCCGCCGTCTCAGTCCCTCCTGTGGAGCCTCCTCCAGTATCTGCTCCTGCGCTCGACCCTTCTGCTGCACCTTCTTCGATTCCTCCACTCCCTATCCGTCGCTGCCCGCCTGAAAAACGCTATGGTATTACCCTTGCTCGTCGCAAGCCTCGGCTTCCTTCTTCGTCTCCTGCTGCCCCGTCTACCTCAACCTCCACCCCTCCTGCCACCTCCTCATTAGCCGTGCTGCCCTCTTCCCGTTCCTCTCCCCTCTATCCGTTGGCGGAATCTATCTCCTCTCATCGCCTCTCACCCTCTTATCATGCCCTTCTCACCTCCCTTGATGCCACTTCCCTTCCCAAGACGGTGGACATTGCCCTTTCATTTCCGCATTGGCGTCAGGCCATAGCGGAAGAACTTCAGGCTCTTGCTCACAATGAAACGTGGGATCTGGTTCCTCTGCCGGCCGGGAAGCATCTCGTGGGTAGCCGTTGGGTGTATGCTGTGAAGCATAATTCTGACGGTTCTATTGAGCGCCACAAAGCCCGAGTTGTGCCACAAGGGTTCACTCAGAAACATGGCATTGATTATCAGGAGACCTTTGCTCCCGTCGCCAAGCTGAATACTGTGCGGATCTTATTGGCCCTTGCTGCGGATCGGGGCTGGATTTTGCAACAATATGATGTGAAGAATGCTTTTCTGCATGGAGAGTTGACTGAGGAGATCTACATGGCATTACCTCCTGGCTACACTTCCTTAGTGCCATCGTCTCCGCAGTCTGTTGTCTGTCGCCTGAAGAAAGCATTATATGGCTTGAAGCAATCTCCTCGTGCCTGGTTTGGTCGTTTCACGACGGCCATGCAGCGTCGTGGATACCGTCAGTCTAATGGTGATCACATCCTTTTCTACCGCCATTCCACGTCAGGGGGAGTCGCTATTCTTCTTGTGTACGTGGATGACATCATTATTACGGGTGATGATACGACAACCATTACTGAGCTGGCTATGTATCTCTCGTCGGAATTTGCTATTCGCCATCTTGGCCCGTTGAGGTACTTTCTTGGCATAGAGGTGGCCTATTCTTCCAGCGGGATCTTTATTTGTCAGAGAAAGTATACGGTGGACCTTCTCTGTGAGCTTGGAAAGGAGGACGCCAAGCCTGCTTCGACACCGATTGATGCGAACCATCGACTTGGTGCCGATGCGGATGAGGAGCTTGGCGCTGAACAGCTAGCAGATATCTTCACCAAAGGGCTTCATGCCCCTAGGTTTGAGGAGCTCTGTTCCAAGCTGGGTGTGGATAACATCCACGCTCCAGCTTGAGGGGGAGTGTTGATCTGAGTATTACATGTCTTTATTTTCTCTCTCTTGTTAGCCCATTAAGGGCCCTCTCTAGTCAGCCCATTAGGGCTTCCTAGAAAACCCTGTAATCTCTTTCATTTGCTATCAAGAATTGTTCTTTTATTGTTTACACTATCTATGTATTCATCAATCTTTCCATTTAACTATCTTTCAACTGTCTGTCCGTCCGTCTATATTATCTATCTGTCAGGGCATCCGTCGCGCGAAATCCCAATTTCTCCACGGAGGCTAAAGATCTGTGCGGAGTGATTCTTACCGGGAGTGTAGTACTTGGCGCAGGAGTCAATCATTCTCTGGGTCTTTGATCTCGCGTTCTGGGCGTCCTCCACAAGCTTCGTCATCTTCGCGACGGCGGAGTTCTCGGCCAAGGCGGTCGTCCTCACGGCGAGATAACCTGCGGAGTAGATCAAAGCTCAGAGAGCGTTGATAACTGAGAAGTATAAGGAGAGATAGAGAGCTGGCTTATCACCGTTGAGATTGATGGTGCCAGCCCAGACCAGGCTAAGAGGGTGCTTCGGGACGGGGAAGGATTCGCCGGTGAGGCTACTCTCGTCAACCTCGCTTCGCCCTTCGACGACGACTCCGTCAACGGGGATGACCTCTCCGGCCTTGACGGCGAGAACAGTGTCGATCTCCACGTCGTTCACGTCGACCAAGTGGCCTGTAGCGGCGAGCACAGCCGTCTGTGGCCCCATGCTCGCCAGGGCCGACATCATGGACGTAGCCTGCAAACAAACTCCAAGATATTAAAACAACTCCCCCAATAAATGAACAGAAAATGATATCCGGCAGCATAGGAAGTCAACTCCCAAGGCTGATAGCCACCTTGAAAGTCGCTCTCGATTCCAACCACTCGGCGATGGTGAAGAGGAAGACGATGGTGGCGGCTTCCCAGAAGTCTCGGAGAGCGATAGATCCGCCGACTGGGATAAAACCAGGAGAAGGACAAAGATTAGAAACTTCCATGGCGGTTCGTCATCCGCGTCATGCCCGACTGAGCGAGCACGTCAGAAGGCAAGAAACCGCTCAACAGAAAGCGACGGACCCATTCCCGTGAGCTGATGGCCGGTTCGCCATGAAATACCTGCGATGAGCATGAGGATGTTGATGTCGAGCGTGAGCCGTCGCATGGCGGTGATGGCTCGGAGGATGATCGGGGGAAGCCCGCACGCGGCGGCCGCGACGGCGAGCCATTGCAGAGGACGATAGACCGGCTTCAAGAAGGATATCGCCAGTAGCACGCCGCAGGCGATCGTGTAAGGGCTCGGCCACTGCCGGACTCGCTTCTTCTCGCCATATCCCCGGACGCTGGCCTCCAGCCGCGCCTCGTTCAGCGCTTTCGCTGATCACGAAACATGGTGATGATCATGATGATGATGATGATAACCATTATAATGATGATGATGGTAAAACCTAGTTCGGCAGGGGAGATGAGAGCAGGATCGTGGAGAACGATGACGGTTCTGGAGGTGATGATAACAGAGACGGAGATGACACCGGGCAGAGGTTGTAGGATCTTCTCTACGAGAGGAACCTCGGAAGAGCAGCAGAGGCCGAGAACGTCCAAGTAGCTCTTCTGAGGCTTCGCTGCTATCATTCCTCTGCGGTTGCCGTCGTCTACCGCCATCTCCGGCGTCTTCTACTGTCTCGGATGCGCTGAGAGAAGATACCAGCGCACGCTTAAAAAGGCTGAGAGACATGGATTGGTTAAGGAGTGTTTCAGTACGTAATAATACCCATCTTGACTGGGTAAACGTTACTGGGATCATAGCATTAAAGTCAATGACATTTAGATAACGAGTCCAACTCGGGTTCGGATACTTGAATAATAGCAGGAATGTTGAGAGGGTAAACAACGCTGGGGCTTCTGGGGTTTGGATAGCGAATCATGCTTAATCACAGAAAGGTTAACGGGGGTGTCATCCATCGCATCAAACTCGTTGACTTGAGGATAATTGTCCAAATATGCCACAGGGATTCGGATAGCGATTTACCGATTAAATTAAAACAAGTGACAATGGTTTTGACTTTTTTAAGCTGCCTTGTGTTACAAAAAAATTATGAGATGAGATATTTTCGGCAAGATGAGTAGATGACTATCGGTTCCCCTTTATTTAGAATTTACTTTAACAAGTGGGCTATGATGACGAGCCCACCGAGTTTTGGGCCTCATTCGTCAATGACTTGAATCTGACGCTAACGGGCCATTACAACGGCTACCAGAGTTGGATGGATCCGAAGGAGAACGATAACGGGTTGCCGGGGACCCGTGAAGACGTTGATAATGGGAGCCTCTCTTCTTCTCCGTCCGAGGGCATGGCCGGTCTAATGGCAGAAGAGGCGGCGGCGGAAGAAGGGCGCCTCCGACTCGTACTGGTGGCGAGGAAAGGGGGTTTTGGTCTGCCCACTGCGTGCCCGTCTTGCCTTCCCGTTTACATTTCGCTCAAGCTCGCCAACGCCCGCTTTGATCTCCAGTTCGACGGCAAGAATCCGGATTCGGGTCAGTCGCCCGCTCTCCCCTTGTTATCGTCCATTTAATCCTAACGGATGATTGCATTTGACGGATTATTGTTTCTTTCTCATTCTTTTGATTGAGAAACTTTCGACATACTCATGGAACTTTGGATCTACTGATGCATTTGCTAGTGCACATCATGAAACGAAGTGTTCTCCTGCTTGAAGAAGCATTAAAAAAAGGCATGATTGATCGTTCAAGATATCCACTTTGTGCCTTGAATGATCTTGTATCAAGATATTCACTTTCTCCCTCTGCGTATATGCACTCCTCTTGTTATCGTCCAGTTCATCCCAACGGATCATTGCATTGAGCTATTTTTCTTGCTTCTTTCTCATTCTTTTGATTGAGAAACTTTCGACATGTTCATGGAACTTTGGATCTACTGATGCAAAGTTCGGCCGCATGTACTAATGCCCATCATGAACGAAATGCTCTCCTGCTTGAAGAAGCATTTGAAGGGCATGTTTGATCGTTCAAGATATCCTCTTTGTTCCGTGAATGATCTCGTATCTGAGCATATAATGCTTGTCCATGGCCGCCTTCATTTTCAGGCTTTAATTATGCTCTGATTACTCATACTCTCCGATTTTTATTCGCTAATAACGGTTAAGTAGAGGAATGGACGTGTTAATAATCCTCTAGAAATCAAGCTACGATTTTATTCGAAATAATCTTTGTTTTTTTTATTTTCTCCACTATTTTCCGGTGTTACAGTCTGCAATTCTGTTGCGCGTCCCTCTTTCTAATTCCTCGTTTTCTGGCAGAACACATTCCATTCGTCGAATTTGGCGATTATGTAGCCTACAACGGGGAGAATGGAGGAGTCGTCGATAAACTGAAAGAAGATGGACTCCTCAACCTGGATTCGGGGTTTTCCGGTCAATCTATCCCCGATTGGATTTCTACGAAAGCAATGATCAGCTCCTGGCTTGCGGACGCTGCTTTGTACGAGTTATGGGTTGAATCTGATGGAACTGCAGCAGACAAAATCTACTTTTGTGATCTTCCGTGGCCAATCAGAAAAGCTCTTCACTGGAAGCAAAGTAGAGCAGTCAAGAACGTGTTGGGAATCACGAAACTCAACGGCGCAGAGAAAGAAGATGAGGTACCATGGACCCATCTCGAACTTGGTCCATGTCCTGGGTGCCTAAGCTGCAGGATCTGGGATTATTCATTGACTTTGAGAATTCTGTCGACAGATATACCGGAAGGCTAGGCAGGCGTACGAGGCTTTGTCCTTGAGACTGGGGGATCAAACATTTTTCTTTGAAGACAGGTGAGTCTGAGATTCATTAAGATTATGTCTGAGATTGAGAAATCATAAGTTTTTTTTTTTCTAAAAATTTCTCTTGAACAGACCGACAAGCTTGGACGCACTTTTCCTGGCGCATGCCCTTTTTGTCCTGCATACATCACATGTGAGTAGTCGCCTGATGAAAACTGGTGTTCTTCCTTTTAAATTGAATCGTTCGAAGATCTTCTTGCAATTGTTTTAAGATGCACAGTTCTATTGTTCTACCCAGGATCGATCATGTCCACCAGGAAATCTCAAACTGTCCGTATTTGTGTTCGAATGATTAATCAGCTGCCTTGTTCTTCGGTAATTTGTGTTTGTAGGAAGCATCATCGCTGCGGAAACTTCTCACGAGCCACGACAATCTCGTGAAGTACGCGGAAAACCTACGAAGGGATTACTTGGAAGGCGGCCCTTCGTCGTCTTCCGTTCCTGGCGTGCCGGCCGAGCCTGCAACGCCCTCCCCTGCCGCTAAGCCCTCCTCCTCCCGTTGGACTTGGAGTACGTGAAAAACCCCTCAACTTGGCTATTACAGGATTCAATAGTTTGTTTCTTAGATTCTGGATTGCCCCTCTTGGCAGGCTCAAAGCCGAAGCCCAAGCAGAAGAGAGAAAGAACGGAGGAAGAGAAAAGCTTCAGGAGGAGAGCCAAGTACTTCCTCCTCACGCAGCTGGTCTCCGTCGTCGTCTTCCTCACTATTCTGGGCCCCATCGCCGCCCACGAGGAACTGGAAATGGACGACGACGACGACGACGACGACATGGGCTACGGATACTGACTCGACGAAGAGAGCGCCGCCTTCCCCCAATCTTGGAAAGAACCCGGGGAGTTTTCCATGAAAAGACTCCGCCTTAAGCGAGTTGTTGACGCCTTGAGCATCTGCCGAAGAGACAGGAGGCTTCGAAGCCCACGAAGAAGAAGAAGACGAGGACGACGACGGGAATGAAGAGACGGGAGTGGCGGAGTTGGCAGAGCTTCCGCAGCCGCACCAGCCATTGCCGGCGGTAGAAGGCGTTGACGTCTTTAATGGCGGCGTCCAAGGTGGGGACGCGGGTCAGCTGGACGGACCGGCTCAACCCGTTCCAGAACGCCGCCGCCTCGCCGTCGTTCTTTAGATGGTTGCGGACTACGCCGGCGCGCCGGAGAACGCGCACGTCCTCCGCCGCGTCGACGATCCCGTTCATCAGCTCCACGTACCGACCCACGACCGCCGCCCCCGCCGCCGGCGACGCGGCCTCGAACGCCGCCGCATTCCGCAGCGCCGCCTCCGTGGTCGCGCCCAGGCGCACCGCCGGCAGGCGGAA
The DNA here is from genome assembly GCF_029677425.1 of Wolffia australiana. Lineage (NCBI taxonomy): Eukaryota > Viridiplantae > Streptophyta > Magnoliopsida > Alismatales > Araceae > Wolffia > Wolffia australiana. The sequence goes on from NC_135849.1 coordinate 14,185,166, forward strand.
CTCGCCCGTCCTCTGGTCGAAGGCCACCGTCCCCGGGCCGCCACGGACCGCCGTGAACCGGACCCCGGCGCCGGCGAGCTCGGCGGCGGAGGGAATTTCGATCTCCTCCGCCTCCAGCGGCCCGTCGCCGGCCTCTTCCTCCGGTTCGGAGAGAAGGAGATGCTCCAGGAGGAGGGCCATCGGCGCGACACCTGGCAGAGCGGCCAGGACCCGGCGAGGGACCTCCAGCAGGAGCTTGCCGGGCCGCGAGGCGGCGGCGCGGCAGAGCCAGGCTGCGACCGCTCGGGCCCGCTCGAACCAGGGGGACGGCTGGTCAGGGTCCTCCGACGGCGGCTCCGGCGGCGGCGGCGGCCTCTCCTGCCTGGGGACGATGGCGTCGTAGAGCATCTCGAGAAGGTGAGAGGAGGAGCCCGAGTCCGATTGAACCAGGTCGAAGGGGGAGAGCTCCTTGACCAGCTCCGCCGCCCAGTCCGCTAGCGGGCAACGGCGGTCGTCTTCTAGGATCCGGCGCAGGACCCAGAAGGGGACTTGGTTCTCCAGCATGACCAGGTCCCGCAGCAGCGCGTCCCGGCTCCGCGGCTTCGCGACGAGAGGGCAGACGGGGCCGGCGGCGCCGGGAGAGGCGGCGAGGACGTGGAGCAGCTCGAGGAGGAAGCAGCCGTCGACGGCCATGGCCCAGGCCAGCGTCTCGCCGCTGCAGTCCAGCCGGCCGTGGTAGCTCGCGCGGAGCCGGCGCTCGACGGCGGCGAGGCGGTCGACGAGATGGCGGAAGCGGAGGCCGCGGGCGCGGAGCCGCCGGCGGGCTCGTCTGGCGGCGGAGAGCTTCCAGTGTTCCGTCTGGCGGAGCTCCGGCCGCCAGCGGTGGTACGGGCCGAGGCCCACCAGCTGGGGCGCGTAGCAGGACGAGTTCTCGGCCACCGTCGTCGCGGGGACGCGGAAGACGGAGACGGCAACTAGTCCTTGTTTCGCGTCATCGATCGCATCGTCCACGTCGGGCCCATCGTCGTCTTCTTCCTCTTCTTCTTCCTCCAGGCAACGCCGGATCTCGACGACCCACCGGAGCTCGTCGGGGGGGAGGCCCTCGCCGCCATGGGAGGAGACCATCATACTGCGACGAACGAGGGCTGGCTGGCTGGCTGCTCTCTGCCTGTTTTAAAGTCGGGAAATGCCCATGCATGCATTTCCCTCTCCATCCGAACCTGAAGAGTAACCGAAGGGCAAAGAGAAGAGAAACGGAGCGGAGCTCCGTTTCGTCCTTTTCAAACCACAGCGTTTTGGCGAGGGAATCCAATGGGTGAGAAAGTACTCGGCCATAGATTTTGGCAAATGGGGTGGATGGGTGGGTACACGACGTTCAGCCAAAGCTCCATCTTCTTTTCATTTACAGCCGGGGGGAGGTCCCCGCCGCTGCGCCGCCCAAGGAAAATGAGAGGGGAGCAACCGCGCCTTGAGAATCCTCCGAGGTCGACCCGTCGGCCGCCACGCTCTTATAATAGCTCAGGACCTTCCGCCGCTGTGTCTCTGGTTCCTGAAATGGGTGAGGAGCAACTGCGCCTGCAAAAACATCAAAGAGTTTTACGTTGTTTTGAGGATTAGAGAGAGAGAGAGAGGGGGGGAAAGGATGAAGAAGAAGAGGACCTTCTCCTTGGCGCGGGGCGTTCCAGACTGGGAGAGGGCGACCAGGGGCGGGACGGCGCCCTCCTGAAGAACGATGGTGGAGAAGCGGCTGCTACTGGTGCAGAGATGGAGCAGGGCGGCGGCGGCGTTCTCCTTGCCCCTTGCGGAGCCGAGCTCCACGACTTCGACGAGGGCGGGGATGCCGCCCTCGTGGCCGATGGCCGTCCTGCCCTCCTGGATGGTGGCCAGATTGGCCAGCACGGCCACGGCCTTGTCCACCATGCCCGCCGCGGGGTCCATGAGATCCACCAGATGCCTGACCGCGCCCGCCTGCACGATCCGGGCCTTGTTCTCGTGGAATATCGACAGGTTGAACAGCGCCGTGGCCGCGTCCCGCTTCCCCCTCGGCGTGCCCCAGCCCAGCAGCGCCACCAGCGGCTCGATGGCGCCGGACCGCCCGATCCGGACCTTGTTCTCCTCGATCACCGAGAGGCTGAAGAGCGTGGCGGCCGAGTTCTCCTTGGCCTCGGCGCTCCCCGTCTCCAGCACCCGGATCAGGGGGTCGATGGCGTCCGCGTTGGCGATGGCCATCTTGTTGTTGTCGTTGATGGACAGGTTCAGCAGCGCCGTGACCGCGTTCTCCTGCGTCGCCCCGTCCTCCGACCCCAGCAGCTCCACCAGACGGGGGATGGCCCCGCACGACGCGATCACGATCCTGTTCTCCATGTTGTGCTTCGCCAGCAGCCGCAGCTCGTGGGCCGCCGCCCTCTGCGCCTCCGCCGACTCGCTCTGCAGGTTCTCGACCAGCCCCCGCACCTCCGTCTCCACTTGGCTCAACTCCGCCCTCGACTCCACGCCCGCCGACGGCACCATCCTCGCCACCAGCCGGTCCGCCGGCCGCCGCCAGATGTTGCCCGCCGCCCCTCCTCTCGACGGCCGACTCGCCCTTCCCGACTGAGATTCCCCCGCCGCGGCCGAGGCCTCCTCCTGGCCTTCCTTCCCCCCCCCCGTCTCCCCCACCACCGCATCCTCCGAAGCCTCTTCTCCTCTGCCGTGCTCTGCGCTTGACACGGCGCTCGATGCCGATGAAGCTCCGCCGTTGACTTCTTTCCTGCCGTCTGACCCGTCGGTCTTCGCCTGGCTGGGGAGCTGCGCACGAGAAGATGACGATGATCTTGGCTCCTCCGCCGCGGAATCCTCCTCTCCCACCGCTGAATCGGACCCATCGGCCGCCGCCGATCGCGAAGGTTCTTGAGGTCTCGACATCAAGCTCTTGGGGTGCCCCCCGAACCTCGGAATACAACTGTCGTCTGGGTTCGCGTCTGCGGCAGCCAGGAAGGCGGAGGGCTGCTTCAAGGTCAGCTTGATGTTGTTCGACTCGCACCAGTTTGCGATCAAGGCCTTCACCGTGTAATTGGGGATCAAATTCGTGTGGCTGAGTGACTGCCCGGTTTTGGGGCAGACCGTCAGACCGTAGTCGAGCCATTTTCTGATGAAGACCCGCTCGTACGTCTGGCCGGATGCCACAATCACCGGGTCCGACATGAGTTCGAGCGACAGCGGACAGCAGAAATCAGCCGGAATCTGTACGCCGTTGATGCTCGGCAACTGGTGCGCTCTGACGTAGGAATCGTGCATCCGATTAATGAGAGATATCATCGGATCGACATATTCCGTATCTTCTGGGCTTTCGACCTGGCTGAGCTTGGCCTTCAGCTTGTCCAGAGCCACGACCTCGATCAGCAGCTCCTCGTTCGAGAACAAGTTCAATGAATCAACGATTTTTCCCACGTGCCCCTTGTCCAGTTCTAGGGTCTTTGTTTGATCGGAGATCGCTTGCTTTATATGATCCGAAATACTTTCATAAACCATCTCTCCTACCTTTTGTTGGCAGCTCTGTATTTTTCAGCGAAAATATGGTCTCATGAATAACCTGAAAATTGATCAGAGGAATAATAGAAAGTAAATGATCGAAATCGAAAAGTTATTACCTCCAGGCGGGCAGCGTGAGATTTTTCGGGCAACAACTCAAACAATGGATAAAGCAATTGAAACGTCTCTGTGATGCACGCTTGAAGTTTGGTGATCAAATATTCAAAGTGCAGAGCCTAGGAGGATATCAAATATATGTGCGGATTAGTATTATTTATAGAATCCCGCCGACTGAAAATGTAACGCCGGTCACAGTAAAAATAGAACACTATTCTCCCCCATGATAGACCTCTCCCTCCTTTGATTAGTTCCCAAAATTATTTTTTTTTGAAAAGATTAGTTCCCAAATTTTAGGAAAATGAAAAAAGATTGAGAAAGTTCCTATCATAAGTCAAACATGAACAAAGGACAAGACTACATGATGAGCATATTGCAAGAGTTTACGCGCACGCTGCAGTCTTTTATCTCGAGAAACGGTATTTTCTCATTTTATCGACTTGTCTGAGCTCGAAAACACAAAATTTTTGAAAGGCAAATTCCAATTGATGGTAACTCATAATTTTAATCATTGTAGAAGAAAAGATGACGCAGAGCAAATCAAATTTTAATTTCTGCAAAAAAGTAACTTTGCCGAAAAAAAAACTCATTTTATATATTTTCTCACGTCCAAGAAGCTAGGTAGACAACAACACGGCATGCTGCATTTTATGACTCCAAGCGTACAGAAAAAAGGCTAATGCCCTAGAAGTTTTTTTCTCCTTAGGTCCAATAGAGTCTTTTCACGACATCGCTATCACAGACCAAACAAATAGACTCCCAAAAAAAGTTGCATCCCAATAGATATATTCCTAAATCAAGGGTAAATAAAAGTTGCAACGGCATCGTAGCAGAAAAAAACTTGGATTTTAAGCCGGTTAGTGCATCCGCAGTAGTAGGACACACATAAAATGAAAATAAAAACGGAATAAAAGTCCCTCTCATGGACTTCCAAAAGTTTTTTCTAAACACGCCAGACAATTATAGACTCGTCTTTCATGATTAGAAGAATGAGTAACGAATATATGTCAAGGAATACAAAATAATGAATGCAAGGCATAATGGGGAAAAAAAGACGGGAAGGGAACATACAAAGTATAATCTGCTCGACAGCTGGTGCCAGCCTTCCATAAGCTCTCCAGTATATTTGATGTGACCATCTAATTCTTCGAATATATTTCTAACATTTTCGTCCAGAGAAATCCCCGAAGCAAGAACTTCATCAGCGACCGGCTTAAAGAGGCCCAGAATTTCAAGAACATGCTTGTAATATCTTTGAGCTGGCTCACACTTTGGCGAGATCGAACTGAAATGAGAAATATGATTAAGAAGTCCCTCGGCCATTGCAATATCCAATTGACCTGCATAAAAAGGAAAAGGATATCAAATGTCATCAGCAACTTTTTTTACAAATGGAGATGCAGGCGTTGTGGATCTAGAAAAGGGCATCTGAACAAATCATTTGATACGGCGAAACTAATTTAGGAACGTTGAGACTAGAAAGGAAGAATAATACTGAAATTACTTGTGAACAACTAATTTCAAGAAAGAAGTGCATGTTCAAAAATGATCCGCGATAAATTCGAGCGACAATAATGAACTCAGAACTAATGAATCCCGTATTCTAAATTTTTAAGTTCTTATAGTTATAACTAGAAAGGGGTATTAGGCGTCAAGGCACATGGCAAAACATTAGAACTGTGGTTTTCGTACAGGATGAATAAAGCACTGACGAATACGCACAGGCCTAGATGTCGAAAAGAAAAAATGTAAAAGCTGTAGGCCGGAAGGTCGCAAGAAGATTTCAGAAGAAAAGGCTCCCATCAGCACTCATCAAAACAAAAAGAGAAAAATCTGATCTACGCAAAGAAGAAGGAACAGTAGCAACAGATACCTTGGAGAAAATGCGACACAGGGCAGACCAGTGAATGCCCACGCTAAATCAGAGGCAATTGCGTAATTAAAGATCTCTAACGCAGCCTGCCCACTTCCAAAATCCGACAGGCGCAACTGCCTGTTCTTTTTCTTGAACAGGATAACATCAAACCCACCAAAGATTCGCCTCTAACCACCGTCTTTGAGCACCCTATTCACGGATTAAACCGATGAAGACGTAGGCTTCGCGCCCCACCTTCCCACAAACACAACATCCCAAGATCCAACCCTCGGATGCGCATCCAATCCGCCCAAATTCTTTGTTTTCTTGGCCAACAACGAGCTGCTTGCCAGTCCACCGCCACCAATAGGACAGCAAGACGCTGCCTTCACAGAGAGAGAGAGAGAGAGAGAGAGAAATGAGAGGAACCCGCCACACAGATGAGAGAGAAAGGGAGATTTATAGAGAGAGAGAGATTTGCAGAATTAGCGAGTGAAGAAAAGAACCGGTTATAAGCCAAAACTGATACAGTTCTCTCTCCTTTCCCACGGCAAATACCCAAATTACCCTTTCCGTATTTTTTCACAAAAATACGGCAGAACTCTGCAAATAAATTACTTTAATTGACGCACGTGTATATTTATTTCCCGAGGAGAATACTGCTACCGATTTACTTTAATTGCTTTTTTTAGCAAATTAGAGTATCATTTTCTCATGTATGAACATGTCCCAACAGTGAAGGAAAAAACATTTCACGAGGTTGTCCGTCAGGTTCGTATTTCTTTTTAATATAAAACCCCCAAGAAAGAAATAAAAAATACTGAATTTTGTGAATTTAAATAAGTTTTTAAATGGTCCTAGCGTTACGTTAATGACAAAAGCCCATTGCCTTTTTAACTATTTTGACTAAATCAATCAATAGCCAGAACATATTAAACCAGATATTTCGAATGAGAAAATAAGAAGGGTACACAATGATAGTAATATTAAAATAAATATGAGGGTGATTCAATTTGAGACTCTAGGAAACTCGTCACCTGGCATCATTCCATTGGCCACCAGGTGCCCTTTTCAATCAGGTAATGTATGGGGGTGAAGTCAGGAAATTCAATAGGCTTCTTAGTCAAAGTTCCTTCTATATGTGGGGCACATGCGCCTTATATTAGATGGATGTAGTAAGAATGGCGCCAACCCAATCAAGGCTGCAAGGTGGAAGGAACCATGATATGGAGAGATGCCTAAAGTTATTTAAGTACGAGATGTTATACAGATAAGAATTGCAAGCAAACAAAGAAAAAACAAATTCATGAAGCCAATGAATTAGCCAAGAGATACCTCGAACATGTGATGATGATGTTTGTTTGATTTAATGTTAAGATGAAGACTTTCTCACACTTTCTTTCTATAACCATATATGTTCTATTTGTGTTGCAACTTTTTTTTTGGCGATATCCTATCAATATTTATTTCGACCAGGTTTTATTTCCGTAATTTAGTCTCCGCTCAAATTTTCACTCACTCTCCCTTTATCTCCGCAATTTCTCCATTTCCTTTGTTAAAAATATGCTTCTTTTTCATCTTCTCCTATTTTTCGTTTGACTTTTCTCCCGATTTTCTCTCCTTAATTCACGTCCACACACTCTCCCCAGTCTTTCAGGCTCTTTCCTAAACGATTTTTCTATCTTCTCTCTTAAATAATGATATATTTCTCTCTCTCTCTAAAACATGGTCTCTTAATCCACATATCGCAAGAAAAGGCATCTTCTCTCTTGGCGATGGCTCCTCTCACTAGAAAACTTTTATAAGAATGGTTTTATGTTTTAAATGAATTTATGGTATTTAAATATTTATTGGTGAATTCTTTTGTTGATTTTACAACGAAATGATGACAATTCCATGCCTGTCATATCGCACTTGCCCATCTTCTCTCTCTGGACGACGGCTCAAGCGACCTTATGCTCCCTAAATAGACTTTTATGAGATTATATAAAGTTTTAAACATGTTGTTATAGATTTTTCCGATTGATGTTATTAAATACTGATGATAATTCCAAGCCTATCTTATTGCTCTCGCAACCGTTGTACTTATTCTACACTACAGTACATATTTTTTAATCTGATTTTCTTATACGGCTTTAACCCAGTAGATAGTTCATTATTTCTTATTTGTTTGCTTAATTTCTCTCATCGATTATCTGTCCCGTTAACAAATTATCTTTAGGAAATAACTTCTAGTTTACTCGTAAGAGCCTTCACATAAGGAGAATCGATACTATCTTGATTTCCCATGAAGCCGCTGGAACAAGACTATCACAAGATCAATGGCTGAATAATAAGGCAGAGATCACGGTTTGATCCACCGTTTCTCCTCTCCTCTCCACATCTGGATAGACTGATCTTTTTTCTTTGATACTTTTGCTGAATTTGGTTCCTCCTTTCAATCGCTTACGATATGTTTCTGATTTCGATCCTTCGGCTCTCATTAATTCCGCATCTTAAAAGCTCTCCTCTCCTGCAAATTTCTTTTTAGTCCACGTTCATCTGCTACCCCCATCTGATACGCCATTCTGGTCAAATCGGTCATAATGATCTGCTTATTTATCCTCTGACATATTTGACTGTTTACATATTTTATTTGTTTCTTTCAGAAGTTTGAAGATTATTTTCAGTGTTATTAACTTCATTTCATAGCTTTGGATACAAATTGAAGCTTACAGTTAAATAAATTATTAACTTAGTAAAGGGACATGATTTATCCAGTCCAGTTTACATACGCATAAACATGTAAATGCCGTCTGGGCCATTTCTCTTGGTGAAAATTTAGGACTTGGGAGTAATGAGTAGGTGTCGAGAAGCATAGATTAAAGTATGGCAACCTCAAACAGCGAAAAAATTAAAATAAGAAATAGGGAGATCCAAATTCAGGGAAATTTAAGGCATTTTTAAGAATGTCTGGTTGTATCTCGTGTGAAACCAACCAAAGAGGAGACCGATTGATCGTGTGGCATGCTTGCTATGTAATTTATTACTCTATATATAAGTGATATATATTCGATTATTACTGTGACAATTTACAGGATTTTAAAATAAGCATCTTACAAAATGTTACAATTTTTAAACTGTCGCTAAAGATAGAAGCATACTAGGATTATCGGGTTGAATGTTGAATGCATATCATTGAACGTCCCAGAAATAAGATTATGTATTAATTCAGATTTATTTGTCTAAAATCGTAAATCTATACTTGGTCATCCTTAATCCATCCCTTGGATATTGGCATTGATTATTTCACGACTATATCTCACGTTGTACTTTCTATTTTGCCATTCTTATATTTATTGTAGATTCCTTAACATTTGAGGGATGAGGAATTTAATACTGATAAAATTTTTCACTTTATCGTTTTATGATAGTGAGTGAGTATTGTGTACACTAATTAATATTTCCATATATTTTTTGTCATTATGATGACGTCATTCCTTGAATAGTATTTTGCATTTGGCAAGGCGTCTAGATAAAAATATCAAGGACATGAATGCTTCCTCTGAAATTCGAACGTGTGTATCACATAGAGCCAGTCTTTAAAACACACTATTTTATTGTCTCATATACATGTATCATCTAAATTACATTAACTCCAAATAGTTTAAAGTTAATATTACTAAATCATATCACCTGATTTGTTCCCCCTTTGTTAGAAAAGGAATCCATTATGTAACTAACCAATTCATGAAGCTTGATTAATGATTCTCTCTTATCTTGAATAAGGGAAAATTACGATTGATTTATTTTATCAATAAATTATTTTAATTGAGTTTAAAAATGTCTTAATATTATTTCTACATTTTAGAGATATGGTTTTGACTGGTGTGGATTTCTAAATAGTCATCAACATTTCCTTTATTCAGATTTATTCTTATGCATGAAATGGAATAAGGTAGAAATCAAACATGCATGTTTCAAATTATTATGTTAGAAGATTTCATTTCCTTCTCATCAAATCTTCCTTCAGAGAGAACATCGCATAATTGGTTAATAGAAGTTACATCAACGTTTGACATAAATCAGTGAATTAGGATTTTTAATTTATGTTTACCTATGTCATTATTTGATCTTAATCTTCATAAACTGAAATCATAGGGAGGAATTAATGATATCATTGAAACTATATTTAAAGTATACATCTTTCCATCTAAAAAATGAATAAATCTGATAAATAAATTCTTCTCCGAGTAAAAGCATTGTCTTAACATACTGTTGTCTACATGTATCGATTGATTTATCATTAATGTCATTAAATTACTCTTTTATATAATGATCTGGTGTTTGGCCTTCAGCTTGTGCTCATTCTTTTAATTATCAGATTAGTGTTGAAATAAGTTAAAATAAGTATCAATGTTGTTTGTATTTTTAGTATAACTTGGATTCAGATGGACTTTTTCATTCAATATTTTTCCAGAATGAAGAGCAGAAAAAGACAGCATAAATATTTCCAAGATTATATCTCACATTCCAAGAATAGGAATATTGAAGAATTTTAATATAAGACAGATGAATTTGAGAAAACTAGAACCTCTCTATATATCTATGGTTTTAGACGTCAGTTATTTCTATATTTATGATATTTCTCAAAATTTTTAATAAATATTATGATTGAATTGTTATTGACCAGGGTAAAAGTAATTCCCAAATTATCATTTAGATCACAGTCATTCATCTTCAGCTATGTAAGATATCATTTACTGAATGTTTCAGAATTTATTTGAACAATACTGAAACGTTGTCGTTGGAAACAAAAAATGTTCCCCAAATTTATAAAGGTTTGTGCTTGAACTCTATGTATTTCAATACAATTAAGGGCCTCTATTTCCTTAGCCTGAAACTATTTATGTTATTTTCTCCATGCTGATTGTGTGGAAAATTTAGATATATTTTGATTCATATGTGGACCACAAGGATCCCTAATTAACGTTGATAAGTTGAAAGAAGTGGATAAAATTGAATAATTTGAGAGATAATAAATATTTGGTTTTTCTTTCCTCTAAGACTCCAGAATTCATTCTCATCGAACCCCTTCCTTCTGTATGTGTTTATCTTCAATCCTTTGTTGTGGAGTAGGTTCATTTTGAATGAAATGTTATCAAGATGGGTACATCTCTCAAAATAAGGCTCAAGGGCTCTATAAGAAGGTATCATCTATGATGCAGGACGGATGCGGTCGAATACGGCGGCAAACGATACAACGGCTTACGGCAGCCGAGGGGCGCGACGCGGTGAGGCGGCGCGGGGCGCGGCGAGGCGGCGCGGGGCGCAGCGGCGAGGCGGCGCAGGGCGCGGCGGCGAGGCGGCGCGGGGCGCGGCGGCGAGGCAGCGAGGCGGCGGCCCCGTGGCGAGGCGCAGCCCGCGCGGCGGGCGGCTGCCCCGGGCGGCGGGGCTGTCCCGTGCGGCGGGTGTCCGCCCCGTGCGGCGGGCGGCTGCCCGGGCGGCGGCGGCTGCCCCGTGTGGCGGCGGCGGCCGCGTGCGAGAGCGACTGTGCCGGCGGCAGGCGGCTGCCCCGGCGGCGGCTCCGCAAGGTGGGGGCGGCTCCGCAAGGTGGGGGCGGCCCCGTGGCCGTGCGACGGGGCTGCGACCGGAATCCCTGCGGGGCGGCCTGCGACGGCGGCGGCGGCGGCGGCGGCCTGCGACGGCGGCGGCGGCGGCGGCGGCGGCTGCGGCCGCCTAGTGTTTCGTCGGGTGAAACCGACGGAACAGGAGGGGGGGGGTGGAACGGGACGGGCGGCCAAGCCGGCCCCGTTCCGTTCCGCCCAACTCTCTATCACCCTCTTTCTCTCTTCTTCTCACACGAAAACGGGACGGGATCTCTTCCAAAAATTCAACAAAGACTTAAGATGGAACGGGGGCCCTCTCCGTCCCTTATGTAGGGAGGGTAATGGGCCCTAAGGAGGGATCATAAGAGGGGGAACCCATTAGGAAAGGGTCCCCTCTTAAACCCACTAGTACATAGTTTATTTTAACATGAAAATTTAGCTAAACCTAGGAATTAAACTAGATATTAGAGGAAAGAAAATACCTAGATAACTGAGGGCTACGCCATCAACTCTCCCCCTCTTGGAGAACTCGACTCCGTCGAGTTTGTGGAAGACGGATAACCTGTGGCAGACTCTAAGAGGTCTTGGTGGAGTGAAGGCCTCGTGCGATAGTGTCTGCCTTTGTAGCTGTCGGCGGCTGCGCTTAACAGCACGGCAACAGCGGCATCGGATGAGGCGACGGCGTCTCTCGCGGCGGCCTCCATCGTGCAGCAGGTTGCATTCCCTGGCAGCTTTGCCCGTGGGCGTTGTTAGCAGCAACGACTATGGCAACGGCAGCTCTCCTCCATTAGCAGTGGACTCGAAGGGCGACGAGCTTTGTCAAGCCCTTTGTGCGTTGGTGAGCAACCACAGTTAGGCTCTGATACCAGATTGGTATCAGAGCCCGGCTGTGGACGCCCACAGCACGTCTCCGACCGCATATAGACGTCATTCTTGCATCGCATCGTTTTCGAAAATCATCTAGGTTACCCTAGGAGCATGGCCATTGAGACGCGATCGAGCAGGTTGGCGCAACCCGGAGGTTCAACCTCCCCACAATGCACTATATCGTCGCCTGACGAGTGAGGCCCCCACACGGCCCTCTCGGAACATTGTCCCGCGACGTCCGTAGGCGGCCCACCACAACCACCTACGGACCCCGCCCGGACCGCACTCGCCGACACGAGTGCCCCCGGACCGACGCATCCTCGCGAGCACACCGGTGTATGCGGTGGACACCGACGGTCCCCTCGGACCTCTCCGAGATCACTAGGTGCCTCGTCACCTAGTGAAAATGAGGATAGGGCGACGATGAGTCGTCGCCCACATGGGAAGGCTCCCGTTGACGAGATTTCACCCAGGGCCGCCGCCGCATGCGGCCGAGGAGCAGGACGCGCACGAGGACGACCGCGCCGACAGCACCAACCCCGGGAGGTCCCATCCGAGGAGCAAGGGGCGTATCTCCGCACCGTGGCCGACACCCTCGAGCGCGTTGAGCGATTGCTCACGCGCCCACTACCTCCCGTACCCGATGCCGTACCAACACCCGTGGCTCTTGAGCGAGTTTGCGACCCACCCCAGGCCGCGCGACACCTAGATCGTCAGAGGAGTCCCTACGATGACGACGAGTACGAGGAGCACGACTGGAGGCCAGACGAGGAGCGTCAAGATCGGCGCCCTGCCCGAGACCCCGCACGTGACATACCGGACGTCCGTGCCCGGGATAGACGATATTCACGTGACGATACCGAACGTGGTACAAGTCCGATGTACCGGTCCGCTGCGACGACTACGTCCGGCCATATGACCGAAGGCTAGGGGCCGACATACCGGCCCGCCGAGACGACTACATCCGGCATGACAATCATGGACACTTCGCCGGCCGACCGGCCCGCCAAGACGAGCGTGCTTGGCACCATGATCGAGGTTACGAGGCCGACCCACCGGCCCGCCGAGACCAGCCCGTCCGGCACGACGACCGTGGTGTTGTAGCCGACCCACCAGTCCGTCGAGACGAACACGTCCGACGTCACGGTCGAGGATACGAGGCCAACCGACTGGCCCGTCGGGACGAGTACGTCCCGCACTATGACCATGAGTATGACGACGCCGACCCACCGGCACACCGCGACGACTATGTCCGGCCACATGGTCGTAGATATGACGCCGATCCACCGGCCCGCCACGACGACCCCGTCCGGCCACCTTACCCCCGTCGGTACGAGGAATCTGACGAGGTTCCCCGGTATCCGCCACGCGCGATGCCCGATATCCGCGCGCCTCGCGACGGTCATCCCCGACTTTGGGATGGCCACGACCGCGACCTGATCCCGCCTCGACGACGTGTCGACCCGCGTCACGAGGATCACCAGGAGCCCCAACGGCTTCCGGATGACGACGAACGCCGACGAAAGGAGCACCGGGCTAGGATCTAGAGGAGCGTGCGTGCCGACGTCGCCGTCTTCGAGGGGTCAAGAAAACCCAAGGAATTCATCGACTGGGAGTCGAACATGAATTCCTATTTCCGGTGGTTCCGCATGGACGACGACTTGTGCGTCGAATATGTGGAGACGAGACTTGGCGGGCAAGCCAAGATCTTCTGGGAGAACGAGCGCAACACCGCAGAGCGACGAGGACGTCCCATCACGTCCTGGGCTGACATGGCGCATAAGTTGAGAAGTAAGTACGTGCCGCGATAATACCAAATGTTGCTCTTCCTCTCGTGGCTCGACCTTAAACAAGGTTGACTTTCGGTGACGGAATACATAGAAGCGTTCGAGGAATGCCGGATGCGATGTCGATTCGTGGAGGACCCGCGAATCATCGTCGGTCTATTTGCCCACGGGCTTCGACCTACCTTGCGCAACGAGGTTCTTAAGTGCAACCCTGCAGAGGTCGACGAAGCCTACCACTTAGTGGAGCACATGGAGCATCCGAGTGACGAGGCCCCCGCGCACGCCACTCACACCGCGCCCCGAGCGACACCTGTTCGCTCTACCCCGCCTGCTATTGTCCGGGCTTCCCAGACCACCGGGGGGCAAGGAACCGCCCCCGCCACCTCCGTGGGTTCCACCCCACCCGCTCGGGCCGTCAAGAGCAACACTCCGGCCCGCAGCATTACCGTCAGTCAAGCACCACTTACGTGCTTTAAGTGCCAAGGTAGAGGGCACCGAGCCAGCCAGTGTCCAACTTCGGCTCTCTTGATCGATACGGGAGAGGCCGCACAGGACCAGCCGGAAGACCTGGATCCGATACCTGTTGATGAGTACTACGGAGGCGAGGATCTCGCGAATGAGTACGAACAACCCGACCCTCAGGTTGGGTACATCCAGGTAGTGGGTGTCCACCCCGTCCCGGCCCCAGCTCCACACCCCACCACTCAGCGCGTCGCTAGTACCGCCGCCGATCGCCCGAGCACTTGGGGGGCACCCGTCCCCCCTGACTATGTTTCGCAGGTTAACCTTGTGCCTGTCCCGCAGAGGACAGCCCGATGGCTTGTTCGACGCCACAAACCTCGGTCTTTTGCACGTTTATCCGCATCAACGACAAAGTGTGCAAATTGACGGTGGATAGTGGTAGTTGCGTCAACGCCATCTTGGACGCGTTGGTCGACCGACTAGGGTTGGCGACCATACCTCATCCTGCACCATTTGACGTGTCGTGGATCGACGCTTCGTCCCTACCGATGAAGCGACAATGCCACGTCCCGTTAATAATGGGGACGTATGATGAGACCGTCCTGTGTGACTTCCTTCCTATGACAGTAGGAAGTATCATTTTGGGTCTTCCCTGGATCTATGATCTTGACGTCACTATAGCTGGCAGATCGAACACGTGTTCATTTCTGCACAAGGGACGACGGGTCACGTGGTACCCTTACACCACGAAGGCAGCAGTGAAGAGTGCACCGACCAAGATGGTTGGGCTTACGATTGTCTGCCATCCTACGGCCCCTCTAGAGCCGGTATACACCGACGAGGACGTGTACTCGTGCGCGACAGATCGCCCCCGCCGTTGGGTAGCCCGCACCGCACGTCAGGAGACCCGTGCCACGCATAGCGTTGCAGGAGCCGTTCGTCCCACTAGACGAACCACCCGCGCCAGTCGTCCGACCAGCCGTGCTGCCAGCCTAACTGCCCGAGTCACTCGCCTCGAGCTAACACGTAGCGCTCCCACCGGATTCGTCGACGATGCCCCTCGCCCCGATGCGGACCTCGCACTCTTCCACCGCCTGGATGACGAGCGGCGGACGCGTAGCGCCCGTTGCACCATCCGTAAGGGCATGGCCCCTCGCCGACGCACTTCCCCACGCGCCGAGCATGCGCATGTCTCCCCGGAGGCCCATGCCCCCGGGTTGAGCCCACCCGAGATCGCCAACGGCCAAGTCCCTACATGACCTCCACCCTCAGCACCCGTAGTAGTCCCTCATTATGCATTCGCCCAACATGTTTTGCCGTCGCATCATGATCATCATTACATGTCATCATTTAGTCATGCATAGTACAAGCAGACTGCCGACTCGCAGAGCCGACTCCGAGTGACCGACGTGGGAAACCGAGTGTCGGTGAGATTTTGGCCGGAGAGCTATTCTCCCGGGCTGGCCGCAATGCTACACGTTCGTAGCGCCAGCCCGTTCTCGAACCCCCGACAAGTGGGCGGATACGCCTACGTCGCCGAAGTCCCTCCTTCGTGGGGTACCCGCTCCACTGACGTGGCAGACCAGATTTCGCACCGAGTCCCCTCTCTCCCCCCTACCCTGGCCTTTCTAAGCCCCATTGTTGTGAGCGAGTTTGCCGCGACCACTTCCCCAGTGAACATGCCTGATTGGCACGAGTCGGGCGATCATATACAGCTTGGGGTAACTAACGATGCAGGGAGCCGAGTACCGTTGAGGACTTACTGTGCAGATAAGGAGACCCGATAGCCACAGAGCACGGCGCACGCCACCGAAGACCAGACGCTCGCCGGATGCCGCTACCAGCTACCCCAACTCGACGGAGCCGAGTTCTTCCGACCCCCGGAGGATTGATGGTGCACGCCATCAACAATCGTCATCGGCGTCAACCGCACCGCGCGCGCCCTCGACATCAACACCCACCATCGTTCCGTTCGTACCGCCTTCTCTCGCGTGTTTTAGTTCGTGTCATTTTCGTTGTGTTTCGTCGTGTTTTCATCCGTAGTTTTTGACCGTCAAGGGGGTGAACCTCTGCCTACCCCTTGACCCCGTCCCCATTTTCCCCCCTATTTCCCTCTACTTTCCCCTTTTATTTTCGACCTTAGTGTGTAAGGGGAGCCCATTTACAAGGGCCCCCCAAGACAGACCCATTTGGCCCACTTGGGGCCCATCTTTCCCCCCTTATAAGGGAAAGAGTGGGCGCCCTAAGGGTTTAGACCCATTTTCTTTCAGTAAGGCATTTTATCGAACAGGTTGTGGGTCTCAATTCCTCGTGTGAGAAGAACAGAAAGAAGAGAAAGAAGAGGGAAGAAGGAGGAGGAAGAGGAAGGAAAGGGAAGGAGGAAGAGAGGGAGAGGAAGGAGGAGGGTCGCCGCCGCCGCCGTCGTGCGCCGTCCCTCACGCAGTCGCCGTCGTGCGCCGCCGCTCTGAGTGCCGCCGCTGTTCGAGCGCCGCCCGTGCGCCGCCGCCGATCGTGAGCCGCCCAGCGCGCCGCGCCGCCCGATCGCGAGCGCCCGCGCGCGCCGCCATCGCGAGCCGCCGCGCGCGCGCCGCCCGCGCCGCCACGCACCGCGCGCCGCCGCGCACCGCCAGCGCGCCGCCGCGTCGCGAGCGCCGCGCGCCCGCTGCCGCGCACGCTGGCGTGCGCCGCCGCGCGCCGCTGCCGCCGCGCGCCGCCGCGTGCGCGCTGCCGCCGCCGCCGCGCCGCTGCGCCGCGCCGCCGCGCTGCCGCCGCCGCGCCGCGCGCTGCCGCGCCGCGCCGCGCTCGCCGCGCGCTTCGCCGCGCCGCCGCGCGCCCGCCGCGCCGTCGCGCCGCGCGCCAGCGCCGCCGTGCCGCCAGCCGCCAGCGCCGCATCGCCGCGCGCGCCGCCGTGCGCCGTCGCCGCCGCGCCCGCGCCGCGCCGTCGCACCACCAGCGCCGCTGTCGTGCCGTCGCCGCGCTGCCGCACCGTCGTGCTGCCTGCCGCTGCACAGTCGTGCTGCCTGCCGCTGCACCGCCGTGCCGCCGCTCGCCCGCTGACAACCGCCCTGCACCGCCGCGCGTCACCGCGTCACCACCACTCCGCTAGATAGGCGCTCCGACACCTAGACCTCGACGACCGAACTTTGCCAGCCGCTCCGGCACCGTCGCTGCCCGTCGAGCCGCAGTGACCTCTCCGGCGCCCATCACCCAACCCGCTCCGACATCGGCCATCGTCGAATACTGCACTTCGAGCTTGTCGTCGAGGTACGCCGTACTCTTTGACGCTCGTTTATTTATTCCTTGCAGTTTATTTTCGTTTCGACTCCACTGCGCTCGGGCTAGGTAGGTGAGTGTGGTAGAACGAGAGAAAAACTACGAACTTGAGTGTCTTACCGGTGCGGACGAGTTCGTCCGTCACGTGAGAGCCCTACGGACTGAGTCCGTTCGGCCGTAGTGGCCTACGTCTCTCCGACGGGGTCGAGTGGCCCCCGTTGTCGTCACCCGGTGACTCCCTCGAGTCGGAGCCTGCACGTACGACACATAGGGCATTCATCCCCGTAGTTACATACCCGTTAGGGTATCGTCGGACGACACATCGTCGCTTTCGATACATATCCTCTATCGTCGCCGAGCCATCATACTCGGTGACGACGGGACGACGTCCTGGGCGTACGTCCTGCATCAATCTAAACCTCCCCATTCTAAGGACTCAATGACCATGCAGGTGATGAAAATATATATGGCCAACAAGCCAATCACACATTCTATATCTCATTACATGTTCACTAATAGAACATATCCATTTTAGTGCACATATGATGCTTATAATTAAGTTCATGAATACATGATCGGACTGAGTTATGATGAGATTGTAATACGGAGATCACGTCTCTAAGCATTTTTTCTAAAAAATCATATTTGCTGGACAATTGAGAAGGACGTCAAAGTATCTAGATAGAGTACCACTAACTAGTCTTACGCACATGATGAGTATGGCCGGTCACGTAGCCATTACTCTAGAAACACTAAGGATAGATAGTGGATGTTCTTTAGTGGAAAGAGTTCACTGAACTAATCCATATGAACCCCCGAGTGTTATTACACCAAAATCTCAATCAACTTTATTTATGTCAGAGTTGTGTACATGGTCCTTAGAGCTACAACACGAAAGACGTTTTGTGGATAGACAATCATACTTCGACTATGACTAATAAGTTTTTAATCGTGGGATTCTAAATAGTCTTAGTTTGGGTGCATCAAGAATTTCATGAAGATGATTGAGTGGTCAAAACGGGATCGTCCACCTTCAGTATAAGAGGAGACATCTAAAAAAAAGACGATGTGCTGAAGTTCTTGGCCAAGGTAGTGAAATATCAAAGAATAGTTCTCCGATGACTTTTGATAATCTCAAATTTAGGGGTTCTAATTAGTCGTTGGCAATTGAGATTATTCAATAAAATATATTTAACCATACTTAAGAATATTTAGTTAGTGATGAGTACGAATCGTCTCCATAGGGAACAATGGTTAAGGATTTAGTTCTCATCTCCTAAGAGAAGAGATAAATACTCGAATAGAATAGGTGAGATAGTGATATTGAGGAAATATAAGTAGAATTACACGAAGTGTTACGAGAATAAGGTAGAGGACGTGACGGATATGATAGTGATCGAATGCACAAACAGTATGATGTTAAAGATAGAGACGAGATAATGGGCACATAAGGAAGTGAAATGATAAATGAAAAGATGATAACAAACTACAATTATGGTAAAGATGATGTCGGGAGAGAAACAGCATAAGGCGAGGACACTTACCTTGGAACCTTACATTCCGCGAGGATCACAGGGATTCGCGAGTGCATAAGCTCCCCCTCTTCTCAAATGCTTCTTCCCACACACCCAAGACTCCAACAACACACTTGATGTCTGTCAAAACTCACTATCTTTCAACCAGCCCACACACTTAATGGATTTAAGAAGATAGAGTGAGTGCAATGATGAGTTGATGATAATGCAAATAATGATATGAGTTAGGTAGAAAATGAGTTGTATACAATAAATGATGAGTGAGTTAATGATAAGGCAATGATGTAAAGGTGGTAGGGTGTGTTTAATAAAGTGTATGAAGGTGATGTGATGACGAGATGTGGTATAATTAACAATAATGCCGAGAAAACATTGAAATGTGAGGGTACTTACTTTAGATCCATATATTCTGCGAGTGCAGGTAAACTCCCTGATAAGTCAAATTTTAGGAGGTTAACCTAGTCAATGTGTAACTTCGACACTTATGCAATAATATGTATAATTAACCCTAATTTACTCATTACTGATGTAAATTGGTGAGTAAGGGGTCGAACCACAAAGAAGGCTTTGTGATTAAGGTTGATATTTAGAAAAAAGTAATGATTAGGAAAGTGGTTAAGATGAGAGAGCTTGGAAAGATGAGATACTAGATATATATTGTAATTTTGATTGAAGTAATATATATATATATAAAAATTCTTAATTCTTACTCATAAAAATTATGAACTTATAACAAACAGAGATTAGGGTAGTATAAAATCATGGAGTGAGTATAAGATGAGAGGAATGAATGGATGTGATGAAGAAACCCTAATTAGGGATTTCCTATGAAAATCCCAATTAGGAATGGGTGGTATAAGCGATTAATTCCTACTCGTAAGGTATAATAACTTATAACAGAGAGTGACATGATATGAGATTGTGGAACGGATAAAAGATGGGGAAATAGAATAAAATTCCTAATTAAATTTTTAGGACTTACCTCTTCCTTTGGTGATGCTCCCAAGCATTAATCTCCTTTCATGGACTTGTATATTGCTCTAGTGCCTTGGCGTGTGCAATAGACACAAAGATAAATCAAGAGAGAGAAGAAACTCACTTTTTAAAGAGGAAAACCCCTAAATTGGCACTCATACACCTTTGTTTCACTAGGTCTCCCACATGGAGAAAGGCAAAATTAAATACAATAAGAGCCTAATTTTTGGATCTATTTATAGGCTCAACCATAGGTCATGGAAAGAGAAATAAGAGGTGGCCATTTGATCCAAAACTACCCATGGGATCAGGAGTTATGGACATTTGAATTCTGAGAATTTTTAGCCATTCATTTGTTCAAGTAGTTCCACCAGAATAGGATGCAACCAGAGCATGACACATCATCCATCCTTGTAGGGCACGAATTTGACTTATTGCACAAGAAAAGAGAGCCACCAGTTGTTCCACATCATCCCTCCTTTTAGGGTGCAAAATTGACTTATTCCACAAGAAAAGAGAGCCACCAGTTGTTCCACATCATCCCTCCTTATTGGGCCTCGGTTTTGCCATTTTTTAACCTAAAAACAATACTTTGAAAATATCAAAAATAATCCATAAAATTCTCTAAAATTGAAAATTAAATATCTATTTATCTAAAACTCCTTTTTGGATGAAATTTTCACCAAATTAATTATTTTTAGATATACTATCCATTTAAATCATTAAAACATCAAAATACGCTTACATATGTATTTTTGGTGAAAATTACATAAAATTCATGACAACATGCATAAAATTAGCTTAATTATGCTCTAAAACGCATTAAATAAACATGAATTATCATTCTTATTTGCATGGTATCACTCCCCCTCTTCTTTATTACTTCTTCCCACGCACCCTTGAGACCAAGAACATACCAAATGGATAACAGAAACTCACTATATTTCAATCAGCCCACATAAGTAGAAAGCAAGTTTAAGGATAAATTTTATAATGATCCATCCCTCTGTTTAAAAGATCAAAGGATATGGATGGACAGAGGGGTGAATGAATCATCCCTGAAATTTTAAGCATAGTCTGACCTCTAGATTGATAGATATCGAGCTTTGAAGTTGGAGCAGTCATAGCCGTCTATTATTTTTATCTCCTCATCATAAGTGGAAGCACTTCCTCATCATAGTCTGACCTCTTTTTTTATTTTAAGCATATGTTTACTCATCATTGATTAAGCATTGGTGTGATCCCCCCATCTTCCGCAATTGTGCAATCCAAGAATGCCACATATACTTACGCAAAGGAAATGATAAAAAAATCCATTATTTAACCATTATGTGACGTGGTGCCTCATTGTCACGCGCCAAGTCGTGAGATTCCTCTAGTTTCTCTCTTTCTAGTGAATGACACTCTGAGGAGTGCCCTTCACATGTCCCACTGCAATTATTGAATTTTCTCTTTCCATTTTTTATTCTTTTCTCTCTTGATTATCCCATTGTATTTGTTGTGATATAAATTGCTTCTTTTTTTATTGGTCCGCGTAGCCTTGTGAATAAAATACAAAGAAACTGTCATATGATAAATGTCGCATTATGGCATCAGGAATTGTGATGCCATAATTGCACTTTTTTTAATGATTAGTTTTGCTAATCACTAAGGATGCTCTTGATTGGTCAAAATTTGATGACTCTAATGATGACACGTGGCAGGCACATTTTTTCTAAGGTGAAAAATGCTTTAAAGTTTATTATAAATAATAATACTGAGTCAAAAATATAATAAACATATATTTTGACTTAGAAAATTTGTATCTTCATAAATATAAGGTCAAAAATATCATAAAATTTTTTTTTGACTCAGAAAGTTAATGTCTTTAAGAACATGATGTCAAAAAAATATTTAAACGCACCATTAAATCCACAAAAATCAGAACATGACTCTAAGGCATGTATCAGCCTCGGTTTTCACCATCTCGCCACATCACCTCCAACTTTTCTGCTCATAGGCACGTATCAGCCTCCATATCCATTGCCATCGGAATTTGATATTGACAAAATTATCATACATGATGTGGAGAACATGTTCCATCCTTAACCTTCTCCGTTGGAGAGGAGAATATTTTGAAGTTGTTCATGTGTCCAACCTCTACAAGTATCCACATGATCAAGTTGCTCTTTGAACTCCACTTATTCTCCAACTCAATAGATGTAGATCCTCACACCATGAAGACTCTGTTCTTGGATGAGTGGAGAAAACTCAGAAGAATTAAATTGGGGGACTTCAAGCTCTATCTTGCATGGGTGCCCTAAATGGGTTTCCCTTCCTATTCGCATCTTACTTAGGATTTTTCATAAAGCCCTTTAAGTAAAATATATACACCAATGTCTCTATGATCTTATGCTTATGAAACTCTAGGCCCATATATCGTTATAGTGAATAACTTTAGTGGCCCAATAAAAATTATTAGCAAACCTGATTCATTAAATATATCAACTAGGAAATGGCAGCCATCATCCTTCACTTCACACGTCACGGTGACGGTAACGTGATGGATGACATGATGGTGAGGGCGATAAAATTAGGGGCCCGTGACGGTGACAGTGGCGGAGGACGAACTGGGCGTGACGGTGACATGACGGTGATGGGGGGCCTCGGACGAGTGACGTGATGGGCTGGCCGTCACTGATGAGGGCCGTGACATATTTTTAAAAATGATCAAAAAGCTTAAAAATCATTAGATTTAAGATTTTCGACGGACAAGATTTCATCACGCGGCGTTGCTAACTTGATTTCTTGGCATTTTGCAGAAAAGTCCATACATTAATTCGTGCGCCCAACACGCTGCCGTCCAAAGATAATTGGAGATATGCCCCTTCAATTCTCTCTCCTCTGCATTGTTGTTTTTCCCATCACACGTGACGGTGACGCCCTCCGGTGATGGGGATGTGATAGGGATGCCGCAAGCCGTGACATGATTGAAATATCTGAAATCCTTGGATGTGTTATGGGATGGTGACGTGCCAAAATTTTCATCATGTCACCATCCGTCATGGATTGTCATCTGTCCCGTCACTACCCGTACGTGCCACTCCCTAATATCAACATTTAGATTAATTTACTAAGGCCTGATTCAACCCAATCAATAGGTTAAGTTTAGTGTTAAAGGGGTCAAAAGCTACACATCGCGCTCTAGAAGATACTGAGTAACATTCGAACTCTCTCATGAAACCTTTACCATCATCGGTTACTATATATGTATAATCATTCATCTGTGGGAGACTCCTTAATGACTTAGGGTATGGTTAATCATCAAATCCTAATATGCCATTTGATTAGTAATGATGCCTAATGGGATTAATTGGAGAGTGTATTCTCCAATATCCTCACTACTCTGGCGAGGGATTTTATGCATCATTTTCCTTGAGTAAATCTACTCTTTTGCAGAGGGCAAATGATCTTGTCTTGACTACTCGATTGCTCCGTGAGTTTCTTACTACATACGAGCTGTGATTTGTTTGAATCCCATGATTGGAGGGTCATAAGCCATAGTTAAGATGTAGTCATCCATCCACAAGATGTCCTCCGTGTCTTTGGTCAACAGATCACCCATACAAATGTGACATAAATCAACCTTATTGATGTGTAGGTATAATAGCTTTCATGGATTCATATACATCGATTCAGTGAACTCTTTCAGTGGATTCATTCAATGATCAATCGCCCTATTCTCATAAGTAAAATCATAACAATTTTTTCATAAAACAAGAGTGTTAAAAACATTTTAAACCCTAATATCTGGTTCATCACACTCTTCACCATGCAAATCTTGCTAATCCATGGAAGGAGAAAGGATCATTGCCCATGCGCCGAAAGTCTCATAATCTTTTCTTAAATTGGAAGATGTATTTTATTTTTTAAAAGAAAATTTTTTTGTTTTCATTTCTCTTCAGTTAAATAGGTCAAATGTGTAAAATATTGGTCCAAAGATATGTTGAATAAAATAAAAATAAATGAGGTGAGTTTTTCTTAACTAATGCCATCAAGATAAACTTTTTTTTGGGGATAGCATATGATCATCATATGTGTCCTTATTTATTTCTCCTCATTTATTTCCTACCTTGCATTGAAATTCATTTCATAAAACTGCAAATTGATAGGTGATAAAATCATAAATTAGGGTTTTAATTCATTGTTGTTGTGTTTGATATTCTTCAATGAAAATGTAAATATGTTCTCACTAAGTAATTTTAGCTAGTTATGAGTACAGAGTGTCTCCACAGGGCACGGTGATTAAGGATTTAATATTCTTAAAATAGTGACTATTGTAATGAGATGAGGTAAGTATAAAATACGGAGTCGAGTGACAAGAAAATCCAAGGCAAGATAGTGATAACTAGTACTAAAATTAAAATTATGATAGCAGATAGTAATAATTAATATCTGATAAAACTGAGCACAAGAAAAGATGAAGTGGCAATAACTCAAGCAATGCACGGGAGCAAGGGAAAGAGCTAGTCATACAAGGTAAATGATGTGTAAGTGAAAAACATGAAGGTGGTAAGATGTGATTAGAGAAAGTACAGATATGAGGCGATGGGATGATGTGACAATGAAATCTATCTAAGCTAACGACGATGTCGAGAAAAAAAATAACATAAGGCAATGATGCTTACTGTAGATCCTTGCGAGTGCAAGTAAGCTCCCTCACTTCTCTGTTAACACTTCTCAAGCACCCAGGTCACCAAGAACCGGCTTGATGGATCTCAGAAACTCACTATATTTCAATAAGCTCACGTGAGTAGGAAGTACGGTTAAGGATGAATTTGAAAATCCCTCTATTTATAGATAAAAGGGTGGATGGAACGAGGGGTTGAAGGCAAAGCATCCCTTAGAATTTCAGCTCAATCAAACTTTTGTATCGTCAAATATCAAGCTTTGAAGTTAGAGCACTCCTAGCCATCCATTATTTATCTATCCTTGTCATCGATGCTGACACTTCCTTGTTTTCAATTGATGGTTAAAATGCCTAATCATCAGTCATTTAATGATTGGCTGGATCACCATGTGTTTTGGGATAACACACTCTATGAGAGCCACGTGTATATGAAAAAAAGAAAAAAATGTTAAATATCATTATTTAATTCTTGTGACGTGGTGGCGCATCGCCAGCGCCACGTTGCAAGATTTTTCTTTTTTCTGCCCCTTTAAATGAATGTCATGCTGATGTATGTCATTAACAAAAAAAGGGGGAATATTCCCAATGATTTCTTGACATTGCATGCATTTCCAAGTCTGATGTCAGCATTTGTATCTCTTGTTTTCCATTGTGGTGGTACATGTGTGCCCCACGTGAACTGCCACAAATTTTGGCTTTTAATTGTTTTTTTACTTTTCTTCTCTATCCATGAATCTCATTTTAATTTTTGAAACCATGTTTGAGAGATCACCATTCGATCAAATCGTATGGCAACATGTGGTAGGGCACATTTTTAAGGTGGAAATACATTAATAAAACATTATATAATAAATATTAAGTCATAAAAATATAAAAAATATATACTTTGACTTATAAAATTCATATCTCCATTAATGTAAGGTCAAAAAATTCATAAAAGGTATATTCTGATTCAAAAAGTTAATTTCCTTAAGAATATGATGTCAGAAAATTCCTTAAAATACCATTAAATCCACAAAAATAAGAATATAACTTAAAAATAGATGTAATCATTTAAAGCTTGAAAAATATGTAAATGATTACAAAAGATGAATCAAATGAGCATAAAAGATGTAACCATTTAACATGCATTTATAATTATGTTAAGGCATAAAAATATGTAAATGTCATGCAAATAACTCAAATATTTGTGGGTTATCAATAGGATGAAACATTGCGATCTTTGCACGTTCTAGATTATACAATCATGTCTACGAAAGATGAATCAAATGATAGTAACACAAAAAACAAACAGAAAAAAACTTGATTTAAGGCATAAAAGTACTGCACGTGTGGGGAAAAAATTCAAGTGCAACTTATGGGGTGTCACCGCAGACTGTAGAAAATATCAAAGCAGCGCTTCTCTTTGGAGACATCTTGAGAATTTTCATCGTAAAGTGTATGTTACCTTAAAGGGCAAGGGGAGGTGATTTCTAGAGGAGATATCAATATAGGACCACTTTGACAGAACAGGTAGTGTGAAATAATATTATATTGGCTATGTAATAGAGAAGACATGAGAAGAATTGGTGCACTTGATATGTGTTTTCACTTTGACATGAGTAATCCTGAGGAAGAATTAATTCATAAGACTTCAATGTTATATTGTGTAGTAAGAGATATACATCCCAACATAAGATGTTATTAAATAAATAGCACATGCACTTTATAAGGATATACAAAAGAGCATATGAATAAAATTGGCCAACGTTGCTCAAGTATCACTAAAACCTGACACGTGGAATTCGGAGAACAATATTGCGTTCTTAGGGATTATTGTGTATTGGGTAGGCAGAAAGTGGTTATTTACGCAGCCATTAGTGTGGCAACAAAAAGTATGAATAATGGATATTATTTAACAAAAAGAGTTCACTAAACTGATATGTACAAATCCCTAAATGGTATTATACAAATCAGTCAATCAGGTTTATTCACATTATAGTTGAGTAAGTGGTCCTTATACTTGAGTTAACAAAGACATCTTGTGGACAAACAATCTTACTTTGACTATGACCGATGAGATTTTAAATGGTATTAAGTTGGGTGCTTCAAGAAGTTCATGAAGATGATTGAGTGATGAAGATGAGATCGTCTGGTCTCAGTATAAGAGGAGATAGCTCAAGGAAGATAATGTGATGAAGTCCTTAGCATAAGTAGTGAAATATTAGAGAAGATTTATCTAATAATTTTTCAATGCATCAATACTAACTTAGATGACCAATTAGGGTTTAACAGTTTACCATACCCAAAATCATTCGAGGAGCATCAAGTGGATGAAGGACTGTATGTACATGATAACCAATGACAGACACATTCCATGAGTAAATCGATACACACTCTTGTGTATCTCAAAGAGCATGAGTTGTAGCTTGGCACCTCCGTGGCTGGAGACTCAACCTATCGATTGGGTTAAATTGATATGTTATTAATTAATTTACCTGATGATATACTTAATTAATTTGGAAGGCCAATAAAGTTAAGCGGGCCAATGGAGTCAGTAACTAGACTGATACATGAGCCTTGAGGCTCATTAATAACCTTTTAGATATCAGAAGATATACTTAAAGTTTGGGGTTTTTATGAAAAATACCCACTTGTTATGAATAGGGAAAGGCCATGAACAAAATTCACTCAAGGCATTAATTGTTCAAGGGTCTTCCCTTTGTTATCCCTCCTCTCCTTAGATCTTATTCATTTCCAATACAATTGGGATGATGTAATGATGATGATAGAGGGTGAACGGAGCTTGTCCAGGCATAACAAGAGATTCAACATGCCAAGGATCGTGTGGCTATGTCCAGAGGCTGCACAAATGAGTAGCGTGACATGACTCACTTGAGGATTGATGGATCCACGAATGCAATCTATGCCTAGTAATTTGTTTCATAGTTTTGTCGATGATGTTACAATTCTGTTTTAAGTCTTTTGTTACGTATTGTTCTTAGCTTTCATCCAGATCAAGGCCCTAGAACCCAACACGTTACAAACGTAGTTTGGCCTACTAAATCATAAAAATGTTCCCCTAGGTTGCACAAAGTATGAGATGTTGGTTGCCAATGTCAAGCTGAAGGATTTTCATGACATCATGGCATCAAATGTGTTGAAGAAACCTGTGTTAGTTGACGAGGAGTGGCAGATGATCGATGATTTCTCAGGTATATTTCAGCATGTCCCTATTAGGATGGCTAAACATACTCGCTTCCACATCAAAGCCCCCAACAACAAATAAATCAATTGTTATCATCAGAGGTATACCAAGACATCTATACAGTGTCATTTATTGCATCATAGATACGACCACGTTTCAAGTCAATAGAGGCTTATCATCATGACAATAGTCATTCACCTACAACGCATGTCTAGCAATGAAGACCAAGATGACTAATTATGTGACAATTCCCACTCGCAATTAGGCCTTCATCATTGCCACACTAATTGATCGATCCATGAAGCTACATGTAGTTGACAACAACTACCAAGATGAAGTCATAGTGTAGGTACAAAATTTATTAAATTTTATTTGTTCCAATAGTGATCTGATCATGGTTCAAACAATTTTTTTCTAGAATATTTTTTGTCTAGATTAGATAACTATAGCTTATTTTAGTGAAGCATTGGACGAGTTGTTGCCAGTTAGTGAGCATACACTCACCGCTGATCCCATGCACGAGCTACATACTAGATTAGCTCACTTCCTGTCAAGGGGATGAAACCATTGAACTAGTGGAAGGTCATTGGTGAACACTTGTATCCAGGGTTAGCAATGGTTGCAAAGGAATTTTTGTCAGTCTTGGTGATGAGTACACCCCTAGAGATATTTCTCTCCGTCAATCGTGTCATCATCAACTATAAGTGATCCAGGTTGACATCAGAGAGCATCTGGCTACTCATGACACCAATGTGTTGGTGGAAGGCGGACGATGACATCAACAATGATACCAACCAAAATGTTGAAGATAGCTACGAGTACTCAAGGGTTAATTTGTGATATAGAAATATTTTATAAAATTGTAGATGCCCACGTTAAACATAATGTTTCTAAAATATGAATCAATTTTACTAAGTTTGGATTATATTATAATTTAGGGGTTATATCACGGTGTGGCCCGAACTTTTTCGAAAATTCGAGTTACAGCCCTTACTTTTTTTTGCCGCAACACAGCCCGAAGTCCCATTTGGTCCGCAGCCTGTGACGTGGAGTCTACGTGGCTGCCAGGTGGAGTTCCGGCGGAGTCCACCTCGGCGGAATCCACGTGGCAGCCACGTGGATTCGAAGAAAGAAAGATTTTAGCCTGCCCAATGTGAGTCACCCGGGAGAGAGCTGAGAAAGGCGACGAAGGAGAAGGAGACGGTGGAGAAGGAGGAAGAAAGGGTGCGAGGGAGAAGGGGCTTCTTCTTGGCTACGGGAATCGTTGCGAGCTTCTTCCTGGCTACGGGAGTTCCATGAGGTAGGGTTTCTCTGTTCCATTCATGTAACTTTCTCTATCTCTCTCTAGATTTCATGGTTTACTGCTTTTTTAGCTACATGTGGGTTGCTTTCTCTCTCTCTCTAGATGGACATACATTACTGCTTCTCAAAATACCGATGATCTTCTATCTTTATCTTGAAGCCCATATTTTATTGCTCTCTCTTTGATTCATGTAACTTTCTGTGTCTCCCTCTAGATTTCATGGTTTACCGCATTCTTTAGCTACATGTGGGTTTCTTTCTCTCTCTCTCCAGATGGGCATACACTACTGCTTCTCAAAATACCGATGTTCTTCTATCTTTATCTTGAAGCCCATATGTAACTTTCTCTGTCAATTTTAAGATCTTGTTCAATGACTTTTGAAAGTTCTTCTCTCTGTCCCTCTCGTAAATAAAGATTACCCAGGGCTGCTATTAATTTTTAGCATTCTGTTCAGTAACATTTGGAAAATTTTGCAGTCTCTCTCCCTTTAATGAAGACTACCTTGGGTTGTTTGGTTGTCTCTATGTAAAACTTTCAAACTCCATTCTTGCAGCTTTCTCTCATTTTTCACATCTTGTTTAGTGACACTTGAAAATTTTACGATCTCTTTCTCTCTTAAAGGAAGATTTCCTTGATCTGCTCTTTTGATTAACAAGACATTGGGAAATTGCAGTCTCTCTCTTAAATGAAGAATCGCTTGGGCTGTTGTTTTTTGTCTCCGTGTAAAACTTGCAGACTAATTGATATGGCCTCATTGAACGCCCGAGGCACATCAAAGGGGGCGGGCAGGGTCGAGCCAAGCAGTCCACCTCCGGGCCACCTCCGGTCCGTGCTGGGTCAACCTCCAGGCATGGTCGAGCTGCATGCTCCCCGCATTAGCTCTCTGATAAGCTGATAAGCTGCATGCTCCCCGTCATTTCAATGCCTCCTTCACCGTCCCCTGCTCTCACCCAGCAAGAACATATTTTAAATTCAAATTGCCAATCAAGAATAATGTTTAACTTTATTGAAATGCTGTTTATTAATAATAAACACATGGTGCAATATAGTTGTTCGTCTCACCTGGCACAGAATGCAGCCCGGCTGGGGGGAACTCAGTCTCCTACATTGGAGTTTTTTATCTGTGGGGAACACAGAATCCAGCCAACTCACTTGCTTTTCTTGCCTGAAAATTTCGGTATCAACCGAGATAGGAAATTTGAAATATGTTTTTCAATAAATTCTCAAACGACATAGGTGCATATCTAAAAGCGTTAAATGAAAGAGAATAAAATAAAGGCAGGTTCACATCTGTAGGAGGAAAAATAATGTTCAACTGTAATGCGCCTTAGCCAGATCCTGGGGCTGTAAAATTTCAATAGCAGAACTAAGTTATCGTTCATTGACCAGCTCAGAAATCTGCGACTGGAGAAAATCCTTAGTGACACTGCTCAAATAAAGATGAGATTTCAGAATCGCAATCAGATGTACATCATCAGTCGTCTGGGAAAGGCAGGAGAAGTTATTCTGAGGTGTTTCTCCTTTTTTGATTGATTCTGCTTTCTTCTGGAGGGCTTGGCGTTCCTCAAGGTAATTTCTAGCAACAACATCTTCAAAGGTGCTCGACAAACCATGGGAGATTTATGATCTTTCTTTTGCCTATATTGCTGCAACTGAATAGAAATGAGGATAAAAAATGAGAAAAATAGCATGAAATATCCGTAAAGAGCAAGAAACTGATGCTTGGAACAATGAAAAAGCAACATGAAAGGGAATTGGGGCAAGAAAAACCTTCTTCCGTCCGGCGGCTAATAGATCCGTCGTGTTCTTCTTTCTTTCCATTAAATCTTGTAGCATAGGCCAAGAGGGAACCGAGGGGTCAACGATTCAATCCTCACAAGAATCTGCCCTACAAAGAGACCCACCAATTAAAGAAGCAAGAAATTGAATCCTGAAGCAACCTAAATCCATGACGACCGCAAGAGAAAAGGCACAGATCTACCAAGAGAAAAGGCGACGCGGAAAGAAGGCGTCAAACCTAGGACGAATCAAACTAAGAAGCAAAACAGTCAAAGATGAATCTGTTCATCAACAGATCCATCCGCCGGATAACTGTACTGCTTAAAATAAATCTTGATTCAAATCACGAGAAACCAAATTTCCAACAGAATTTGACAAAAAAAGCATATGAAAACAAATTCACAAATGCGGAGAATTGATTTCTTGGCAAATTGAAGACAATGCTCCGATCCGCGGAATTCTTCTTCCCCCCCTTCTCCTTCATGCGAGAGTTCTACAGAGAGAGATTGAAATTTGAGATCCAGTCAGTCCGCAGTCTACCATCACTCGTGGATCAAAGCAAAAAAGAATCGGCGAGGAAGAAGAATTGAAGATCAAATTTCAATGAACCCTAGAACAGCAAGCGCAAATGAACGAATGGGTATGGAAGAGCATGAATTTAGCTCGCCCATCTCCTCTTTATCCCAGGGCACCTCCGTGGCCCGAGAGCAGGCGTTGATGACGGTGTTGTAGGTGAGGACCGTCGGCGCGACAGAGTAGGGCGGCCGCTTCAGCCGATCGAGGAGGGCGAGGGCGAGGGCGTGCTCACAACAATTCCGCCGCCGACGGCGTTGATCAGCGCGGAAGCCCCTTCTCCCTCGCGCCCTTTCTTCCTCCTTCTCCACTGTCTCCTTCTCCTTCGTCACCTTTCTCAGCTCTCTCCCGGGTGACTCACATTGGGCGGGCTAAAATCTTTCTTTCTTCAAATCGCGCTGTGACGTGGAATCCACGTGGCTGCCACGTGGATTCCGCCTAGGTGGACTCCGCTGGAACTCCACCTGGCAGCCACGTAGACTCCACGTCACAGGCTGCGGACCAAATGGGACTTCGGGCTGTGTCGCGGCTAAAAAAAAGTAAGGGCTGTAACTCGAATTTTCGAAAAAGTTCGGGCCACACCGTGATATAACCCCTATAATTTATCAACATAGCGGCGGAATTCAATAATTATGAATAATTTCACACCAATAAATATTTTATTATCTCAATTGTCCGAGAGGATATCCTATCATGGTTAGTTAAGTGTTTTTACAGTTAAATGCTTTTATATTTGTAACAAAATTTATATTAACGGACAATAAGGGCAATCATTTGTGCAAATGTGAGCGATGTGTAATGCAATTTCTGTACCAGACATTGCACGTAACTTTTTTCGCGATGGAAAAAATTTGCACAAGTGTGTGAATTTTCACACCATATCGCACGACCTTCCCTACTAGCAGCTTGTACCTCCTCTTAGATATTTTCATATGGACCTGGTAAACCACCAACAACCATACAAGCGTAAGAGTGCCCTCATCCCATGTCTCACTTTTATAATAAAAAACAAAAACCATTAAATCCCTCAAATTTTCGTTTTAACAAAAAGCAGCATATTTTTGCCGTGGGGCTCAGTACTAAATGTTACCTTACGGCCATTTCATACAGTACAAAAACCATCAAATTCCTGAGATTTCATTTTAACAAATCCACAACCAATGCTTTCTACTTCCCTTGATTTAGCGTAGGAATGTGGTTTTATATTTGTCCGCATGATGGCCATGTTTTTGTTAAAATGTCAGTATTAACATTTAAATTAGGCCAGGTGTTTAGTTTTCCATAAAGAAGGTGTGCGGGATTCGTCCAACCGCGAACTTCTTCTGAAGAAGATCTCCCCGCGAAGTGCGAACCCAGATCTACGGGGCCATCTTGCCCGTCGACGAAATTGATTTTCTTGGCGATTTCTCGAGGTAATTTTTCGACGGAAATTTCAGCGGGTGGATGGGAAGTTGGGAGGTGGGTCGCCCGGCCGTGTTGTTAGTATGCGGGAGTCTCGTCTACTACCATTGCGCTTACCGAGAATCGAGCCTCATTTCCCTCATCGCTGATGTCTTCATCGTCCTCCTATGCTCCCTCGCTATCCTTGGCATGCTGTTCCGCCAGATGAACATCTCGTGAGTCTCCTGATGTCTACAAAATTTCTTTCGTTCTACCTCGAGTTATATGATTGTAATTCTCGAAGATGATGTGCCTTTTGGAATTTCAGCGTAGCAAAATTTTGCATGACCGTGTATTCATGATGAAATAGCTGTTGGTCTTCTTCGGTCCGAGAGATAAATCGTCGGATCGCGGCTATGCCGTGGAAGATGATCCCTGAAATTGGTCGCTCGACCATGGTTCATGTTGGCCTATTGAGAAAATGTGCTCTTCCTGTTCGTAATTTTTATTTTTCAGGACTATGACCGGAATTAGCGCTAAACTTTGATCTTCCCAAAAGATGATTCCTCTTCAAACCTCTGAATTGGTTTCTCATAGGTTATTAACGCAATCTAATCAAAGCACATGAAGAAGATCTAACACCTCACAGTTTTCTGTCTAAATTAAAGCGTGATCTTGGTCATGTCTTGAAGTTACGTGCATCAGATTTCTCTGATAGAAATTGTTTGGAGAGAGCGGAAGTGAAGCGACACCCTTTCATTTTTTCGAATTCGTCTGATATCCTAGATTAAGCAAACTTTCTGCCTGCCATTTTAACGTATGTGACTTTCCAATGGTTGTTTTCTCACTCCTTCTAAGGTCTTCCTGACTACAACGTTGGCATTATTTTCTGGTGACTAATTTCTGTTCTTACTCATTCAGTCCTGGAGCTTAATGTTCCAAATCTCTACAACCGAGTCAATGCGTTGAAAGTGGGTAATAAAAGAATTTTTCATGGGGGGCTGTATCAGTCTTAAGTTTTTTTTAAAAAAAATTAAAATAATTTTTTTTATGGGTATTGGATGCCTGAGAATTGCAATGGCAGACAGGCCCCTCTAGTTATTTACTTGGGCATTATTTTGGAGTTTTGGTGGCTCATCTTAAGGAATTATATGAGGAAATCTGCTCAGATTTCAAGGAATTCTTTTTTTCATTTGTTTCCAGGGCGCCAGTGGACCCTCTTGAGTGGCAGATTTCTCAGGAGACGGCCAATGTTTTTGTGGCTTGCATGGCTAACACCGTAGGAGCTGCGGAATCAGTGCTGAGAGTTGCTGCCACTGGGCATGACAAAAGGCTCTTTCTGAAGGTTATCCTTATTAGTCATCCCAGTTCTTCTTCTTCTAATTTTTGACAGGCTTTTCTGGACTCCATAACTGTGGGATTTTTTCTTCATTTGTTGGATTGATCCCATAACCCTTTTTTATGCTCTTTCCCTTATTTCTGTTTCGTAGATTCACATTGCATGGTTCTCTTTCTGCCTATTTTTTTAAGTAGGTGTTGACCTCTTCAATTTTTTTTAATTTTTGACATAATCTATGATAAAATTAGACCGAAGCTTCATCGGCCGACCACTTGTTATGTTGCGTTATTCGATCTTCTCTTTTTTCCCTTTTTTCATTGGAAATGATCTCTATTCAATATTTTTTGCAGAATTTTTACAATCAGTAACGTTTATTGTTTTCTGCCAGGTGGGTTTTATTCTGTACCTTCTATCAGCTCTGGGGCGGCTGGCATCAGGGCCCACAGTCGCTTACATAGGTCTGTGTGTCAAACTTTACTCTCATTCCATAAATAAATGGAGACATTTGATGGTTATCTTCGTATATAACTATGCATATACGTAGAGAGAGAGATATCCGTTGGTTAAATATATTCTCAATTTATTTTCCTGTTGTCTAACCAGGTCTTTGCCTGCTGTGCCTATACATTTTTGCACAAAACTCCCCCCTAATGGACTGGCTCGACTTGAGACGAAGAGGCCCAGCCGGCGAAGGCCAGGACGAGACATAGCAGAAGGACAAAAGAGTAATATCCCTTTTGCACATAGAGGATAATTCTCAAATGATTTACCCTTACAATGTCATCGAACTCCAATAATCCAACATTGGAGAAATGGAAAATAACCTTATTCTTCTCAATTCCTTGTTCTGTGGGCCGACACTATCAAATACTAGTTCTCAGAATAATGCACAGACATTGGGAAGAGAGGGACCAACAAGAGTTGAAGGAGTTGACTCACTTAAACGGCAGACCAGTTGCTGGGTTTACCAGAGAATGCTCCTCGGACAGCAAGATAGGGCCTTTGCCAGGACTGGTGCAGATGAAATAACTGATGCTACCTGGGTATTTTTGTACATTGTTCTTGTCTTTGACTTCTGATGGCAACGGCAAGCTGTCCAGGTCTTTGGCGGCCTGGACTCCAGCCTCTTGCAGAATAGAGGTTTCCCCCACAATGTAGCTGAAAGTATTAACAGCAGACTTTTAGTTGACTGTTGCCGATTAAAGCACAGAGGATGGAATAGAATACAAGACCCACCTCTCTAACTTAGTTTCTGGAGTGGGAGGAAAGAAGAAAAGAAGCCGTTGCAGAAGCGAGGCGGCAACTTTCCGGTTCGGGGCAATTAGGACAGCGTTTGGCCCCGCATCAAAGGTGTAAGCTACCTGTGAATTTTGGTAAAAAATTGTCCATTTGTAGTCAACCCATGATCTTATCTGCTTTTTTTAAAGCATAAGCTAGAGAGGGACCTGAGGCGCCCCTTCAAACTGCCTCCAGCGCTCCACCATGTTGATGATTCTGAAGATTATCAATTAAACTTAAATCTTAAAGCCGAGGAAGATAGTCTACGAAATGTATCTAAAATTAAGTGACACTCTTGGAAAGTATGCGAGAAGTAGCATTGTAATTTCAAGTTTTTGATCTCTATACCTGTGGGATGTGTCATTCATGTAAAATATGGGTGGGGTGGTATCTAAACAGATAGCGTGGAACTGGTTACTGTCGGCGCATGCTAAACTAGCAAAGGATCCAAAGTCGCGATTCTTGATTGCTTCCTCCATTTGGCGTATGCGCTTGGGAACAATGATCTACAAACCAGAAGAACATCAATGCACAGTAAGAGTTTAGAGAAAGTGCAGAATCAGTGGAAAATTGTGGATTGTCCGGCTTTACCTCTGCTCTATGCTGTAGAAGAGCGCTTGTCAACACGCTGTCACGCATGCCAGAAGTACTGCTGGTTTCCTTCTGTCTAGAGCTCACCTTCATGAACCAGGAATGGAAATAAACTATTGGAAGGGGCAGTAACCTAGAAAATAAGGGCGAGTTATCACAAAATCATGACATACTACTGCTATAATTACGACGAGATCACTCCAGTACGACTCGTCAACCAGCTGAACAGCACCGCTGTCACTGCCGTTGGCTTCCTGCCAGTGAAAGAGGATAGCTCAGCAAGCCAAAGGTCGGTCGCAATTATTTAAAAAAAAAGAACAAGAAACGTAGTGGATTGATTACTTCGCCCTTGACCCACTTGACAAATCCACCGTAGAGGCTGCGGCAGGCGCTGCCTGATCCTTGCCTAAAATGCGCTCAGTCAAACACCAGGGGAAACAGCTTTGAGAGTGGTACAAGTAATAGAGAGTAGAGACTATCATCACAAGGAAAATAATTCCCAATCTTTCCAGGAAATAAAAGATATATATGTTTAGAGATGACTGTGATCGCTGAAAACAGGCGAGATATCTGCGCAAAAGCATGACAGGAAGTTATGATTTTTGGTTCTAACCGGGCAATTGATGATAACGCAGCTTCATTCTCGCTCACATTCATAAGCTTAGCCAGAGTAAAGACTGCAGATGATTAAAATTTTAGCTTGTGAAGGAAACAGACGAAATACCAGCAGAAGAAAAATGAATCTCTGAAAGAATTATTCCGTCAGCCAACAAAGTAAGGAAGGGATGGTCGAAGCAAGCAGAATCAGCAGAAGGCGAAGAAAGAAATTTACCGAGACAGGCAAAACCAGCCGCAGAGGAAGCCAGTCCGGCGGCCGTGGGAAAATTATTATAGGAAACAATGTGAACATGCAATTTCTCCCAGTCTTCCTTCCCGATGTGAACACCCTTTTTCTCATCCTTGACATCCCCGGCCCGTTTTCTGATTTCCCTGAGACAGCTCTGAAATCTCCCTCCGGAGAGTGAAATTTCCTATTTTTTCCCGATAAAAATCCAATGAGAATCACTTAACATAAAAAAAGAATACAGCTAACATGACTGGCGCTTATAAAACAAAGGGAATGACATCCTATGAACATTCCATCAGGATACAAATCCCAATAACACTGAATTGTTCTAACAAACAAAACTGCACGCGATTATTCTTATGGTACTTCGATAAAACACAAACGAGAGCACAAACCAATTGACACCACAAGTTCGAGTAAAAAACGAAAGTTCACATCCAGAAATCATAAAACATAGTCGCTAGACATTGAAAATCGAGAGGAATCATTACGTTGCCGTTGAGCCACATGCGATCCCGGTCGAAGCTGGGGGAAACAGCGACGGTTGTAGTGGCGGAGAGATGGTCGGGATCGAGTGTGACGCTGATGCTATCATTGACGGGCAGGATCAGTGCCTCGTCCCTCTTGCCCCAATACTTGATCACGGCAATGTTCGTCGGCGATCTCCCTGTTGCCGTCAACACCCACTCCATCCTCTTCTCTACCGTCGCAAGAATCAAACAAGAGAGCAATCGTGCGGACCAAGCTCAGATCCGACGAACGATCTCCAGCTACGACTGGAGTTGCCTTCCCCTTCCGCTGAGAACTACAAGTCTACAATGGAGGAAGCTCTTCGTAGATAAATTATACAATTAATTGTTCTTTTGCTATTTGCATGAACCCCTCGATTCTTAGAAAATTGTTTCCCGGCACGTGTCGGACAGTCGGGATGTTTGGAGGTAGAGTATATTCGGAAATAAAATTTTATCGATGCGATAGGAATGGTTTGTCAAAAATTATAAACAGTGGGCCCTAAACTCAATCAAGTGGTCCTTTGTGGGGCATGTCGGACTTAGGATTCATCGACGCGATAGGGATGGATTGTTAAATATTTATTATAAAGGGTGGGTCCCAAACTCAATCAAATGGACCATTGTCGGATTTATAACTGAAGTTGTTTAATTACTGCGAGTCTGGGGGCTTCGAATTTCCAACATTAATCTCTCTCCCTCTCTCTCTCTCTCTCTCTCTCTCTCTCTCTCTCTCTCCCCCTCCCTCTCTCTCTCTCTCCCCCTCCCTCTCCCCCCCCCCCCCCTCTCTCTCTCTCTCTCTCTCTCTCTCTCTCTATCCATTGCTTTCTCAGCCAAATCCAATGTAGACCATATTGCATGCATCTCACATCTTGACTGGAGATGGTCCTTTTGGAACCACAATTTTTGACCATCTCTAATCTTAATGACAATCCACGCCAACCCACCACCTTGATAAATACATTCCGTATGGGGAAAGGTTTGTACTTAAAAGATAACACGTTACTTGATAAGGTATCCTTTATAGAAGTTAATGCCTATTCTATAGTCATTGGAAGTAGCACTCCAAGGAAGAGGAAGAGAACAAAGAGGGGGAACTCAACTTAACTCGCATGGGTATAAAATTAGGGCGGCCCCTTTATTCTATTGTTGAGGAAAATTGAATATCATTTGGAATAACGAAATAAAATCCCCAAACTTTGATTATATCAACTAATGTCTAAAAAACTTTGGGTGTGTGACCCTTTAGGCTCATGTATCAGTCTACTCAATAATTCAAAGGCCAAAGAACCTTTATTGGAAGACATTACAAATAACTATATCTCGTATACATTATTTAATCAAAGATTTATTTAGCCCAATCAATTGGTTTAAGTTTTTTGCATGTGGGTCACAAGTTACACCTTGTGCTCTAAAAGATACAATAGAGCATGTCAACTCTCTCATAAACTTGTATTGTTATCAATTACCAAATATGTTTTATCCCTCATCCCTAGGTGACTTCCAAATGAGTTTAAACACACAAAATTGTTAAACCCGAATCAATAATTATGGTTAGTATTGACGATCGCTGCAATCATCAAATAACAACTTCTATAATATCTCCATTACCCTAACCGTGGATTTAACTACATCATCTTCCCTGAATCAATATCCTCTAATACCAAGGGTGAATGATCCCATTTTGACCACTCAGTCACCTTTCTGGACTTTTTGCTTCATTTGAGCCATGAAAGGTTGCAATTCCCTAATTACATACTCGTAGCTTGTACTGAAAATGTAACCATCTACAAAGCATATTTGGTGTCTCAGGTCTAGGACCTCCTAGACAACCATGCCATAAAATCAACCTGATTGACGATAAATCTATTACCCTTTTAAGGATTCACATTGAATAATAATTGAACTCTTTCCTAACGCGGGATTCACATTAATATCTACATATTAATGGCTATGGGATCAGCCATATGCATCATATGATTGGGACAATAGGATGTTATTTATCTGAATATTTATGATGTCATGATCGAGTATCCTTCAAATAAGAATATTTGCAACACATGTTTAATGATTAGGTTATATATGTATTATATATGTATTATATATGTATTATATATGTATTATATATGTATTATATATGTATTATATATGTATTATAATAACTTATTTATTGCATGGACTCATATACTTCAATCATAAGCACTGCATGCTGAATTATAATGAATATACATTGTATCTATTAATATCAATACATGTGAATCATTCCACTTTCTATGACTCATTCCACATTCATTTATACAATATATTCATTATATTACTCACATAATGCCTAATGCTGAAGTTTGTCAATACATTATCTAATTGATGAATTATGGCAAGACATTAATATAGAGATGATTAGTCATTAAGTGTGTGTTATAAATATTGTTATTAGAACAATACTCAAGAAGGATATCAAAATATATATGTAAAATAACATTGTCTAGTCTCACTAATATGATGAACATGCTAGTCCCATAACTGTTAGCATGAAGACACTAAGGACAAGTCTCACTCTTTCACATAAAGAATTCAGTGAATCGATTTGTATGAATCCCTAAATTATACTATACCAAAAGGTCAATCAGGTTGATTCACATCATGGTTCTATTAGTGGTACTTAGATCTGAGATACCAGAGACGTCTTGTAGGTGATTGTTTTTTTTTTCGAAAAAAAAACAATGGCGGGTAAATGTCATGTTCATCAGCGTGTATATGGATTCTTCATCAGTGTTTATGGGCGTGGAGCAAGCATAAATGTCCCGCTTACACAGGGACCCTACTCGCCCATGTCCCAGGAGCAGTAACATAAAAATACACGAGTGATACCTAGGAAGTGCCCAAAGAAGTTTGCTCAAGGCGGCAGCGTGCTAGACCCCAACCGTAGTGGTGGTGCATGGAGTGTGTGGAGCTCTTTCCCCCTTTATTAGGTGCCAGCATGGAGGTGCTTGATGAGTACTACAATCAGGCAAGAGGGTGAGTGCTCCCACCTCTAGTGCTCTATCCAATACGCCAGTTGTGTGGGCCATCCATCGGTAAGGAACGACGCATTCGAAGAGCTGGCAAGCCGAGGTGCACTACGTAGTGACATTCTCGGAGCTTCCCGAGGACGGTCATGCCAAGAGAGGTAAAGAGAGGAAGGGGCTCGAGTGCATACAACATGGTTGGCAAGGGCATTCGTTGTATGGTTGCCATTGCACAGTTGGTGGCGGATACTAGTCAAGCGGGGGTGAGACACCGTGATGTCCTGCAACACGCCCTACATGCGCCACTAGGAGCATGTACCTGTACAAAGCGTATCGATGAACACTTATGAGTTTGATTCTATGATGATATTGTGAAGGTTGCAATCCTCGCAAAGAGCAAGCCATCATGCATTGCCATAGCCTCGGCTGTTGTGTTAGTTTGTATGCCGTAAAAAGATGAGAAAAATAAAAAAATACTCCATGTATGATCTTGGAGAATATTGCCTCCTCCGGTCGGTCCCAAGTTTCCTTTGGCCACACTGATGGAAATATATGTGGCCGGTAAGCCAATCACATATTCCACATCTCGTTCCATGTTCACTAATAGAACATATTCACTAAGTGAATTATGATGACATCGTAATACTGAGATCACTGGTCTTTAAGGATGTGTTCTAAACATTCCTATTCGAAGGATACTACAGAAGGACATCGAAGTATCTAGATAGAATAACACTATCTAGTCACACTCATATGATGAGTATGGTCGTTCCCGTAGCCATTAGTGTGGAGCCACTAAGGATAGATAGTGGGTGCTCTTTAGTGGAAAGAGTTCACTGAATTGATCTGTATGAATCCCTGAATGGTATTATACCGAACTGTCAATTAGGTCGATTCACGTCACGATTCTATAAGTGGTCCTTAGACCTGAGACACCAAAGACATCTTATGAATGGACAGTTGTCCACCCTCGGTATACAAGGCGACAACTCAAGGAAGATGATGCGATGAAGTCCTTGACCAAGGCAGTGAAATATCAGATAAGAGTTCTTCGATGATTTTTGAATGCATCAGTACTAACTCGGATGATCAATTAGGGTTTGACAGTTGACCATACCCTAAGTCGTCCAAGGAGCGTCAAGTGGATGAGGGATTATACATATAGGTTCCATGAGTGAGTCGATACACACTCCTTTGTATCTTCTAGGACACGAGATGTAGCTTGGCACCCCACGTGTCGGAGTCTCAACCTATGGATTGTGTTAAATTGATCCGACATTAATTAATCTATATGATGATATAGTTAATTAATTTGGAAGGCCAATAAAGATTATTAGGCCACTGGAGTCGTTAACTAGACTGATACATGTGCCTAGATGTCACACGCAAATGGTTTTTGGGACGTCAGAAGATATACTTAAATTTTGAGGGTTTTTATGAAAAATACCCACTTTGTATAAATAGGAGAAGACCTTGAAAAAAATTCACCCAGGCCAGAATTGTTCAAGGGCCTTCCCCTTCTTCTCCCATCTCCCAACTCCCTCTCTTCCTCCCCGATATGATCGGGACGACGTAACGACGCTGATGGAGAAAGAACGGGGCTCTTCAATGAGAAGTAGGAGATCCGACGTACCGAGGACCGTGTGGATAGTCTAAAGGCAACACAAATGAGCAGCTTGACTCGGCTCACTCTGGGATCCAAGAAATCACGGATGCTATGCGTGGAAATGTACTTTGTTTAATGATTTTGTTGATGTCATTTGATTCGTTCAAGTCTTCCGCTGTGAATCATTTTCTTTTGTTCATCCATGTCAGGGAATATAGAACCCATTATGCACCATCCAAAATCAGCTTGAAAATGCGTATTGTGACAGATGCTAATTGAAAATCTATATTTGAGTGGCGATGGGGTTAGAGTAAGCTATGGTGATGTGTTGGAAGGGGCTTCCCTTCGAGCGTGTGGGCAAGATAAACATCTTGAAAAAAACACTCTAACGATGATAGGGAAGTTCGGTTGCTGAGTAGTGGGTGCCAATGATGTGTAAATTGACACCCACAGTCTAGAGTGATCTCTATGGAAGAAAAGGTGTTCCATAGTCTCAACCTAGGAGGAAGTGGGGCAGCAATGGCAACACGAACTGAGTGAGTGATCGATATGGGTAACTCAATCATCAGTTTGGAGACCACGATGCATAAGTTTCCAAAGGAAGAAGGAGATGCGAGTGAAAATCATAGGATGCTAGATGTGGCGACCCTAGATCTGTGTAGAGGCTTTGTCGCAAAAATGGTCCCAAGAGGACCGACGGGAGGAACCGTTGAGTGTCAGTGTCCAAATGAGGTGATTGCTAGAGGTTCCTACAGTAGAATTCAGAGCATGTGATAGCGTATGAAGTGGGAGTCCATGACATTCCAATAAGTGGTGTGTATTGTCTGTAAGAAGCTATGCCATAGTCAACCGCGGTCTTGGCAGTACGAAGTGGGCATGGCGGGCTAGAGGCGCGTCGATGAGCCATGTATCATACCAAGCGCTAATCGTGTCATGGCCTACATGCCAACATGTGACGGTGGATATCACTAGCCAATGTCTCTACCGAGTTTGCTACCTTTTTTGGCCCCAAATATATGACTCTCTACGAGCCCACTCGTCGTACTTTGGCCAAGATGAAACTCTCCAATGGGGAGTTTGTGGTACGCATACACCATACGAGCTTCTTCTAAAGCATGTCTTGGACGTCCTGAGGGCTTCTGATCCCTAGACCCCCTCATCCATTAGCCAACAAACTTTCTGTCAAGATATATATTGGTGCCTCCGACCTTCCTCAAGGTGACCCGACCATAAGAAATGCACACATAATCGCTCGACAGAGCGAATGAATGTGAGCAATAATGAATGGGCCACTAAGGTATGTAGTGGGATGCTCGTGAGGACATGCCAAATAAGTTGGATGCGCCCACTAGGGAGATGAAACAAAGTTTCCATCCATTTAGTTTCTTTCTCAGCTTGGCCAACAAGGCATCAAAATAATGATGTTGCTTGTGGCCGCGAAAGATGGAGCATCTGAGACAGTCAAAAGAAAGGAATCCTTATGAGTATTTTGTACAGTGTTGAATAATCTGAGAGCGCTTTATTGTAGTGTATGGACCAACCATAAAGCTACTCTTCGAGGCATTGACGAGCTGACCAAAAGCCCACTCATATGTAGTGAGTATGCTCATAAGTTCCTTAATAGATTTTTTAGATCCATTGAGGAAAAGTTTTACATCATCTGCGAATATAGAATGCAAGAGGATTGGCCAAGCCCTTTTTGTAAAAT
This sequence comes from Wolffia australiana, assembly GCF_029677425.1. Lineage (NCBI taxonomy): Eukaryota > Viridiplantae > Streptophyta > Magnoliopsida > Alismatales > Araceae > Wolffia > Wolffia australiana. Next base: position 14,228,888 of record NC_135849.1, read on the forward strand.
ATGGTTGGATGAGGCCTCGGGCGATTGCTTGTGTGAGTGATCGACTAAAGACTTCCTCCATTAATATGGAATGGGTGGATGAGATAGGATCACCTTGGTGTAGACCTCATGTGGTAGTGAAGAAGCTAGTGAAGTTTCCTTCCACCAAGAGAGATAAATGGTTCTCTCTAATGCAAGCATCCACAAGAGCAATGAATGAATCGGTGAAACTAAAGCGACATAACATTATGGTTAGGAAATTCCACTTGACTCTATTAAAAGCCTTCTCCATTCCGAGTTTGATGATGACATTCAAAGCCCGAATATGAATGTCCATTGATTATGCTAACTTGTGAACTAGCATGATATTGTCATGGATTTGTTGACTCTTGACAAATTTGCACTGTTCAGGCGAGATGAATCTATCAAGGAAGGTCCCTAGTCAATTTATAATGATTTTAGATGTGAATTTATCAGATACATTACAAGGCATAATAAGGAAAAAGTCTCTAAAAGAAGTTGGATTATCCACTTTGGGGATAAGCTCTAAGAAAGTGGGTTTCCAACTTCTATGTAGGACTTTACAAGTAAAGATCTCATTGAGAGCAAGCACCAAGTTTATGCCTACGATATCCAACATGCTAAATAGAACTCCATGGAGAACCCATCTGGTCTCGAGGCGTTGTTCCTACAAACAGAAAAGACCACCTCTGTGATCTCTACTCGCGTAGGAAGGGCTGTAAGTAGGGTGTTTTCCTGGTCGGTCACCAAGTGGGGGATGGAGTTGATGATATCCTCACTTACAATAATCGGGTGTGAGGCAAGGAGTGAGCCAAAATATGCAACACCAGCTGTCGCTAGATGGGCGGGGTCCTACTTGTACATCCCTGAGAGGGTCGTATAATTAAGTCGAGCTCTAGGTCGAATAGAGGCACGAAAGAAACATGTATTTCTGTCACATTCTTGCAGACATTGGATACACAATTTCTAGAGGTAGAAAATCTACTGACATCACATGGCAACTGATTGTAATTTGACCATCAAGATTAATCTTGTAATCATGAAATTCCTAATAATCTTAGATTGATTGTGTTAGGTCATGTGCCTTGGTTCGTCTCTGGAAAACATGTTTCCATGGATGCGGAAGCGTGTCGATTGATTCACAATCGATCTTGAAAGTAAAATATTGAATGCACCTTGTGGGGAACTCGTTTCACCCTTGACATGCTCACTTTGAGATCGTTCCAAAGCCGTTCATGCGTCCGGCCTCTAGAAGTATCCACACGATCACTCAATGCTTGGATATCCACCTCTTCCTCTTCAACTCTTCTTGGAGACTCTCTCCTTGGTTGATCTAAAGAACGAAGAAATGAAGAGCGTTCAAATCAAGCTTTCATGGGTGCTTAAAATGAGACCCCTTTCCCTCTTTATATTTTACTTAAGGTTTTTCTCAAAAACCCTACAAAGTAAAATATATCCACCAATGCCCTTATGACTTTGTGTGTGTGACCCTCTAGGCCCATGTATCATTCTATTTAATAACTTTAGTGTCCCAATAACATTTATTGACCAACCTTATTAATTAACTATATTGACATATAGGTTAATTAAATAATGATCTATTTAACCAAATCGATATATTAAGTTTCCATCATGTGGGGTGCCAAGGCACACCTTGTGCTCTAGAATATACCGATTACTCTTGAACTATCTTATGGAACCGTCATCGGTTACTGTATATGTATAATCCATCATCCACGCGAGACTCTCGAACGACTTAGGGTATGGTTTATTGTCAAACCTTAATCCATCATTCAATTGGTACTGATGCGTTATGGGGATCATTGGAGAACACCTTCTTCGATATCCTCACTACCCTAGCCAGAGATTTTTCTACATTGTCTTCCTCGAGTCAATCTCCTCTTATACTAAGGGTGGATGATCCCATCTTGACCAATCAATCATCTCTATAAGCTTCTTACTACATCTGATCTATAACTTATTTGATTCCCATGATTAGAGGCTTGTAAGTCATAGTTAAAACGTAGTCCTCCACTCATGAGATGTCCTTGGTGTCTCAGGTCAGTGGATCACTTATACAACAGTGACTTGAATCAACCTGATTGACGTTTAGGTATAATACCATTCAAGGATTCGTACAGATTAATTTAGAGAAGTCTTTCTCCAAAGAGCACCCACTATCTGTCCTTAGTGTCGCAACACTAATAGCTATAGGATTAGCTATACTTATTGTATAAGTAGGAATTAGCTAGTGTTATTCTATCAGGATAATTCGATGCCCGTCTCGACTATCCATCAAATAGAAATATTTAGAATACATGTTTAAAAATTAGTGATCTATGTATTATGATCTCATCATAATTTACTAAGTCATTGCATGTATTCATGGACTTCATTATAAACATCAAACATAATAATAATGAGCGTAAATACTTTATTCAATGAACTCAAATAAACATAGTACTGTGATTGGCTTGACAGCCACATAATATCCATCATATTGATAAAGATAGTTTAGATTCAATGAGAAGTTCACCAACATGATTGAGTAATCAATATGGTATTGCCCTTTGATAAAGTATATATTAAGGTTAAACATGTCATTTAAGGCTTGTGGCTTATACAATAATATTATAATTTCCTTTTCAGTATAGATCGAGTAAATATGGAATCAACAAGGAGAGCACATTGAATAAGTGAATCTTTATATTTTATTTTTTTTAGAAATGTTTATATTGATTGAAGGAAACAACTCTAATTTCATGAAAGAAACTAGTGAAAATAAATTTAAAATAGTTATAGGGAGGTCATAAAATATTAATCATATTAAACCTAATTTATTAAGATTTTATCAAATAATATTGAGAATTTTAATATGACTTTATCGAATAAAAATACTAATTGAGTCTAATTTTAAAGTACCTTAGCCAACACTTAAGGAGCACTAGGTGGTAATAGACAGATATGAATGTGAATGGAGTGGAGCGCATGAAAGAGATACCATGCTATTTGGGACATAAATGGTGGTGGATATGCGTTGACTAATGGCGGAGCATGGGCGAGTGATGACGATTTTATCGTTGCAGATGTGATGGAGATGAAGGAGAATACTGATAACATAGGGAAAGGGACAAGACGTGAGTGGAACGAAGATGAACATCACACTAACCTCATCGTCACCTGCCCAACAGGCCGAGTGGTATTTCTTTTTCACGCATCTTGTTCTGAAGGTCATTCTGTCAATCATTTTCTCTTGGAGTACAAGAACCAACCCATACAATTTTTTTTAATGAGAAAATCACTATACTAATGTTAATTACTATTAAAATACAAGTATCTTTTTTTTACAATGATGGGAGGTTTATTCATATATCCAAGATGGTAAATAGATAAAGGGAAATTTGAAACTACCCTCAAATTTTCAGCTTGAAAATCCTTATTTATCCTTAGATATCATCGTTTCAATTTAGAGCGATCTATGCCATCCGATTTTCTCTCTCCGTAATTTTATGGTGGATTGCTAACATGGCACAAAATTCTAGGGGCAGGAAAGTCAGTTAATTCATTAAAAGTATTTAAATAAAATTTTAACTATATCTTTTGAATTATAACATTATTTTCTTTGTGAATTTAACTTCAGAAAACTCCACAAATACTAGAAAATCTAGAAAAATCAGAAGATCATATTAAAAATATAATAAACCCCTTAAAATATTTTAAAAAATCTAAATAAATATTTTCTGACTTGTTAAATTAATTTTTTCATTAAATTGATGTCGAAAAATTATGTTCAAATACCATAAGATAAAGGGAAATTAGAAATTTATTCAAAAAGTGTAATAAATGATTTTAACAATTAATAACATGGATTTATGATAATTTTAAGGATAATAAACTCACAAAGTGCATGAAATTACTATGAAAATTAGCATATTATTATCTGCTTGGTATTAGAGGAGACAAACCAATGAAGACAATGCAATGAAGTCCTCGACCAAGGTTGTGGAATATAGAGATGAGTTCTCCGATAATTTACAAATGCATATGTTCTAGCTTGGATGACCAATAAGGGTTTGACAGTTGACCATATCATAAGTTGTCCAAGGATTGTCAAGCTAACCAAGGGACTATATAGACATGGTAAATGATGACAAAAATGTTGTACGAGTGTCAATGTAATCTTTTATATCTTCTAGCCCACACAGTGTAGCTTAGGACCCCATAGGCTGAAAACTCAACCTTTCGATCAGATTAAATCAATATATCAATAACTAATTTTTTTTTAATGAAAATAGAGAAGATCACTCGAAATCTGTGATCATCGTTAATTAATTTTTTATGATGATATAATTAATTAGTATATTACGAAAATAAATGTTATTGTGACATTGGAGTTGTTAACTATACTGATATACTTTGGCCTAGATGGTCACATGCAAATGGTCCTTTCAACGGAATTCACCTGAACCAAAAATGTTCAAGGCTCTTTCCTTTATTCTCTCTTCTCCCTTAGCTCATATCCATTCTCGATGTGATGGGGACACTGTATTGATGATGAAAGACAATGAACATAGCTCATCAAGAGGAGAAAAGAGACTCAACGTGCTGGGACCCACTTGTGCTACTCAACACATCCCACATGGATATGTCTAAAGGCTGCACACTTGTGCTACTCAACACATCCCACTCAATGATCTAACAAATTACGTGATGTGATCCATGCCCGAGTGATTTAATTGATATTTTTTTGATGCCTTTATGATTCCATTCGAAGTCTTCCATGCGAAGAACCATTTATGTTTCATTCAAATCAAGGCCATAGAATCCAACAACTAATATATGGCTCTAGGAGCTATAATTATGTCTAATTTAATTAGCAAAAATCAAATTACCATCTGATAACATGCAAACCAGGCATGACAAATCCTGCTTAATCATGCATTTTGGAGCATAATTAACTATGTTTTATGCATATTATCGTAGCTTTATGTAAATTTCAACAAAATATAAATAAGCCCATTTAAATACCTATCGTTACATTTAATTGAATATATTTGACGTTTAATATGATTGAATTGGACAGATGATTAAAGAGTTGATTTGGCAAAACTTTCATCTAAAAAGTAGTTGTAGATTAAGAGATATTTAATTTTAGAGAAATTTTCTGCATTTTATTTAATATTTTCTAAGTGCTCTTTCTGTTTATAAAGTGAAAAGATGGGCCCATAATACATTGGGCTGACATGGGACACCTACCTAGCAAGCGCACTTATGTGGTGCGCCAAGGATGAAGTGATCGGCCACACAAGTGGCACGCATGCGTTCGTGTATGTGACACATGCGAAGAGAGAGAGGGTGCGTTAGCACATTTTCAAACAGCTCATTTGCTCTCTAATTTTACAGCCAAAATTTGCACAAATTTAGTCCATGTGGGACTAAACGCACCCACTCACCTGAGCGCAACATGGCGTCACAAGGACCATCAGATTGCGATCTCAGGTAAGTGGTGTACTTAGCTTATTTTCTTGTCCTTTTGTGAAGATTGAAACTCAGCAGGTATGTGGTTGAATTACATGCAATGGAACTTGAGGCATCAGCCGGGCGCAATGGCACCAGATCAGAGAGGGTCCAACGGCTGAGTGGCAATCCGCTCTTGATGAAGATGATTGGACGGCTGTCAAACACTCTGTACTCGATGAGGAGAAGATCTAATGGCTGAGATTAACGCTGATGATCAAACTTGATCAGAATGCGTTAAAAAAGTGTTAAAAACTAGGGAAAATGCTTAAAATCTTTTAGTCATTTATACGAAGGCCATAACTCCTCACCCCGTGGGAGTTCGTGGCTGAAATTTTTTTGGTGGTTTCCCCTCTCCCCACCCGTCCATATGATAGGTGGCCATTATAAATCCAGAGGTCGAAAAATTCTTGTACTTCATCTCGTCTCCTTACCTTGAGTAATGATTGTGAAACAAGACATTGGAATCCCAATTTAAGATATCTTTCTCCTTGAAAAAATGAGTTTCTTCCCTCCTCTGTTCAATCTTTATGCAATTGGCAACGTGCCAAGCCCCATGCAAAATGTACGGGCTCATGAAGTGAGATTAGGGTTTGGGAGCATAACCAAAGAAAGAGGTAACTCTTAGACTTTTTAATTAGGGTATTCATTATTTGTTATTCACTCTTCTCATCCCATCGTCATTCCAATGCCCTGAATTGCATTTTCATTCTCTGTTATAATTTCTTAATAGCTCAGTGGAGGCATTAAGAGCTTATAGCCATGATACATCCATCTATATTCATCATAGACCCCTAATCACATCTTCTTTCACACTCTATTACCTAATGCACTTTCTTAATTCCTAAAATTTCTTTAAAATCAATCTAGATCACATCCCCCTCTCCGTGGTTTGACCCCGTTCTCACCATTTACTTTAGCATCGGGTGAATTAACGGCAAAATATAAATTTCATTGCATGTGTCTTGGAATTATACATCGACTAGGTTAAACACCTAAATTTTGACTTATCACCATCATTTTTCCTTCTTTAAAATTGCCAAACCCATCTCTCATCAATTTGATATTGCCCACATCAGCAATATCATGCCACAAGGATAATGCCATTTTGTATTTGTACTGCCCATGTCAGCAAAAAGTCTCATTCAGCATGCTCTCAATCAAGAATTGCAATAAAAAATTTGTCCAATGCATAAAAAAACTACCTCCTCTTTGAGCTTCATTGAGGTTCAGAAATTAGTCTCTAAGGGGGTCGCCGTTAGCAATGAATTGTCTAATGAAAACTAAATATTTATGAAACATAAAATAAACCTAAATGTTCCGAGATATCAGATTCATGGTCGCTTGGTTGAAATGGTTTTAAATGTCAGCTGGGTGTTTGATATCAAAACATATTTACCTTTTCTCGCATGTCAGAGAAGCTATGATGGGACTCTATGTATCATTTTGAATAAACAACATTATAAATCAAACAATAACGGAAAATATAATTTTCTCAGACACTAGAAACGAGGGCCGTCACTAGAAATGTCTCATACTCTGAATCATAACTCTTGAAAACTAAACACAGATATGGCACGCCAATCGAGTTTTCATCTTGACATCAAAATTTTGAAGTTTTACAACATTGATATCACAAAAACATGAATACTAAGCATCTCTGACCCCTACGAGGATCACAAATTACTCATTGATTTGATCAAAGATGAGTACAAAATCAAAGCTCCTAAGTTCATAACACAATCTTGTAAAAGACTTTTCTATTTGCTTCTAGTTTCACGAAGATTATCTCAGAAACCACATAAGAAGACACATTAATGTCATGCCAATGATGAGTGTGATCACAATATTATTTTGCCTATGAAGTGTTCTGTTTAAGATGCAGATATATCATGGCCGTATACAAGCACTTACCAAAATTCAAGAACCAACTTAGATGTCTCCTAGTTGGTTAGGCTGCCAGAAGGAAGACCAAATGCATAGCACAAAAGTACACCAATAAAGTTTCTTATATATAGGCGGTAAAAACTACGCTGTATTTTACAGCTGATGCAGGAATGGGTAAGTTTCTCGGATTTATCATTCTCCACGTGGACACTCCAGATTGGTAGTTAATCCTTCGACATTGCCCAATTGGCATTTGGCAGCAAATAGTAATTTTCTTTCTCTAGTTAAAAGCCAGAGCTGTTCTTTGAAACGATCACCGCCAAGTTCTTGTTCTCATTGGGAAGGAGCTTCGCCGCATCAAAAATGGCAAATTTGTCGTGGCCTTCTGCAGAGGAGGTAGAGAAATGCATGCCAGAATCTGGGCAGCTCCTCGGATCGGCATTGTCTTTGGCGATCTCTTCTTTTCTTTTGCCTTCATTTGCTCAACTTGCGAGTTGTCTTCGCAGTTCTTGTAATGTGTTGGTCGTTTCTCTTTGCACACATCTCGCAGCAAGCCCGAGTGAGAGAGATCGCTTCGGCGATGACCGGGAAGAACGAAAACGATGTGAAGGTCGTCGTATCTCCTTACAGAATCTGTCCACTCGGAGCCCACATTGATCACCAGGTCAGAAACTAGAGCTACTCCATATTTCTATTGCATTTCTGTGCTGTTATTTGTGTTTTTACTTCACTCCGGATATCTGCACGTAGCTCTGCTCTTCCGTTATAGTTGAGATTGGGGAAATAACCACCTTCTTCCTTCTGGAAACTTCAATGATTTTGAGTCCCATGAGATCCGGAAGAACTGAACGGAATCTTGTAGTTTTCGTTGAATATTTCGAGGTAATTTCTCCCATATCATTCAGGGGAATAACAATTTCGCTAGAGTAGAAGAATTTCTCATCCAACAGTTGAAGATGTTTTTGTTCGTATCTTTCTGATTCGTTCGTCTACATCAGCCCCAAACTTTTCGTCGCAAAAAAATGATTTATCTATTTTTGTAAGGTTTTCTATTGGAGCTGAAACCGTGATCAAGAAATTCATGTTCTTTGAAGTCGGAACGAGGGAAAGGCGCTGTGTTTTCAAAGTTCCCTGGATGAAAATATGTTTGATTTCCTATTTTTCTCGCTTTTATCTGTATCTGTAAAGTTCTTCCCGCTTCGCTTTATATATTGATCTTCCCAGATGTTTTTGATTAAGGAAATATTATTATAGGCTGATATCTCAATTGAAACACGGCCACGTTGTAAACTTCCCCAGGTTAAAATATGTTAATCTTCGTGAGATTATATTTGCAGATTATATGTTAATCTTCGTCAGGTTAAAATATGTTAAGTCTAGGATGATATTATTCTCTGAACTTGTATCTGATAAATGGCTGCTAAGCATGTTGGCTCGTTGGATTACCTGGGATTCTCCTCAACGTTTCTGTTGAGGATTATTCGACAGGACTGAAGTATTTTGAGAGCACTTTATTATTTCATTCCACTCGTTAAACGCTGATGATATCATCGTTATGCTGTAATATCCGTGACAGGGAGGCACTGTCTTAGCCATGACCATCAACAGAGGAATTCTTCTTGGCTTCATTCCTTCAAACGATTCTCAGGTGGGTTGATCACACTTTCATTTGATCGAAGTAAGAACGTAGATATCATGATATGCTCCAATAGTACATCTTTCTGACAATTTCTATCCATTGATGAGAGGAAGAAGAAATTATTTTTACCTTGATTTTATTTCTTCTCGTAAGAGCTTTTTCTATTGCAGAGTCATCTGCGCTCAGGACAATTTGATGGGGAAGTGAAGTTCAGGCAGGCACTGTTCTTGTTTTTTTATTTCCCTTTACTCCCAGTTAACTAAAGTTGGCCCCTCGATAGAACTCATTATTTATCCATTTCCTTTTTAAATTCCTTGTCAACGAGGTGTTATTACTGCAGCAAGTGAACCCTTAGGATCTTTCTCCTGTTCTTATCAGCAATCTCTGTTTCGTAGTGTTGACGAAGCCCAGCAGCCAAAAACCACCAGAATGATAAATTTGGAAAATGGAAATAATGTCCACGAAGAGGCTAACTGGGGAGACTATGCGAAAGGCGCCGTGTTCGCTCTTCAGAAAAGTGGAAAGCAAGTGACTAAGGTGCTCGAAATTCAACTGACTCTTCTGCCCTTTGCTTTGTCTCAGTGGTGGAGCAGACTGGAGAATTGTTTATTTTGTGTTTTTTTTTTGTGAATTTCGGGCAGCGACTCTTTTGAAAGTATTAACTCTCTGACTGGGTTTTTGTCGTCTACAGGGAATTACCGGTTTCATCTGCGGCTCCGAAGGGCTAGACAGTTCTGGATTAAGTTCTTCAGCAGCTGTATGATACAATAAAGGAGCCGATTGCTGAGAAACAAGCTGACGAAAAAGTTTCATCATACCTTAGTTTCTTTTGGTTGCAAATCTTTCAGGTGGGGATTGCGTACCTGTTGGCTTTGGAGTATGCGAATACACTTACCCTGACACCAGTGGAAAATATAGAATTGGATCGGTAAATGACAGAAACCTACTTAAATCTTTTCGGAAAATTACCTCACGCAGACTGATCTTCTCTGCTAATGTGGAGCTTGGTGTATCAGGATCATTGAAAATGAGTACCTGGGTTTGAGAAATGGAATACTGGATCAATCGGCTATTCTTCTGTCAAACTATGGATGTCTGACCTCCATGAACTGCAAAGTGAGTATCCGGCCATTATCCTCTCCCGTTGTAGAACGAATATTTGTCACCACGGATGGAATTTTTGTACAGACCAAGGACTATACGCTGGTTCCTCACCCCGGAATCAACAAAAATGAAAAGCATGAAAATGGAGAAGCCTTCAAGATTTTACTGGCGTTTTCTGGTCTCAAGCATGCTCTGACCAGTACTAACGGGTATAATGATCGCGTGGCCGAGTGCCAGGAGGCTGCGAGGGTTCTTTTACAGTAAGTGTCCTGCTGCACTCGTTCTTCATTCAAGGAAATTCCTCATAAAATCACACTAATATCAAATTATTCGAAGTCCACTAGTTAAAAATAAATGCTACCTTATAACTGTCTGTTGAGGGGTCTCAAAGAAAATAGCTTCAAATGTTTCAAACGAGACGAAACATCTTGATTTTTCATTTCAAAATATCATACTCCAATCAGGTAGAGACGGGTATCGATCGAGTAACTTAATCTTACTGAATTGGATAAGATTCCGAGTAAGTTTTGGTGTCCTTTCCCTGCGATCTGCCCTTCTTGTGACCGAGGTTTTCATCTTCGCAGAGCCACCGGAAGCGGAGATCTCGAGCCGCTGCTTTGCAATGGTAAGGACAGTATCCTCGGAGAGTTCAACTCGACGCTGAACTCTTACCTTTTTCATTGCCCTTCTCCTGCGCAGTTGACAGGGAGACGTACGAAGCTCACAAGGTTCGCTCACTCGGTCAATATACATCTGCTTCTGTCCACCAACATATCTAATCAAATCATTCTATTCTTCTCCGCTTCTGTTGCTCAAAATTCCATCTGAGACGAACGAAAATCCATCGAATTCCAGGGCAAGTTGAAGCCGAGCCTGGCCAAGAGAGCAGAACACTTCTTCTCAGAAAACGCCAGAGTTACCGAAGGTCAGCGTTTCATCCTTGCATCTCGTGACAAATCTTCTTCCATTCTCAGATTATCACACCCATCTTCCAGGGCTCAAAGCATGGGCATCCGGCGATCTGCGAGAGTTCGGGACCCTCATGTCTGCATCTGCCCAGAGCTCAATCCAGAATTACGAATGCGGTAACCCCTCCAGACCTTGACCAGGCCCGTCTTCCTCTCATGGCTGACCAGTCCGTGGTGGTAGCAGGGAGCGAGCCGCTGAAGGATCTGTGCGAGGCGCTATGGCAAGCTCCAGGGGTCTACGGAGCGAGGTTCAGCGGCGCTGGCTTCCGCGGCTGCTGCGTTGGGCTCGTGGAGGCCGGCCAGGCGGCGACGGCAGCCCGGCTCGTCGAGCTCGAGTACCGGCGGCGCCAACCCGAGCTCGCCGCCGGCCTCCGGCCCGGCTCCTCCGTCGTCCTCCTCTGCAACCCAGGTCAGAGCGCTCACCTGATCTGATTTCAGCTCGAATTCAACATCTTTGTCCGCAGAGAGATCATGATCATCGGATGATTGAAGTTGAACAGTCTTTGGGCTTCTTAATCCACCTCTCGCCCGTCGATCCCTCAGAATGCGGTCGGAATCCATCATCAGCTTCACAAACTTGTTCCTGAGGGGGAGGAGAGGATGGGGCTGGATGCCGGAGCCGGTCTCGGGGCCGAGGTAGGGCTCCTTGAGCACCACGGTGCAGGTCTTGTTCTTGAGAAGAAGGTAGAAGAGGTGCGGATGGTGCTCCATAGCCCTGTAGAAGCGGTGCGGCAGTGCGAGGTGTTCTCTCAGGCAGAGCAGCTTCCTCCGCTCCGCCGAATGGTCGACGAAGAGGCTCAGCACCTCGTGGAGGACCCCGGCCACCCTCTTCTCCGCAATTCGGCTGCAGGGGTTGAGCCCGGAGGAGTCCTCGTAGGGGGAAACGTAAGGGACTCGCTGGAACTCTTCCAGCCAGGAGATGACCTTCTTCTTCAGCCGCATCCCCTTGGAGGGGAAGAAGGGGAATTCAACGGCGGAGCCATCCACCGCGGCTCTCTGGACGGCCGAGAGAAGCTCGACTCGGTCGGAATCGGGGGCCGTCAGAGCCTTCAGCCCGTCCAACGCGACCACCCGGAGCTGCCCCAGGGAATACTCCTCGGCTTTCTCGGAGAAATCCAAGGGCAGGCCGAGGTACCACTGCATCCCCTTCACGATCTGCAGAGGGAGCCGCTGCTCCCTGGACATGGCGATCAGCCGCCTCACCCGGTCGACGAGCTCCTCCCTTCGTCGCTGAAAGAGGAGCTGCTCTTCGCCGTGGAGCGCCGCCGCGGCGGCCGTGGGCTTGAACCAGGGGAGATTGTGCAGGGGCCCGGTGAACTCGTCGAAGACGGAGGGGTAGCGGCGGAGGAAGACGGCGACTCGGACGGGGATCTCGAGCACGCGGTCCATCTTAGAGACGGCGGAGACGGGGATGGCGTGCCCCGGCTCCGGCGACCCCATCATGATCGCCATCAGCGACGAGATGACGCGGAGGTCCTTGGACCGGTTGATGACCTCGATGCCGTCCAGCGCCGGATCCTTCTTCCTCTTCGTCTTCACCGCGACGTAGCGCGAGCTCTGGATCCGCAGCTCCGGACGCGGCGGCCATGGATTCCGCCGCCTGCATCGCCGCCACATCGGCCGTCTTCCGCAATCGATCCAAGCCCTAATGCCATTATGTCACCCGTTCTTGGCGTTTTCCGTTTTCCGTTTTCCGGGGAAGAAGCGTAACATCTTCGATGCGAGCTGAAATTCTGACCGTCGGATCGGTGGGCCTGGGGGTGGGGACCATCGAATCGGGAAAAGGGCGCCAGCTTTCGAAAGTACATATAGGGAGAGAAGAAGCGCCGTCGGCGAAATATCTACGGGAAAGGGGCGCGATCGACTCCGGGAAGAGGATGAGCCGGTAGAAGAGGAATTCCTTGGCTTGCGTAGTGATCATGGTGGCGGCGGAGCTCGAGACGGCGGAGAAGGGCGGCGCCGCCGTCGAGCTCCGTCTCCGCTTCCCTGACCTCAACGCCTCCTCTTTCAGGGTTTGTTTCCTCATCTCGGAGTTTCCTTTTGATCGAGCATTTTTGAAACAAGGAAAAAAACTTGATGATTCGATTGTTTCTCGGCTCAGGGCTTGTTTCGGAAACGAGAAGTTGGGGAGTTTTTGAGCGGCGCATTGGCCGGGGCCATGACCAAGGCCGTGCTCGCTCCGCTCGAGACAATCAGGTGAACAACCTCATCGATCCCGGAAGAAATCCATCAACCGGGGGAATTCAGTTTATCCGCAAAATTTCTTCTTGCCCCGGAAGATTAGGGTAAAGTTTGGGGGAAATCATGGCTGCAGGACGAGGATGGTGGTCCGGGTTGGATCGAATCGAATCGTCGAAAACTTCCTGGAGATCATGGATAAGAACGGCTGGAGAAGGCTCTAGACCGGCAAGGAGATCAACATGATCCAAATCGTTCCCACCCAGGCGATCGAGCTGGCCACCTTCGAGTGGGTCAAACAAATGGTCTCCTCCGCGCAAGACGACAAGAGAAGGAACGGCGGCCCGACGCTGCAGATCGGACACGTCCACCTCGACTTGTGCCTCTCCTGGGTCTCCCCCGTCGCCGTCGGCGGCGCGGCCGCCGGCATCCTGAGCACTCTCATCTGCCATCCCCTGGAGGTCGTCAAGGTAAACACTCATTCCATCATCACCATCATCAATGATCATAGCTGATGGACGGATGATTGATCTGTGGATGAAGGATCGGCTGACGGTAGACAGAGAAACCTACCCGACCATCGCGCTGGCCTTCAGGAAGATCTACGAGAGACAAGGGATCAGAGGGCTGTACGCGGGCTTCTCCCCGACGCTGATCGGCATGCTGCCCTACAGCACCTGCTACTACTTCATGTACGAGAAGGCGAAGACGGCCTACTGCCGGGCGAAGAAGAAGAAGGCGCTGAGCCGGGCGGAGCTGCTGGTGGTGGGCGCCGTGTCGGGGCTGACGGCGAGCACCATCAGCTTCCCGCTGGAGGTGGCGAGGAAGCGGCTGATGGTGGGCGCGCTGGGCGGGCAGTGCCCGCCGAACATGGCGGCGGCGCTGCGGGAGGTGGTGGCGGAGCAGGGCTGGAGAGGGCTGTACAGGGGCTGGGCCGCCAGCGCGCTCAAGGTCACGCCCAACTCTGGCATCACCTGGATGTTCTACGAGCTCTGGAAGGACATTCTCCTCGTCGACCGATCCTTCCGCTGACAATTCTTTTTCCCAATTCCCACCCACATCCGAATGCCAATCTTACCAGGAATAACACCCTGCCCATTTCATTATCTTCCCAATTCTGCAATTTTTTTTGCCCATTTGATTATCATCACTCTGCAATGCTCCACTCTTCTTCCTTGTTTCAAACTGAAGAGTTTTCCTTAATTATTGACAAAAACACCGAGCCAGGCGTACCCTGGACACCACCCATGGGGATATATATATGTGTTTACAGTAATTTGTAGGCGTGGAGCTTGAGTCAGGGCAGGGGGATATATATATGGTAGATTGAGCTTCTGGGTAAGTGTAATTTCGTCCGATTACAGCGTTCATTTTAACGACCGTTATCTATAAAATACAGCGGCTTGCTTCTGGTTGTCCGGCGAAAATGGACGGTTGAGATTCGATCGAGAAGATGAGGGGTGACTCTGCCACGTGGAAAGAGGAGCGTCGTTGGCTTAATAAAAGTGTGTCCCACTTTTCGCCCGAGTGCGAAAAAGCGCCAAAAGTTTAGAGAGACAGAGAGTATTCTTCAGTCAGGGCAGCTGATCTTCTCCGGGATGATCAACGACGGTTGATCGTCTTGAAGATCGAGGCAGATTTTCGAAGAGTTTGATATTCAGCAATGCGAGATTCTTGATACCGCGGCAATCATTCAATGTTGCTCGATCGTTTCAGTTTGTTCGCATTATCTCTGGAATTGGACATGTGAGTGAGAAGATTGTGCAGCAGCTCCCCAGATCGGGAGACATCGAGGTTCTTGGTCCAGTTCCTTTGGCCTTTTCTCTGGCTTCTTGGCGGGATGGCTCCTGCCCTGGCGATGTCGAGCGTTTGTGCCTTCTCCAGCAGCCGCTACGATCCCCGCAGCTGTGTTAGTTTGGACAATCGCGTTTCCTTTCGTGCGGCTTTCTGGAGGAACATCTCGGGAAATGAGAAGAGGATTTTGCGGCGATTGGCGATCGTTTCCGTCAGGGCCGTGGGTGGCACTACGTTGCAGGATAGCGTGGGAATCGAGGACGTTCTGTCTTCTGGACGCATAATGTCGAATGGAAGCCCAGAGCCTCTGGGAGCCACCGTTCGTGATGGAGGAGTGAATTTCGCCATCTTTTCGAATGGGGCGACGTCGGCTTCTCTATGCCTCCTGAGCCTCGCCGATCTGGATGCGGTAGAATGAGCTATGCATTTATTTTTCTGAATCTGTTCTTCTTTTGCTTACTGGAAGATATAATGTGCAATTTTATTATCTAACAACGCATACGAACCGGTGGAATATGCTGGTTTGATAGCTTTAGATGATCCTCATATTATTTCTTTTTAAAGCTCTACTATTTTTCATGAAATCCGTGGAGAGTTCTGTGCACTCATGTTATTTATCTTGCAGAATAAGGTAACCGAGCGGATCCCTCTTGACCCAGCACTAAACAAGACTGGGCATGTATGGCATGTATTTCTGGAAGGAGATTTCCGTGACATGCTTTATGGTTACACATTTGACGGCCCCTTTTGTCCTCAAGAAGGAAACTATTTTGATTCATCCCGAATTTTAGTGGATCCATATGCCAAGGTGTGTTTTTGATGATCCTCTTTTTCGAAGGAAAAATTCACTATTCAATTTTGGTAGTGTCCCGACTTGAATATAAAAGGGAAGTTGGTTAACATGCGTAATCTTCTTTATGCGTAGGCTGTTGTAAGCAGGGGTGAGTATGGTGTTCCGGGGACTGGAGGTAATTGCTGGCCGCAGATGGCTGGCATGATACCATCTTCTCATGATGAGGTATTGTTTCCCTTTGGTGTTATGATACTGTGAGAAACTCTTTGTACTCTTCGTTAGTGCTCTCTTCCAAGTCTCCTAATCAAGACTGTTGCATTATTTTCTCTTAAACTCCCTGAGATTCCAAGTGTTGCTCAATCCATTTATGAACGAATTGTTAAGGGTATACGCCGGTTATCTTGGATGATACTCATGGGAGGTCTCCTAATCAAAAACTTGCAATGCTAATCTCATTGGTGAAAATAAAACCCAATGTCATGAAGAAGCTATATTTGGCTTGCATTTTATGCGTTAGAATTTCGGATTCAGAAAATACAAAATTTAGATTGGACGGCCTTTCACCAGAAGTTGTCAATGACTATGTGCTTCTTCTATAAAAACAAAGGCTAAATCTCTATTTCTTTTCCCATAATCATCTCCTTTCAGTGAAAAAAATAAATTATCTCCCAGAAGTTTTTATGAATTTGATTTTTATGTTTTGTGTACCAAATGTGTTAGACAGCAGAAGTTCTGAGCATTTTCTTTTTAAAATAAAGTCGTTACAATCAATATAAAAGCAAATGCTTGGAACTACTGACGTCTAACAGAACGCTTCTCTCATTGTTCCTGTTAGGTTTTGAGTCCTTTTCATACATTAGCTCTGAACAATGATAGTAGATTTTATGAGAGCTCTGAGCAGACATGACATGGCTGTAATATTTCATCGGTGTGTTTCTTACTTTTGCAGTTTGACTGGGAAGGAGACTTGCCGCTGTCTTATCCTCAAAGAGACTTTATTATCTACGAAATGCATGTTCGTGGGTTTACACAACATGATTCCAGTCGCACCAGGAACCCAGGAACTTATCTTGGAGTGACAGAAAAGCTAGATCATTTGAAGGTATTCATAAATTCCAGCTAATGTTGGGGCTTCTAGTCATTATCAACTTTATCAACATTATCATTGTCTTTGCGTTCATGTTTTCTCTTGATAATGTCAGGAGAAATAGGATTTTTTGCATTAAACGTTCAGGGATCTCATGGCTCTATCTTGAACGATTTAACTCTCATTCTCGGTTTTAATTTCCTGCTGACTGTTAATTTGTATTAGCATTTCATAAAGGACCTTCACTTTGCGGTGTTTACAATGACACCATTGTTAAACCTGTCAAGAAGAGATTAGGGCACCAGACAAGAGATCTTGATAACAAAAGAGATGCCCACATCTTATTGATAACGAAATGGGTACATATTGGAAGCTGCTGCTTCCCCATAGTCTAAGTGTACTTCGGCTAATTTTGAGGGGCGCGTGAGTTACATGTGCTCTGTGATAACAAAACCTTTAGAGTTGGGAGTTCTAGGCTACTCATAAAGGACTGCCCTATTAGTTAATAAGACCAAAAGACCCTCACGTTTGGGGCCTTACAATGCAACCATTGTTAAACCTTTTGATCTGGGGATTCTTTGCTTCTAATAAAGGGCACCCATATTAGCAGTAAAGGCCAAAAAGACACTCACTTTTGGGCTGACAATAATACCATTGTTAGACATTTATAATTGGGATACTACTGAAGAGGAGTGCATTGTTTCTACGTGTTGCCGATATGGAAACAAAAGGTCCATTTGAAAATTAGGATCTTTGGTTGGCTGCTCCTTAGAAGATGATAAGATTCCAGTCGGTTGAACCCGGGGCGGAATGGATGTCGCCGAAGGGGTCAAAAGCGGACGGAGGGATGGCGGAGTGGACGTCGCCGGAGGACTTGACGGAGTGGACATCGTCAAGGGAGAGAAGAGACACTACTTAGAAGGAAACAACTCAATATTCCAAATCCTGCCCTCCAACTAGGATGGCTACATACTGAATGTAGAAAGACGATAATGCCCCTAGCGGGCTTAGTGGATTGTAACACATTGTTAAACATTTATAATTGGGATACCACCGAGGAGGAGTGCATTGTTTCTATGTGTTACCGATTATGGAAACAAAAGGTCCATTTGAAAATTAGGATCTTTGGTTGGCTGCTCCTTAGAAGACATTTGATGACAAGAGTCCTTTGTAAACACATACTACCAGACACATTGACAGTGTATCCCATGTGCACACACGGAGAAGAAGACTGTGCACATCTGTTCTTCGATTGCCCATTTGCCTAGGAGGTGTGGGAAGCTCAACACTTAAGTGGGGGTGGATGTGACCTCCGACGAGGCACGTTGGAACTTGCTCCTGGGAGGTGCATGCAGAGGACTGTGGGGGCGGGGAAGAATTCTTGCAGTTGCACCATAATGATGTCATGTTCAAGGGAACGGTGGTCTCCTTAAATGCTATTCTGCATGATGTGGAGAGTAATGTATCCTATTGGTCGGGGAGGTGGGTTGAATATCCGAGAATAGTCTCTCATCGGAGTGTAGTGATGGTCATGTAACTATCACGCATATATATATCCTTATAATTAGGTAGATCATGGTTCTCGGGTACCTTCCCTCTGTTTTTTCCAAAAAAAAAACATTTACAATTGGGTTTTCTTGGCTAATCAAGGAGGATAATTTTTTGGGAAGTTGGCGTGAAAACAGAGAGGACCAAACGCTTAATGGCACTGTGATATGACTCTGGCTTGTATCAAGAACAGAATCCAATAAGCGAGAAACTCGGTACAAGAAAATGCCACACAGACCTTGTTCAGATGGAGAGAGAGAGAGATCAAGAGAGAGAGAGGATAGATTGAGAGGTAAGTGGTAGTGTGCCGCTGATAGATTCTATGCCAAGAAATACAGAAGAAAGAATAAGCAGAGGGCGGGTCAATGCCCGGCTGACCGTATGTGTTGACCAAATAAAGTGGGAGAAGCAGCTCCCTTCAAATAAAGGACGGTTAACCAGGTATAGTTGTCAATTCTCATTTTCTTGAAAGTCAAGAAACGAAAGTTACCCCATCGGAAGGCCGGAGCAGCAGAGAGTGCATCCTTGTCCGCTGATCTGGAGGGAGGAGCTCGATGTAGAAGGGCCGCCCGGATATCGGAAGAAGGAGCTGGAGATATTACTGATCGGGAGAGGAGCTTCATCAGAAAGAATCTCCAGAGATCCCGGAGGAGCGTTCTGCGGGAGGAGGGGCTGACCAGATCTGTTTCTGATCCTGCATTTTCCTTCAACATCTCATCAAGATCTGAATTCATTTGGATATTAACATCAATTATGGCGAAGATTGATTTCGATTAGGTTATTGATACTATCGTGAGTATCATTTGCCAAATCAGACTTGTCCCTCAGATGACAATGCATGGAGAGAGAGAGCTCTGCCAGCCGCAAATCGCTTGTGCAATTAGACCTTCTAAAAATGTTCAACTGTTTCTTGAAGGTGTCAGTCTCCCTATATATGAGTACTTCTCCCATGTCTGTATTATTTCTTAGAGTCCACTGTGTTTCCTCAGTGTGCGAGTGCAGATGCCTTTCTTCTCTTCAGCCTTGGCAGGTTCTTATCTGATACAATCCTTGTCTCCTGGTCGTATCTAGGACCAGTTTCGTCATTTTTCACTATGCTTGTATTTCCTTTTTAATCAGGCAGCCCTTCCTTTAAGAGGGCATAGGAGGAAATATTACCAAACTGGTTTCCCTCTGTCTCCTTGCAATGACCTTCCCACTGGTGATCCTTGCCTGGGTGACGTTCATTCTGTCATGTCCTCTCCTCTCGTCTTGCTGAAATCCGCCATTGCATTCCCTGCCCTCGCCTAACGACCATTTTGGCCTCTTCTCCCTCCCTTCCGGCCCTTTCCCTGATAGAAACTTGTGGGTCAGTAGCATTATCGCACTATGACGATAGTGTGCAAAGCAGGTTTGGTGGGCTCTGTATCAACTGCATTGGGGCTATCGAAGTGACCTATAGACCTTGTTGGTGATAGAATCCTGAAATCCAAAAAAAAAATTCAAGAAAGAATTTCTTACTCGAGTCATTGACTTAGGTCACCACATAATACAAATATCCTCCACCTCCCTCGATCACCATGCAATGTCCCTTCCAGAGTTTCCACCCACAGAGCTCTCACTGAATAAAGCCCTCCTCTCTGGATAAAGCCGATTACAGCCTCTTGAAGAAGCCAGAAAATCCACCTTATTTCTTCCTCAGCCCTTTATTTATACTTCCCCTCTGCCACGGGAAGTTAGTTACCACTTTATTTAATCGTCACTTGCTTCTGCATGTCACGCTCCCCTTTCTTCTTCTGCTATGGCAGTTATTCCTTTATTTCTATTTCGTAACTTCTTCATTTCATATTGCCTCATTGGCACCGTAACTGTTGGCTCCTACAAAGTATGAGATATTGAAGGATAACGTTTAGAAACATTATGTGGCATTCAAATTTGACCCTATCACAACCATAGACAAGATAGCGTTATGCTTCAATGCTTTTACCTTTATTCCCTGCAGTTTTCATGCTTTTTTGCAATTTCACTCAAATGCTGAAGTGATAAACAACCAACCATGTCAATAATTCATTTTTCGTCGTTTATCAATTCAAATTTGCAATGGCTGGAACTTCCTGGTACAATCCCCTTTGTATCTAGGATCTATTTAGTCCTTTGATCTTACTAGGGGAATTTTTGTCATTTCAGCCGTCTACGGGGGCATTTTCTTCAATGTGTATTTAAGGATCTATTTAGTCCTTTAGATTGTTTAAGCCCTTCCATTGTGAGGGATCTCATGATGGAACTGTTGTGTTGGGATCTCTATCACTATCTTCTCCTCGCAGCCATCCATTCCTCCAGCCCCCTGCAGACGCTCTTATCTGTAAGATTGGTGACAACACTCTCAGTGTCAATAGCCTTGGACCACCAAAGATCCCCTACCTCGCAGCTATCATCTCACCAGATCTTCTGCTGGCTCCCTCTAGGTTGACTCTTACCGAATTCCCGATCAATTCCTCAGTCTTTTACAAAATTTGGAAAGAATCCATTGATAGAATCTCTGGGATTCCTCACTTCCTTTTAAACTTCTATCTGAAAATAAAGTAAGTGTATTTATACTTTGAACCCAAGGTAAGCATGGGCCCTATATCAAAGACCTTTAAAACATGGATCGAAAAGCGTGGACCATCTACTACCCTTTAATACACTTTTGGTTGTCAAATACAAGGATAGAGATTTCTGCGTTCAATGTGAGATTATCCAAAGGGTTTTGTTTAAGAGACATGTTTAATGATTTATGTCCGTGTTCTCAGTTCTAATTTATTCTCTTTATTTATACTCTCTGTAAGACGGTAGTCTAATAGAGACTATGTATTTTTCTATCAAATGGGAATAAAAACCTCTTTACCTAACGATGTCTCACTATAAAAGTTGCGGTAGAAGAGGGAAGAGAGGAAAAGGGACAGTGGGATAGAGAGGGAGACAGAGGGTCAAAAGAGTGCTGCTGATGGAGATGCGATGCTGTCTGAGAGTAGGGTGGCCACAAGGTTAGGGAAGCAGAATAACAAGGCAAAGCAGGGGATACAGGGAGAAGAGGGAGTGCTTACATCAATATGCTTTCTTCTCCTGTTACCAGGGGCCAACCCCTTGATATGTCTTATTGGCCCCCTGGGCCTTGGGCTTTCCACAGCTAGGCCTACCTCTGGATCATATCACAATTAATTCAGATCCATTGTGCCACAATTCTGAAAATGATTTTGGTGCACAACTTACATTAGTCTCGTGTTTTTGTAATCATTTTTTCATATGATGGGGTGAGTTGCACAAGAACTAAATCTATGCTATTAAATTTAGAGGAAAGATTTTTATGTTTCTTTTTCGTCTTCTTTGGGCTGCAGAGAAACATTGTTTGAAACATTTTTCCATATGTTAACTTGTGAATTTCTTCAGGAGCTTGGGATCAATTGTATAGAACTGATGCCTTGCCATGAATTTAATGAGCTTGAATATTTTGGGGATAACTTAGCCACAGGGGAGAAAAGGTAGGTCCCCTTGTTTCAAAGATCTGTTTTCTTTTCTCTGCCGATCCTGTCGGCAGCTTTTCTAGCTGGATATTACATAAGAGCTGTTCTTCTTCATTTGATTCGCACATTGTGCTTAATTTAATTTTTTTTCAATTATCGAAAATTGCTGCGACATGCCCTTTGTTGACGGTAAAAATTAGGAATATTATTTCATCCTTATATTTTCGTAATCAAATAATTTTTACTTGATTTTGAATAAAAAACAGTTTTAACTTGATGAATTCAAAACAGTTTTGACTATTTTACTCATTTAAAATTATAAATATTTTAGAATAAATTAGCAATACATAGGTGCATTCAATAATAATGTATTGCCTTATAGATCTGAATTCTGATGATTTTATATCCTTTCAGCAACAGACTTTTTAATTATTCAAGGGTGTCAAACATATGCCCTTTTGGTGTACTTCCCAGCTGCCTCACATACCCTTATATTTCCACCAAATAGGACGTACCTGTTGGCTAGTTTAACAATCAATTATTCAAAAGTTCATAAACTGATCTATTACCTTGGGATGAAGTGGTTCGACCCCAAATTTTAGCTTCAACGTTCTTGATCAATTCCTTAACAAAGGTTCAAACTGAGATTGTAAGTAGTCCTGGGAAGAGAAGTAGAGAGAGAGAGAGAGAGAGAGAGAGAGAGAGAGAGAGAGAGAGAGAGAGAGAGAGAGAGAGAGAGAGAGAGAGAGAGAGAGAGAGAAGGGCAAGCGAAATGGGCGACGCTGGGCACTCGTGGAGGAAACCCACTCCATCTCGCAGGGATGGACGTCTGCGAGAGAAAGAGTTTAGGAGAGGGCCAGAGACAAAAGGGTGTGTGAGAGCACTTACAAGTGTCAAAAGCCATCTTCTCCTCTCCGATAGCCAGCTAAAGTAAGCCTGGCTATTGGGCCTGTCTGATCTGGCCTTGTGCGGGGTCCAGGGTCAGCATTCATAGATGCAAGTGGGTATCGCATCATAAAGTAAGTTGACTTAAAGAAGGAAATATAAAAGAGGAAAAATAAGAATAAATAGATGATGGGCCAATGAAGATGTGATCCATACAAATATAACAATGGTACATGTCGTTCGACTTGTTCAAAGAGTTCAATTCTGCCAGCGTCTGGATGATTGTATTCTATATTTGACACTTTAAAAGTGTCATCTTAAATGTGCCTTGTCTGGGGATTATTCCCCTGGCTGATTCTATCCTAGATGGCACAATTGATATCTTGCAGATTGTATTTTCCCTCATTATTCATTGTCGTTATGCGAAGTAACATATTATGGCAATTGAAAGATGAAAGAAACTGATTTATTTGTGGATTAGGTATAACTTCTGGGGTTATTCGACTGTCAATTTCTTCTCCCCGATGATTAGATATTCATCAGCTGGCTTAGAGAAGTGTGGCCTTGGTGCTATCAACGAATTCAAATATCTTGTCAGAGAAGCACATAAACGCGGCATAGAGGCAAGCCTTGTTTAGTGCACCGTTTAATTTTTTGGGTTTTTGTCTGCAAAAGCAAGGCAAGAGGATCATCAGTAACCAGACACAGTTCAGGTACTCCTGGATGTTGTTTTTAATCACACTGCTGAAGGGAATGAGAGAGGTCCTGTCTTATCATTTCGAGGCCTTGCTAACAGTGTCTATTATATGATTGCACCCAAGGTACGTTTATATTTTCTTAAGACTTTTTGGCTGTCTTGGAGGATTTTACATCAATCATCTTCATGGTCTGTGGTTATATTTTCGTAGACAACTCTTCACGAGCTAATTATTGGTCATTGATCGTAAAATGATTTGCATCGTCAAATTTGTCCATAAGTTTTATTATTAATTTCGTTGATATACTTCGATGTAAATGAAAGGCACCTAACTGATTATTATAAAAATTTTGGCTGTCAGGGGAGGCTTTAACGTTTATCAACTTTATTTTTGGGTTCTATTTTGGTTGACACCTTTCCAAAAACTATGCAGAGTACTTATAGTTGAAAATGATATTTGCTATCAATATTATTGGAAATATGCAACAGTTCCGTTAATTCCTCTCATCTTCATCTTTCGGTTAATTTTCTGATCCTTTTTGTATTTTTCTACTGTTGAAATTCCAGGGAGAGTTCTACAATTATTCAGGCTGCGGAAATACTTTCAACTGTAATCATCCGATTGTTCGACAGTTCATCGTAGACTGTCTGAGGTCGATCTTATGACAGCTGCAATTATACCTGTTGTGCCTTAACACTTTCTTACAGCACTTACTATTCTTTTACTTATACTTTATGCCATGACTATTTCACCCTTCCACTATAATTTGAAGATTCAGAGACTGCCTCGATTGAAATTTATAATTTCGTCTGAGATCGAGTCTTTAGCATCTCCCAAGGAAAATTTTGGAATCAGCAATAAAAATATGACTATCCGCTCATGGCAGATGCTATGCAGCTTTAAATTTTCTCCTGTTAGAGTTTATTTTCATCAGCGAATTTTATAAACCTTTTCCTTGTAATCCCCGATAAACTCAAGTTTGCGTCTTGAAATAGATACTGGGTGACCGAAATGCATGTGGATGGATTTCGTTTTGATCTTGCCTCCATAATGACCAGGGCTTCCAGGTTTTGCTTCACGCTATTCCATCTTTTCCTGCGTTCCTTGTCCCTGACTTGTGCCTTATATGGTTTTTTCTTCGGTTCTCGTAGCCTCTGGGATGCTATTAATGTATACGGAAAACCAATTGAAAGCGATTCTATAACCATGGGGACGCCGCTGAGCTACCCGCCATTAATTGAAATGTTAAGTGATGATCCGATTCTGGGTAAAGTGAAGGTAAAATTACTCTGACTCAACATTTTGATTACCCCAATTTTCCTTCACGACGATGAGACATCGTGTGGCTTAAGTCGCCGCCATGTTTATTTTTTGCCCCATATTTTTCTGTCCTGACATATATGTTTGGCGAGATAAAAACCATTATTTATGTATACTTTGGATGTGGTAGCTCATTGCTGAGGCATGGGATGCCGGTGGCCTCTACCAAGTTGGCAAATTTCCTCATGGGGGTGTATGGTCAGAATGGAATGGACAGGTTTGTCGCCATATTCTTTGATTGTTCCGAAATTTATGGAATAAAAAAAGATAAAAAATTACCGACTCAGGTTTACAATGATTCTGTATCAATCTATATTTTGTCTTATCTTCAGTACCGAGACGTAGTCCGGCAGTTTATCAAAGGAACTGATGGGTTCGCCGGGGCATTTGCGAAATGCTTATGCGGGAGTCCCGATCTTTATCAGGTGAGTAACCCCGATGCTTCTTTTGTTATTTTCCATTCTGTAATGGTGCATATAATTTCTGAATTTTCTTTCTTAAAATTCCAGAATTTTCATTCTATGTCACGCTTTCATCAGATATCTTGCCGAATTTTCATTCACAGGATGGAGGAAGAAAACCGTGGCACAGCATCAACTTTGTGTGCGCACACGATGGATTCACATTGGCTGACTTGGTGAGCTACAACAACAAGAACAATCTCTCCAACGGGGAGAACAACAACGACGGCGAGAATCACAACCACAGCTGGAACTGTGGACAGGTTCTTCCCACGCGAGCATAATCTTGCCTCCTATTGATCTTACTACCGAAAGAGAAAAAATAATTATTGATTGCAGGAGGGAGAACCAGCCACTTTGACGGTGAAGAGGTTGAGGAAGAGGCAAATGAAGAACTTTTTCCTCTGTCTGATGGTTTCCCAGGTTTTTCTCCATTCCTTGATTCACCGCCCATGTGCATACTTGAATGCGAAAATCCAATGGACAGGGGGTGCCGATGATCTTGATGGGCGACGAGTACGGCCACAGCAAGGGAGGGAACAACAACACCTACTGCCACGATAACCACGTAATCTGTTCCTTCTTCTGCAAAGCTCACTCAGTCTCTCTGCTCATCGACCATGCCCAATGCAGCTCAACTATTTCCGGTGGGATCAAAAGGAAGAAGCCTCGGAGGACTGGTTCAGATTTTGCCGCCTGATGACCCAATTTCGCCGGCAAGTCACCCTCGACTCGCACAGAACCCCTCCTGTTAATCTCCTGATTATCAATGGATTCCTTCATTCTCTGCGCAGAGAGTGCGAGTCGCTGGGATTAGACGAGTTCCCCACGGGCGAGCGGCTGCAGTGGCACGGGCTCCTCCCGGGAAATCCCGACTGGTCGGAAACGAGTCGCTTCGTCGCCTTCTCGCAGGTACTACCTTATCAATTTTGGGTTCACATCTCTCTCTCTCTCTCTCTAGAGACAATGTATGATGGGGGTGGGTTGTTTTCTCTGTTCGTGGGCAGAGGGACGCGGCTAAGGGGGAGATGTATGTGGCCTTCAATGCGGGGCATCTGCCGGCGACGGTGGGGCTGCCGGCGCGGCCGGGGCAGCGGTGGGAGCCGCTGGTGGACACGGCCCGGGCCGCGCCCTACGACTTCCTCGCCGACGACATCGCCCACCGCGAGCTCGCCGCCGGCCACCTCGCCCATTTCCTCGACGCCAACCTCTACCCCATGCTCAGCTACTCCTCCGTCATCCTCCTCCTCCGCCCCGACCCCTGAGAATTTCACATTTTCCATATTCTTACTGGGCTTCCCTTACCAGGGGGACCATGGCGATGTTACTACGGAAATATGTATAAAAGGCTCCCAAGGCCTCTTCCGTCATTAAGAGATTTTTGAATCTTCCACTATTATGATATGTTATGTAGATTGACAAAATGAAATATATTAAACTTTACTTTTTATCTTGAAATATCATTTTTTCTAATGGATATATTTTTAAAAAATCTGACTTCACAGACCCATAAAAAATCGACGTGACTTACATTGCCAGCTGGATTGACAGAACATCCCAAAATGAAGCAGACTGACGGGACTGACGAGATGACATGATCAATGTCACCAATTGGACCTGTGGTGCCTTGATCATAGCAGAGTAAAAGGATTTGTGGTGAGTCATCATATGCTTACTTCATCAACTTCTTCTTGACATAATTCATTTATTCAGATCTATCCATTCATGTCAATACATCTCCATCTATACATCTATACCCATCACATCCATATATGTTATTTATCACTATTTTACTCGCCATCATCATTAACCACATCAAATAATAATATTCATTTACTAGTAATTACATATAATTATATGTACTTAATCATGATCCTCATCTCATCGTATTCATAGTCTATACCTATCTGCTCTCATGCCTAAATCTCAAGATAAATGGCAATTTAAACCCTAATTTATGTTGCCTAAGGAATATACCCTTTCTCATCACTAACTTTTCAATTTATTTCCTAAGTCAAAGTTTATCGATTAAATCGAATAGAAATAAAAATTAAATGCCCTAAATTTGAATTCACTAATCAACACGTTGATGGATAGTATGCAGCCATCAAGCCAACCATACCACGATGTTTATTTAAGTTTATTGAATAAAAGATTATGTTCATTATTATTCCAATGTGATGTTTTTAATGAAGTCAATTAATATGTGCAATGGCATAGTTATTATGATGATATTATAGTACAGAGATCACTGGTCTTTAAACATGTATTATAAATATTTTTATTCAATGGATAGTCGAGAGGGACATCGATTTAGCCGGATAGAATAGCACTAACTGATCATGTGGCTATTAGTGTGCTACACTAAGGACATATAGTGGGTGCTCTTTGGAGAAAGAGTTGATTGAAGTGACCCGTCTGAATCCCTGAATGGTATAATACCTAAATGTCAATCAGGTGGATTCATGTCACACTTGTATTGGTGATCCATTGACCTAAGACACCAAGGACATCTTGGATGGATGACAAAATTTTGGTTACGACTTACAAGCCTCTAATCATGGGATTCAGACAAGTCATAGCTCACGTGTAGTAAGAAGCTCACAGGGATGATTGAGTGGTCAAGATGGGATCATATGTCCTCAGTATAAGAGGAGATTGACTCAAGGACGATGATGCAGAAAAATCCCTGGCCAGGTAGTGAGGATATTGGAGTTCTCCAATGATCCCCGTTATGCATTGGTACTAATTGAATGATGGATTAGGATTTAATGATAGACCATACCCTAAGCCATTCGAGAGTCTCGCCTGGATGAATAATACATATATGGTAACCGATATTGGTAAAGGTTCATGAGAGAGTTCAAACACTACTCGGTATCTCATAGAGCATGATGTGTAGCTTGGTACCCCACGGGTTGGAAACTTGACCTATCGATTGGGTTAAATCGATTCTTAGTTAATTAATCCATATCTCAATATAGTTAATCAATAAGGTTGGCGAATAATTATTATTAGGCCACTAAAGTTATTAACTAGAATGATACATCGGCCTAGAGGGTCACACGCATAAGATTATAAGGGCATTGGTGGATATATTTTACTTTGTGGAGTTTTGGAGAAAAACTTAAGTAAAATATAAATAGGGAAGGGGCACTCATTTAAAGTACCCAGGCCAGCCAAAATTGAGGGCCCCCCTTTCTCCACTCTACCCTCTTCTCCACTCAACCAAGGAGAGTGTCTTCATGGTGAGAAAATCTTCAAGATTATCAAGGAGAGTTGAAGAAGAAGAGGTGGAGATCCAAGCGCCAAGTGGTTGCGTGGATACTTCTAGAGGCCAGACATGTCCCATCAGAGTGTGAAAGTCAAGGTTGGAACTAGTTCTCCAAAATGTATATGTGATGTATAGATTTTAAAGATCAAATAACACACTTCTGATTCAAATAACCATGTTTTCCATGGGCAAACCAAACCACAAAACCCAACACATGTCCCATCATTGATGTCACTGACTCATATGATGGATCTAATATGATTGATGCGGCTAACTAGACCCACTAAAGTGACTCGAATGTCTGAATAATCAGACTGATTGAGACTACGTCATCAACGTCACCAACCTGATGGATGACACGACCAACATTGCTGACTGATGATGTGACTGACTTCATCGATCACAACGATTGAGACCACATTACCGAGTTGCCTAACCCATGCCACACCAATGACATCATCAACAACGGGTCCATCACACCCAAATGTGAGTAACATCTCAGACCAAACTTAGGGTGCATCACTAATCTCTCCAAACAAAAAAAATAATGTGTGAAACATCACCAGCCAACAATGTGACAAAATATCATCAACCATACTCACTAAACCAATCGATAATACATCACTACTATGACCATCTCATGACCGAGGTCACCAGTAGTGATTGCCCGTCTGATATCCGTCCGATACCTGATATTGAACAATTGATAGGCGATATCTGATAGAAATCAGGGTAGTTAATGATATCGAGTATTAGATATGGAACGGCTATCAAATATCCATCTGACATTGTATATACGGATGGATATCACAAGGCTCTTGACATGGCGGATGCCCGTACCGGATAATGAATCTGACATCCGATATCCGGATACCAGATATTGCAATCCGTAATGAAAAATTGTTTGCGGATATCAGTTTTAAAAAAGGGAATAGAGTCCCATATGGAAAAAATAAAAATTTTACATTAGTATAAATAGTTGTGGTAAAAAACTTGCTAAAAAGGTCCATGCGCTGTATCAGATACTAAATATTTAAGTTTAATGGGCTTATATTGTACTTGATAAGCCAAAAATAGGGGTGAATTTTACTAAATTTTAGTCCCTAGTCGTTGTCAATTTCAGCTTATACAATAAAATTTATAAAAACCCTACTTAAGATCCGTAGTGATAAGTAAAAGGTATCGTCCAACGGAAGCTAGTAAGTTAATTCAATTGATGATACACATGAATAATTTGACAGTAATTAGAGTTAACTTGATCTTCAATTAAGATCAAATCACCCTAATTAGATGAGAAATTTAGAAAGGGGGGTAGAAGAGAGATGGGATGAACAGAAGAAATAGGGAGCTCTAAATTGGCTTAGAGGATCCAAAGACAAGGGTCAAAGGGGTCAATTAGAGAGGTTGAGAGAAGAAAATTTTTATTTGTTTTGGTTGGTTTTGTAGGTTTGATAATTCAGAAATAACTACACTATTAGATAATAAAAAGGGAAATTTAATCTCCTAGAAATTGAAATTTTTTTATAGTTTTTTAATGTGCACTTGGAATAGCTAGGAAAATCTCTCAATCTATCCTCTCAATCTCAGTTATAGGGCTTGTACATTTCGCTCAAGCCTAGCGATTTAGAAGTTCAGACCAAAATCAAGAAGAATGAAGAAGAAATTTAACTAAAACATCATCCAAAATATACTAAAAGTTCAAATACAAAGAACAAAAAGGTACCAGATAGGTTGATCCAAGCTGGAGCTCCTCTCTATCTTGCAGCTGTGATAGAGCACCATCAAGAAATGAGCTCCTCCTCTCGAAATTCGGCTTTTATGCTTAGGTTAAATGGTGAAAATTACTATTTTACCCCTAATTAGTAATTAATTTATATCCATCAATGTAGGCTTGATCTGAATGATCCAACCATACAGATAGAAAGAGGGGATCAAGACGAGCAAATCCATAAAAAAATTATCTTAATCGGACTTCAGGATCAAAAGTTATTAATAAATGAATTTAAACTAATTTTAACCATTGGATTTAAATCCATTTATTTAATTATTTTATTTTAAAATACGCAATGATGTGTCAATTTTTCATTGGCCGACGACGTTTGAACTTCAAATGGTGGGTTGAATCTTTGACTGCCACGTATCCCCTTGTCAAAAATAAAATCAAAGAGAAAATATTAAGATAAATCAACGTCGTACAAATAGAAATGCACTTACTAATCCGTTTCTCACAGCGCGGACAATTCCGCAAAAGCCACGTCACCGCCCGTGCATGTGCGTTGTAAGCGTCGTGCGGGCGGTGAACTTACCTACCGATGGTGATCCTCATCAAGGCCGTCGGATTCTAATCCGACAGCCGCGATGAGGCCCCGTCAATCGACCGAAAAACCTCTCTAGTGCTTTTGTAATAAAGTCCTTAAAAAACTGAAATTGCCGCCTGATGCCGCCCAAATATAATTGTGTATAGGTCCCTTGCGCATT
>NC_135849.1:14265000-14267500 GCF_029677425.1 Wolffia australiana
TCCTCCTCTTCAAAATGCCTTCGTCTCGTTTCAGGTCACCTAAAAATGAGATTAAATGAGATTAGCCACTTAAAAAGAGCTATCTCGACTAAAAGAATATAATAAAATAACAAGCAGTGAAGCATACCGTGGGATCTTCATCGCTGTCTTCATCTCCTTGCTTCACGTCGGTGTCTTCTCCCTCTTCCGCTCGCCACCAGCACTTTAGTGTCATCAATAATTCAACGCTCTCGGCTGTCAACCTTGAACGTTTGTAGGTGATGACTGCACGACCAGTGGAGAAGAATCTATTCGATGGAGCACTCGTTTCGCAGACCGATAAGAATTCCTTTGCAATCGTTGCCAGCCTTGGGTATGAATGTTCACCTGTGACTTTCCACCAATGCAGTGGTTCAGTACCTTTGAGAGGAGGTGAGCTCATGTACACCTCTAACTCGTGTCCTAGGGAAATGGCTGGCGTTTGGTCACTACTCGGTAACAACTCGTCCAGTGCTTCACTGAAGAACGCGCTAGACGTCCATTCTGGTCAAAAGCAGGCCGAGGAATCTGAACGAATGTCATTGATGTCGTCGGCGACATCGGGGGACTCTAGTAAGCGTTGCACATACATGACAGTTTCATCCCGTTGGTCGCGGTCTAGCAAACACAACTTCATGGACGGATCAACGAGGGCAGCAACAGTGAAGGCTGTGTTGCGAGTGAGAGCTGATGCATACCTACTCATCTTACCTTTCATCGCCTCGCAAGCCTTGTACATTGATGTCCGTTGCTCGGAGGACATAACACTGTTCACTCGTAAAATATTTCCCTCTCTAATTCCTAACATTATACCATTGAGGTGTCTCATCACTGCTTTGATAATGACTATTGCTTCATTCGCTGTGGGCGATTTTGAACGGCATGCTACGGTAACAGCCAATTGAAGGGGTTGCAATATACCCGCAAACTCTTTGACCATTGCCCATTCCTCGTCGCATAAGACCTGTTTCTATAACACGTTCAATGCCATGATATCTATAAGATCCTTCTTCTCAACAGCAGCCACTAACATGGCATACGTAGACTTCCATCTCGTTGGGCAGTCCAATGGAATTTTTCTTTGGTCAGACAGTCCAAACTGCTTGCTTAACGCTGCATATCATTCTTGACGTTGAGTTGAGCCACGTATGCCTGCTAATATCTCACGAAGTGGGTTTATGACATCGCCCAAATTATACACATAGAACGCAGGAAGTATGGATCCTTAGTCAACATCGGGCGTACCGGCCATGTCATCCTCGCAGATAATTAGTGACTCTGATGGCGAATCTGACACACGTAGTGAGCTCATCCCAGCCTACACAACAAGGTTCAGCACGTGCGCTACGCAAAGCACGTGCCGGTTTGCACTAAACTGAGGGTTTTCTAACTTCAGATGTTCCTCTAAAATAGTCATCATTTTCCTGTTGTTCAACGTGTTGTCTGTACTAATTGCGCACACCTGCGTATATTGGATTCATCAATGTAGGAAAACACAGGAAAGAAATACTAAAAGTTTGTATGTCGTAACCCATACCTTTTTCTTCAAGTCAAATTCCTCCAATAGTTCGAGGACCTGTGCACTCATATTTTCATCGGAATGTGCGCCACTCAACTGGCGTATTCCTAGAACACGCTCGTACAATGTCCACTCAGATTCAACCCAGTGCACTGTGACACCGAGGAAGGCAATGTTGTTCTCGAATGTCCACGCGTCAAGTGTCACCGACACTCGGACAACAGTCGCTAATTTTTTTCGTACAAATCTCTTCATATCTTGGTATAGTGCGAAGGCTTTTGCCTTGATCGCCTTCACAGAGGGGACCGGTATTTCTTCTTGCGCGATATAACGAAGAAGTCGTACGAAATATTTCTTCTTAACAATGTTCCATGGTGAGTCAGACAGACATGAACCACACGAGTTCTTCTTTCATCTTCTACATTGTACGTCCAGTGTAGTACTACTTCTTTGTGTCCCCAGCAGCAAACATCTCCACAACAGATTGTTCCTGAACTGGTTGCACTGTCTTTCCTTTCAAAGACTGGAATACTTTGCGATGGAACTTTTCCATGCGCCGCCACAAAGGGGTGCTACAATGGTACTTGTTGCGGTCGACAACGGTGTCACTATATTACCTTACTGCATCACATGCATTAAGGTGAGATTTTTCGTTGTTGTGATGGGGCTAATTGGAGCGTCTTCTTCTGCAGACATTTCCTCAGCAGTCTGCTGTTGCGGGGACGTACCATCTTCCATCCTACAGTTCCATGTTTGATGTTGTAGTGATCCAATTGAACATCGACCGTTTGAAAATAAATTTCAAAACTAATTGATGTTGTAGGGAACCAAAAGAAGAAGAAGAAGAAGAAGAAGAAGAAGAAGAAGAAGAAGAAGAAACAGAAGGAGAAGGGGATGAGGAGAAGAAGACGAAGAAGAAGGAGAAGGAGAAAAAGAAGAAAAAGAAGAAGAAGGAGAAGGAGA
>NC_135849.1:14270000-14395000 GCF_029677425.1 Wolffia australiana
ACCCATGGGGTCAGCAGTTATGGCCATTTGAATTTTGAGGATTTCTAGCCATTCATTTGTTTGAGTAGTTCCATCAGAATAGGAAGCCACTAGAGCATGCCACATCATCCATCCTTGTACGGCACATATTTGACTTGTTCCACAAGAAAAGAGGGCCACCAGTTTTTCCATAACATCCCTCCTTGTAGGGCACAATATTGACTTGTTCCACAAGAAAAGAGAGCCACCAGTCGTTCCACATCATTCCTCTTTAGTGGGCCTCGATTTTGTCATTTTTTAACCTAAAAAAGGTACCTGGAAAATATCAAATATTATCCATAAATTTCTCTAAAATTCAAAATTAATTATCTCTTTATCTAAAATTCAAAATTCATTTTAGATATACTATCCATTTAAATCATTAAAACATCAAAATATACTGACTTTAATGCAAGAATAATTATTTAGTGTACATATGTATTATTGGTGGAAATTACATAAAATTAATGATAACATGGATAAAATTAGCTTAATTATGCTCTAAAATGCATCAAATAAACAGGAATTATCATTCTTATTTGCATGTTATCAGTAGGGGTATTGGATATCGGCATAATAGCAATTGAGATCCAATATCATCATCCGGCATCAGGATATCGGTATGGATGGATATCGAAAAGCCCATTTTTGAGATCCAATTCAGCATCCGTTCTGATGTCGTCATCCCCCACCGGGGTCGGACATGCAAACACTAGTCACCAGTATTCTCGTCAAAGACATCTCTAAATGTGTTAAATTCAATGTCATCTTAGTATTATGATTTCTTTTTAAGTTGTGCATAATAGTTCTACGTTTCATTTAATCATCCTATTACTAAGAAATATGATTGAAAATGTAAAAAAGTGGGAAAACATTTTATAGTGCCTTCCATATCCAAGTTCAAAAGTAAACCTAGTCCCCTACTCTTGTTAAATCATTCTCTCACCCAACTTCACAACAAAAGCCAGCACATTGTGATAACTTCTCATTTCGACATATTCTTTAAATCATGTTTTCATTAGATGGAAAATAACAATCCTTACCATTAAACAATCCATCACCATTGGCCACACAAGCTTAGTCCACCGTTGTTGCTTGGGGATATGTATATCTGCAATATAAACTTGAAGATGAAATAATATCAAAGATACTGAGAACTCAAGGGTCTTTACAATGATAATGATCGATTATCGTCTCATATATATCTCCATTATTGGTAATGTTCTATGTATGATGCTTGGTTTTTTATGGCAACCAGTACTTTATTTTTGTCCACAGCTCAAAGATTTCTAAATTCAGATTAAGTTTGTTGTATGTGATGATAGCGCACCCAATAGGGAAGAGTCCTCTCTACTAGGGTGTTGGTTGGCAAAACAGACAAAAAATCTTTCACTATCTTTGCCAGTCAAGGGAATCGTTATTCCCTAATTTCCTTCCACCATGGAAACATATACGTTGTGGAATAGAACAAACCAGTCATGTAGTCATCCATTTGATTGGCAAAGACTACTGACATATGATTTGAATTGTGTCTTGTGTAGAGCTTCAAACCTTTCCAAATTCTATTGACAAATATTTTTAGTGATGATAATAATTACATTCTAGAAAATGGATGTGCAGTGTCATCATCTCAATCCGCTATCATTTGAAGAAGATGATACACATAACTCAACACAACATAGTGTTGTAACTGAGATGTTGAAGCCAATTCCACAAAAAGATGCAACATAGTTGTGATGTTCACTATAGTAGTATGCTTTTGTATAAAATTAAATGTAAATACATTTGTCTCCATTAAATTGATAGAGGCCAATAGTGAAACATGTGTTGTTGGTATCAGAGAAGAGTTTCCCAATGATTTTTGAACAAATCAGTACTAAATTTGATGGTCGATTAGTGTTTGATAGTTGATCATACACTAAGTCATCCTATGAGCATCCAACAAATAAGGGACTACACAAACATGGTAACTAAGGATAGACAGATTCATGAGTAAGTTGATACACACTCCTTTGTTTTTTTTAGAGCATGAGGTGCAGCATGCACCCCATGTGATGGGGAACCATCGCATCGACACCGACACGAGCGAGGACCGACCGCTCCGAGCCGCTCATGCCGACATCCGAGACCCGGAGTTCAAGTACCCTAAGTAAGCATTGTTATTTTCTAAATTGTTGCTCTCGGACCGTGTCGTGTATTGGGCCGGTCCCGCTTTCATCTTTTTATTCGTCTTCGTGTACGGAGGAGGGCCACGTCATTAGACGGAACCCTTCCCTTAGCTTCGTCACTTGGCACCCTCCCTTCCCCTATATAAAGGGGAGGTATGCCCAAGGACTGAGGGAGTCTCTTGGAAAAACAAATTGGTATTTTGTCTTAGTCAATTTCTCGTTCATTTTCCCTTGGTCAAATTTTAGCAGGGGAATCGTCCTCCACCTATCGACAGATTCTGCAGGTCGCCCAGCTTCCATCGGTGATCCCCTTGAACGTCCAGCTTGATCTCTTCGGTTTTCTCCCCTTGGCCGGCCATCCAGCAGCTCAACGCTCCCGCCCTGTGCGTCCCTTGATCGCACGGTCGTAGATCCCCACCGGCGGCCGCATCATTCTCCCACATCCGGTGGAAGTTTTCCTCGAATTCGGACGGCGAATCTTTCGGCGACGTCAGAAGATCATCCCCTTCGATTCGAGCACGGCCTCTCCCGACTCTTCATTGGAAATCGTTGGGAACCCGCGCTCCGACGCCCAAATTTGTGCCCGTGGTCGTTCGGTGTCGTGTTCTGCCGCCTGAACACGGCCGCGCACGCGCACGTCCCGCCTGCGGCTCCAACGTCTGCCGGCCTCCCTCGACCGGTTGCCTAGCGGTTAGCTTCATTCTACAGGTCTACCGGTTAGTCTGGGCGTTCTCCAGGGCAACGCTCCGCCCAGAACGCCCGTCTGGATCTCCTCTTGCACCTCGCACCCTCGACCTCCGTAGGAGCTCGATCACTCGGGTATCACCGCCAACTTACTGCTGCGAATCATTGTTCCGTCTCCGCCAACGTAGAAGCCTGCGGACAACCGGTCGCTGCAGCTGCGCCCTGACCAGGGGCCGACGCTCCCGCCTCGTAGCCATTTCTGTTGCTGCCGTTGATCGACATCTTGCCCCTGGGCGTGGAGCTCTTATTCAGAACGTGCTGATCGACAACTTGCTCCTGGACGTGGAGTTCTTTCAGGAGCCGACTTCTCCGCCTCATCGATATCTCTGCTGCGCTTATTGATCGTCGTCTTGCTCCTGGACGAGGAGAACTTATTCAGGTTCCATCTCGATCTCCCTCATTTTACAGTATCATTACGTCTTACAGTGCTGTCCCACTCTATCGCTTTCCATTGCCGCCTCATTTTACAGTATCATTACTCCTTGAGATAAACGATTGGTCTCAGCCGTCGACGGAGAACTCTTCAGGGCCGTCAAACCCCCCTCTCGTCGTGCTAGCTCGTGTAGGTCTCGCGGGTCATTTGGAATCGATCCGGATCTGATCGCTCATCTGGGGTGTACGGAGTCATCATCCCTACCTCGGCCCGCCCTCGTCGCTCAAAGAGGAAATCTTTAAACGTGCATTCATTCATTAAATTGATCGTATTCTTGCGCTATTGTGACGTAACACGAGCCGTAGATCCCAGCCGTTTCGTGTTACACCACCATGGGTTGGAGACTCAACCTAGCATTTAATATGATGATTGGTTGAGATTCTTACTCGGCATCCGTGATTGGCATCTCTCGTTGTGCCATGTGTCACCCTAGGTAAAAAGACAAAATATAGAATTATAGTGTATTATTTAAATATACTATTTAAATAGCTAGTTTGATGCTGACATGGTGGAGCATCAGTGCACACCACGTCAACATCCTCTCTTGGATTGTTCGATGAGAGAGCACCACATGATATAACATGAGGGATGCCGAGATCGAATGGCTCGTGTTACACCACGAGGAGTGTACGATCAGATATGCAGCAATGCAGACTTGATGCAAGCGGAGTAAAATTGATGAAAATATACCAAAGACGTTGCGGGTCTAGGAGGTAAGACCAGAGTAATGACAGGAGGGGTCCAGGGCACTGACAGGTTCCCAATGAGCTGAGTAATCAGCTCGAAGGCCGACGGGAGGGGAACAATCACAATCCATGAGCGTCCACGACTGTTGCCGACAACGAAAATAAAGTCCTTAACACAAATTTGGTGACTATTCTTATAACTCAAAAATTCCGGCAACGGAGCAGACAAGAATGGTACTGAAGAAGATAATAATGCTGAAAATAGAGGGAAAAAGTTGTGTGAATGATAAGCCTAAAAACGCACGTAATTTTGTCCTTGATTTTACGTTTCGACTTATACAATAAAATTTATAATTTCCCTTAATCACTAAATATAGAGAATCTAGAGCAAGCAAGGGATCGAACCACAGGGAGGCAGCAAATAAGAATTTTATCCAATTTCAATGAATTAATTCAAAGATGAATTAATTTTGCAATTTATAAACCTTAATTATATTTAATTTTGTTTTAATCAATCAAAATTAAGTAAAAACTTCATTTTGATTTTAAATATTTTCGATTAACACACTCAAGATTGGATAATTTTAATTTTAAGATCAGATTAATTTAGATTATTAATTTCCCAATTATTATAAAATTTTAAAATAATTTTTATGAATTAATATTGGGAATTTAAATAATCAAGAAAGGGATTTTTAAATTGGACTTCAAGATGGATGAATTTTCGAATCAAATTTTATTTTGGTAGTTTTTTATATATTAAATTAAATTCCTAAACAATAAAAATCAAAATCTAGAGAGAGAAACTAAACAAATTAACCTAGAGAGAGGAAGTGAAGAATTTAGGGAAAAGATGAAATCTGACCCTAAATTAAAAATCTAATGATGCAGAAATGTTCTAAAGTGATGTAGAATTAAGGATCAAAAATCCAATCTTGAATCAGAATCAATATGAAGTGCTAATTTCATTCAAAACAAACTTCTAGGGCATGTGCATTTTGCCCATGCCTTGGCGCTTTAGAATCGTTCAAGAAGATGATTGAAATACAAATCAGAAACTTACAAATTTGAGTGCAGAGGCAAGATCTGTCGACTTCAAGAACCCCTCCTGTGTCCTTCCTGGCCAAATGCTTGGGGAGAGCATCCAAAAAAAATTTTTGCCCATTTCCAGAGCTCCATTTAAAGATCCAATTGTCTGTCTTGTAGAGGGGGAAAAGACGAACCTACTCTCAAAATTTCAGCCCAATCGGACATCTAGATCTCAAGATATCAAGGTTTTAGTGAGGATAAATCTAGACCGTTGGATCTTTTATCTCTCTTCAAAATATCTCAAAAATCAGCATTTTCTGTTTGGCTGGCATTATTCTTTCTCGTTTTTCGCTGTCTCGAATCGCGTCCTGACACGTGATTGTCCGCGTCATCAGTGCACAATCATTGGTGCATAATGTCCCTTTTTGGATGGTTGAGAGAATGCCACGTCGCCTTCTTGTATTTAACTTTTTTTCTTTAGCCAAGTATTTAAAGCCATGTAAAAAAATATTTCTTCACTGAAATGAGGTTAAATTCCATGTAATAAATGATAAAAATCAGAAATAATAAAAAAATGAAAGTATAAGTGATTTATCTTTATTTTAATATGATAGCATGCAAATATAGTCATCAAAACACATAAATATAATGTAAAATTCATTAATTAATCATGTTAATTTGCAAGTTATCAGTGACCTGTGGGCCTGGATGCTCAACGAAGGCGTGATCGTTGGTGGCGAAGATGGTCACCGGATCAGTTGATGCTGATGCGACCATCGGATATCGGCAATGGGGTGGTGGCAGGTATGCGATTGGGCGCTCGCATGGGCAGGATGGCAAGCAAACCAGAGCGCATGGCGGCGGGCGCGATAACAGGTGCGACAGTAGGTGCAGCGACGGATGCTGTGGAGAGCACGACAGTGACACGACGGTGGCACGTCGGAGGCCATAGGCAAGTGGACCATGGCAAGAAGGCTAGTGGTTGCAAACAGGCGGCCCCGGGTGGAGCCGGGGCTGGCAGCCACTGGGGCGGCGGCTGCTGGGGTGACGATCGCAGTAGTGGCCCTCACAGGTAGCCCTTGAAGGTAGCACTTGCGGGCCTCCACTGGGGCGGCCCTCGCGGGCAGCCGCTGGGCCAATTCTTGCAGGCGGCGGCCACTAGGGCAACCCTAGCGGGCAGCGGCTAGGGTGGCCCTTGCAGGCGATAGCTAGGGCAGCCCTGCTGGCGGCCACCAGGGCAATGACCACAGGGACGGCAGCCACTAGGGCACCATTGAGGACAATGGCTTGATTGGCTCTCGTGGGTGGCGGCTAGGGTGCCCAGAGGCGGACGGAGATGTGGTAGGTGGTCGGATGCCAGAAGCGCCCCCGGACAGCCAGAGGTGGCTGCAGATGGTCGGAGGCAGCGCGAATGGTGGGAGGCAGCCGTGGATGGCCGGAAGCGGCCGATGACGGCCGAAGGCAGCCAGAGATGGTGGGAGGCGGCTGGGGACGCCTGGATTCAACTGTTGGAAGCTCAGCAGTCTCACGCGTAGGGTGATCTGGCTAAGGCAACGTCGATAGGACACGACATGTCAGTGATCATGCTATGATGGACGATTTGGCCGTCAAGGGCGGTGGAGGCGGCTGTTCATCCGGCAGTGTTATTGTCTTCTTGGCGGTGAACTGGCGGCGGTAGCCAGGGTCAATCGGTGGGCGTCATCCACACACTACTCAAACATAAACAAAGATAATCTCCCTAGCAGAGAGGATGGGACCCTGATTGAAGAAACTCAAATTTTCATCAAGCAAAGTCCAATCGTTTCTTTGGGCGTACCTTCCCTTATATAGGGTTGGGGGTTGCCCTAATGGATCCAATTAGGGGAACGTCCAACATGGGGGACTTCCCCTAATGAGCAAAACAAAACCAAAAAGATACGGAAAAGAGACTTTGAGAATCCAAAACACGGGGCCCCCGATAAAGTCCATAACGAAAAGAAACATGCAGAAAGTAAACGAACTATGGAGGCATGTCGTCAAGCTTGATACTTGAAGCTCGGGTCCTTTGTGTCAGCTCAGGCTCCATGACGGGCTGTAGATAAGCTCGAGCTTGATCTTCCAGAGGTCCTCCATCACCACATAGGTGCCACGTGTTGCGAGGAGACAGAGAGAGAGAGTGAGGGAAAAGTAATATTTTAGTTTGTCTTCTACTCGGTCCACGCATCACACTTATTCCAAAAAATGCATCATTTTTTTGTTGGGCCACTTCACAATGCACCAGAAAAAGTAAAAAGAAAATGGTCCATAATTAATTTCCATAAAGATTTTAGAGTAATGATTGCTTGTCACCAATTATCATGCTTAATTATAGTTGGTTGCCGTTCGACAAATTGAATGGCGACACATGGCATTGTGAAAATAAAGGGGTTAAAACATGTTCATAAATATAGATAAATATGCATTTCAACTTAGAAAAATTATATAGCAAACAATTTACATTTTAACTCAAGAAATTATACTCTTTCAGAATTTGATCTCAGAAAAATCCCCAAAAATATCTAAAATTCAGAAAATTCATAATATCATTCCATAAGTAAATTTAATCAATTTAATCTTGATAACATTCATATATAATTAATGTAATGCAAATAAAAATGTAAATACGGTCAGATTAAGCTACTAAAAATGCATGTTATGAGTCATCCATTTTTCTCTCTACTAATTAGTTGCATTCCTACATCCTTGTCTTTTGTTGGTAGTTAAAAATTTTAAATAGTCATTTTTTTAATGGTTGGCGTGATCTCCTTGTCTTCCTCAAAATCCAATGCCGAGAGCACC
The DNA here is from genome assembly GCF_029677425.1 of Wolffia australiana. Lineage (NCBI taxonomy): Eukaryota > Viridiplantae > Streptophyta > Magnoliopsida > Alismatales > Araceae > Wolffia > Wolffia australiana. Next base: position 14,277,896 of record NC_135849.1, read on the forward strand.
TCGTGTCCTTGAGATTTAAGAAGAAAAAACAAGCTTTATTATTAAATGACACATGATGTGGGAATGCATTGCCACGTGTCGCATCAATGTGGGAATGCATTCACTGACATGTTGATGTGTGTGAACAATGAATTAATCACGTGGCCAAGAAGATTTCCAAGCCATGTCACACCTTTTTTTTGTAAGGCCTGGGTCCACTTAATTAAAAAGGGGCCATGTTCGACATGTAATAACCATCAGCCAGTACATATTTGGCTTACAGAAGTATAAAGGTTAATTTTGTGTTCACTGTTTTGGGTTGTTTCTTACCCTAACAAGATTGGTATTTGGAGGAAGATTGGAAAACTAACATGGTATTAGAGCAATAGTGGAGAGAGCTTTGTCAGGCTTAATCTGTACTCTTTGAGTCCACTACGACCTTTTTGATCGAGTTTCAACTCAGGGTGAAGCTAGTGTGACCATTGTTGGAGCACATTGGTATTTCCCGAGATTCAGATCAAGTTTGATGGGCTTAACATGTTTGAATGGAGTAAAATTATAGAACTGGCCTTGGAATGTTGAAGACTAGGAGAGCACTTGACGAATGAGACATTAAGACTTTGAAATTGAATGAAGCCTTAATCTAGTAGTTGATTAGGCACAATGATCTCTAATATGAGGATGAATTTCTTATATGTGGAGATAATCAAGGGTTTCAAGGATCATGTTCATCATTATACTAGAAAAAAACACCATATGTGATATCTATATGAGTTGAATACAAACATTGCCCAAGCCAGATAGAGATAGGATATAATTATGCATGTTAATTGAAGGGAATCTGGAGAGGCATTGGCTATCTCTGGCCATATCAGCAAGGGGAAAGGAGTATGCACTCAAGAAAAGACTAATTATACTCCTCATGAATCTTAATCCCAGATATGAAAACCACAAAAGCCAGCTTCTCGCTAGGGCTGGGTAACCTACTCTAGAAGAGGCCATAGAAAAAGTGATGAAAGAAGAGGATTGTCTCAAGATGATGCCTAAATTTTTCCTAAATAATTATGATGCTTTTGTGGTGAAAAGAAGTGAGACACGAACTACTCAAGGAGAAGGCAGGTCGAATAGATCTCCTTTGGGAAGAACTGAGGTCACAAAAAACAATCCAAGGGAAGGTTTGTGATGTATATATTGCAAGAGAAGAAGACATACAACTGATACTTACTGGAAGTTCACCAATAAAAACCAGAAGCAACCAAAAAAGCATTTCATTGCCATCTCTTATGAATATGACCTAGGCAAATCCTCCCAAGGCAAGGGGAAGACGATAGGAACAAAAGTCTCATGGGAGTTTAACGAATTTGAAAAGTTAAAGGACAACATCAACCATCTTCAGACTATGTGATGGGAACAAATCGTGCGGTCATTTTAGCACATGATTCATAAATAAAAAAATAAAATTCTGAACTCACTCATATGTGAATACATGAATATGATGATAATTTTTGGTCGAATCCACAAAGGAAGCATTTGACTTTTAAATGAAATGGTTGAATTGGTAAAACTAGGATGAATCAGATAAAAAGGTAATTAAGAATTAAGATTGTATTCATCCAATTAAAGTTAATAAGTATTATAATCCAATTGAGTCAAAAGAGCTAAAAATAAGTATTATAAATGATAAACCCAACTCATGCAAGCGTCTTGACCAAGTCAAATCATTAACATTTAAAGGATAAAACTTTTATATTTTCATAAAGAATATAATTTAAGCATTTTCTGGAATTTTTTATTTTATAATTTTAAAATAATAAGAAAATCAATTGATAGTTCAAAGCATTATCATTGACCAACCCATTGACTCTAGACGAATTGATGGTCAAAACAGTAATATAATTTTTAAAAAATTGTATTTTCAGAAGCTAGAGAGATAAAGAATGATTATATTATAAATTAGGGATTTTTTCAAGACAGTATAGCTATCATAAATATTTCAAATTAAAGGCTTTGAAAAATGACCGTACTAATGACATCTAATCAAAGTGAAGAAGTTGTTCAAGAAATTTATGTCAGAGTTGGATGAATAAGTTATGGATGAAAAGCTGACCAAAAGAAGATTACAAAGGTATAAAAATAGTCCAATTTGGATATTTGAGTACTGAGAAATGAATATCATAATTCTAAGATAACTGTGAGGATTATATCAAAATCTCTATTGTTTTCTAACATTACTGTAATTTTAGCTCAAGATAAATCAAAAGCGACAATTATTACATCTTTCTGACCCAAAAATTAGGCCTTAAACCAAGTTCAAAGCTTGATTGAGGATTTCTGAGGTATCTTTCATGTGAAGAGATAAAAAAGCTTAAATAAATTTATATGAATGTGAGAGAGGCCATGTCATGCACGCCATGGGTATAGTTCTGGATTGTCTTGGACGTGGACAAAGGACGGGACGGGACAAAATTCATCCCGTCCTATGTCCGTTGTTAGTGTAGGGATGAAGGATGGGATGGTTTTTTGTCCACCAACAAAAAACCGCCCCGTCCAATAACCTCGGGACAACTTTTTGTCCCGTCCAGGCTAAAAACCATCCCGTCCTTTGTCCCCGGCAAAAAATATATAATATATTAATATCTATAATTTCAATATTTCCTCTTTGAAACCTAAAGGCTCCTGCGCCTGAAAGATTTAGGGCACTCTCTTGAACTCTGAAGTCTGAAGGAAGAAGAATTCAGATTAACCCATCGTCAGAGTAATCGCAGTGGTAACAATTCAGATTCCTCTGTCTCCTAATGTTGGCTTTTTAAAACTATAATCTGTGGTATAGAAAATACACATTCTCTCGCGTATATGTTTCTCTCTTTAGATCAGTGTCATCATTAGTTTCAATTATCTAGCGGCAATTTAATCTTTATTTTTTTAAAAAGATCAGTATTCTATGCAGCGGTGTAATCAATTTTTTTCTATAACGAATGACGGTGTAAAATTGTTCTCTCTCTTAACAAAATGATTGATTTTCTCTGCTTTTGTATTCATTTATTGAATATTTTGCTAATAATCTAGGGTGTAATCAATCTTAACTTTTAAAAAGAGATAGGTAGATCCATTAAACATACAAATAAACACTATTTATTTACTATTTTTTATGCATTTTAAATACAATCTAACGCATTATCTTCGCAAATCATAAACCAGAGGTAGAGAAAGCCAACTTATCTTCTCTTTGCTTTGTACTTGTCTCTAAGAAAATCAACGTATAAATTCATTCTATCTTAGTTTAATTTTTGTTCTGGATGAACTGATCTGTAGGACTTTAATCTTTCATTATTAAAATTAACGATTTAAAAATGAACTACTTCCATGTAAATTAATGTTATGATGTTGTGGTAATTCAACTTATTACTTCATTATCTCTTAGTTTAATTTTTTTTCTGGATGAACTGATCTTGAGGACTTTAATTTTTCATTATTAAATCGACTATTTAAAAATGAACTTCTCCCATGTACTTTAATGTAAAGATGTTGTGGTAATTCAACTTATTAATTCAGTATCTCTTTGTTTAATTTTTTTGTTGATGAACTGATCTTTAGGAGTTTAATTTTTCATTATTAAAATCGATGATTTAAAAGTGAACTACTTCCACGTAATTTAATGCTATGATGTTGTCGTAATTCAACTTATTGATTCATTCTGACTTATGCAGTCTTCCCTTCCGCAGGTACCGATGGGTCGTGGTCATGCTCTCCACCTAGCTAAGTGGCCTTGGCTCCCCATTGTTGTTGCCTCTTTTGGGACTGAAATTGTTTTGTAATCAGGTATGCGCATTCTTCTTCGCATTCTTTGATGGTTTGTATGATCTTTGATGGTTTTTATGTTCTTCGCACTTTTGTTTTTGTCTTAATTAAGTTCTTTGTTGAGAGACGATTACTTGTTAAGGAACCAGTTCTTACGACATAACGATAAAATTGTTCAAATAATTTTAATGCAAAACCGTTGCATGATTATCTACTTTTGGTGGATTTCTTATCTTTGGATAATTGTGTTGTTTAATTTTGATACTATTTAGTTGTGTTAATGATTGGGGTGCTTTGAAACTTTGAGTTGCAAGTACTATTCCACTTTACGAATAGTAATTGTTATGAGTTTATTTATCATGAGAAGGACTCTAGAAGCTAGTATGAAGACACATGCTTAAGTAAACTAATTAAATTTGTCCTAGGATTTTAAAACTTTAAATTGTTTAAAAATCTTAATGGGTTTTAACTATGTGTTAAGTCATTGGCTTTTTTGAAAGTTGCTAATAGTAATATAGCAGCATTATTTCATGTGCTTCTTATTTGTTTCTGAAATTCCAGCTCGACGGATTTTAATTGTAAATGTAAGTCACACGTATTTTACAAATGATTGCATCTTGTGAATTACCTTGGTAGAGTAATGGAGTGTACATATGCTACTACCCCAAAATCGATGGCTAGGGCTACACCGTTGATGTCCGCGGAGTGCATCCCAGTAGAGGTTGATGACAACATCTCAACTCATCGCAGAAGACACAATCGGTCTTAAGTTTTAGATCGATTTGTTGAAGTTTCCCCAGATGAATACCAGTGCACGCTATGTCAAGCAGAGAACCCCACCCGTAAGGTCATCATCAAGAGGAATAAAGATAAGAGTACAAAAGTATTTTGGAGAGTGTGGAGAAGGCGCACCGTAAATTTCACGGTGAAATTAAGGGACTCAAGATGAAGCAAAGAACCATTCTTCACTACGAAATACTCTCCCACAAGCTGAACTTACACGACATCACCGTGACGCATACGAAGAAATAGTTTGTTAGGTTCATCTGCGAAAGCGATCTTCCTTGGCGTCTTGTGAAGAAGAAGTCTTTTCGAAGACTATGGTACTACTAGATGCAGGTGGTTGGGGACATCCCTGGTCCGGATGCGGTCAAGGCGACGACTGAAAGGATGTACAGAGAAGTCCAAGGGAAGCTGGTGGAGATGTTTACCGACGTCTCCTGCGTCTCACTTACCGTGAATGCTTGGACATCCCAAAATAACCTTACCCTTCTAGGTGTCACTGCCCACTGGATCAACACTAACTGGAAGCTATGTGAGCTTCTTCTTGGACTGCGACAGATCAAGGGACCCCATAGCGGCATGAACTTTGTGATGCTTGTCGTGGAAGTTGTATATGAATACATCATCGAGTCGAATTTGTGTGCCATAGCCACAGACAATGCGTCCAACAACAGAATGATGATGGCCTCCATTATGGATCAACTGAAGACTGTAAACCCCCAATTCACTATAGGCCAACATGTACCATGCGTTGCCCATGTATTAAACCGCGTAGTCCAAGCCAGACTCAAGGTCATTTGCAATCTAGAACCTCCTGGATGTAATACACTATGTGTCCGAGATCTTCGCCCAAATACACCGCTGGGCACAGATGACCCAATCGATTCACAGGTCGTCGAAGATATTGCGGTGACAGTTGCACTTTTGGGACTAGTAGTTTCACTCGTGAGAGCCATTGTCAATGCCATTCAGGAATCCACATAGCGTATGGAGAAATATGTTGATATGTGCAAAACGTTTGAGCTCCCAGATTCAAATAAGATAAAGGTCAACTGCCCAACATGCTGAAACTCCACTTTCACTATGTTAGAGCATGCACTAGCTAAGAAAGAGGTTCTGGACCATATGGCTTTGAGTTTCCTTTAGACGTCCACTAGAGATTACGACCTATGTCAGGAGGACTAGGTGTTGATTGAAGAATACATGTGCATCCTTGGCCCACAGTGCCAAGGTACTAACTTTGTGTGTTTGGCAAAGAAATTGCCAATAACTGAAGTAACGTCATTGGTTGCGGAGCTGAAGAATCACCTTGAGCAGGTTAAAAACAATGCAAGGGCATCATTGGATGATGAACGGCTGGATGCCCTACGATCGGTTTGTAGTGCTATGTATAACAAGTTGATGCAGTATGCACTGATACTTTGGGGCAATAATACCGTCGCTACAGCGGCGACATTCAATCCATTCTCTAAATTAGAGGTTTTGCATCAGTCATGTCGCCAAAGTGTGATTTCCTATCTTGGCGGTCTCTTGGATTATGCATCTATTAAAAAAGCACCTGAATGTGACTTAGAGCACGGAGAGTTTTCGAAAAGTTGCCGTTCGGCACAATATGTTTCATCCAAGCAGCAATATATGCGTCCATGCAGTTATCTAAACATCTCATGCAGCGAGGAGGAGGATAATCCTGTAAGTTGGTGGAAGGATGTTGGGACATGGTACTTTTTGAATTTGACAAAAATTGCTCACCAATTTCTGGCCATGAGTCCGACAAGCGCACTAGTGGAGCGACTTTTTTTAGTCGGCCAGGGCATCACCATGTATCGAAGATCATGCCTGGATGCAGAGAGCATTGAGATGTTGATGATGCTTCGAGCATGGTTCCGTCGTGTAGAGCGGGACTCCTCCGACTCCGATGATGACTCTGACGACAATGACAGCTCGAGTGCTGGTGCATTATGCTCTACCGCTTTCCACCTTTTCTTAAGCATGTTTATTTTTCTTGACTCTCTCTATTCCATGTAATAGAGTAAGGGGGAACAACATGATCACAGTGGGCAGGTTTCATTTGATGATACACTCTAACGTTTAATGTAAGTTATGCTTCTTCGTTATTCTCTCTCTTTTTTATTTGCTGATTCATTCCATGTAACAGAGTACCATTTTATCTTTTGCATTTTAGAATACTGCAGACGAGCGTGCACTCATTTACCACAAATTTATCAGTTTAAAATCCTACCCATGAAACTGACCTATTAGCTCTCCATACTTATTTAACGCATAAAACTGATTTGTAAGCTAATGAAATGATATGATGATTTGCACTTCATACCATTTCTCTATGAAATGATATTTTTATTTCATATCTTTCACGCTTGACACATTTCGATCAAGAAGCCTAATGAAAACAGTCTTGATTCCATGCGAGAAGATCTCGTCATATAATTTTCTTCCCTTTTTGAGTTGTCCATTTTGATTTATTTTGTTGTGAAAATCTTGAATAATTTTGGGCTGTTATTCATGGCAGGTTTTGAGGAGTCCTCTTGCTACATGTCATGGTCTCTCCCAACCTCACCTCGCCTTGGCACTAACCCTTGTTCAGACATCTTCCCATATGGAGAGGGGGTGATACTCTTTTGCTGCTACTTTTACTCAAGCAAACAAAACTATTATTGCCTACTCGATTTTCACCCATGCAGTTATTCCGTTGTGAAAGATCTAGTTTTCACTCTGAAATTTTGTGGAAAAAAGGTCATTTTCTTTCATTTCAAAAACATTTGTACCCGTTATGATTTAAGGGCCTGGGTTGGGTTTTCTTGCAGTTCTCTCTCAAGAACAGTAAAAGAAATTTGGGTTGGGATTACTTCATGATTTTTGACGCACTATTTTCTTGGATAAGTTTATCTTATGATTTCCTTGGTGCTCATCAACCAGATCTTCAAGGAGTGGCCTGGAAAATATAACTTTCTCACCGGGGGTTGGCGCTGACATTCCAAATAGAGCATCTTTTTTACAAAGTCTATAAAACATGCACCTTTTTACAGGGATAATCACCAATTCCAAGCTAATGACTAGAAAAGGTCTGATTAAATATCGTTTGGATAACCGATAAGGATCTAGGAAGTTGTATGAATTTGTCGATTATTTCATTTTCTCCCGATGAACTCTACAGAGAGAACCCATGAGATTTTGCTCCATATCTGTAATTATATTCGATTTATTAAACTCTAAAATTAAATTCGATTAATTTAATAGCAAAAGGACTCAATTGTAATAAAAAATTATTACACTGCAGGGGGAATGGTACGACATTTTTCCATTTTGCTATAATTTTATTACAGTCATTGAGAATTTAATCCAAATAAAAATGCCATTCTGAAAATTGGCGATTATCCCTATTTATACGTTAAACTATTATTTTTACCCAATGAATTTAAAAAATAAATATAATTTAATAAGATGATAATGGCATGTATAAAAATTAATTACATTCTTAATTAATTATGGATTAAAATTTGTTCTTTCCAAGTTTTATTGCTAATCCATACAATATTCTGGCAATTTAATCCAATGATTTGAGATGAGAATGGCATGTATTAAAATTTATTATTATTTTTATTAATTAGGGATTTAATATTGAATTTTCCATATTTTATTGCAAATCCATACATTATTTTGGGAATTGAATCCAATTGACCAATTTTTCCACGTTATTCAAAAAAAAATACCAATTTTTCCACGTCCAACATTCGCATGTGCATTGTTTGTGTCTTTTGGGACGGACAAATTTTTCGTCCGTTGGGACAAAAATCGTCCAGTCTCATCGTCCCCGGATGAATTTTCATCCAGAAACATCCATACCCCGTGGACAGAATGATTTTTTTGTTCCCAGACAAAAAAGCCATCCCCTTTCCATCCATTCACATGACTCATGGGGTCCATTTCTTGTTTTTTAGATCATCTTCTTATGAGTCGCGTTCTTCCACATGCATCTGCACTGAAAATCAAAATAGAAGTCCCACATGGAAATGTTTAAATTGTTGGGACAATATAAAAGGAATTTTATTTTATGTTAGTATAAAATTCTTGAAAGTGCCTCATAGGCAGTGGACTAGGCCCATGTAGGTGTGTTGGCTGATTGCAATGTCTTCACATTGGTGCAGCCACATCAGCTCCTGTCATGGACTCATGCCTTTAACTGTTTTAATTCAGATTCAGGAATAAATAATATTACTTAGAAGATTCAGATTTTTTAATTCATAAGACATTTTAAAATGAAAATTTCTCCATGTTTTCTAATTTTATATTCTTTAAACTCATTCCACCTAAAATAAATTATAATAAAGAAAAAGGATTAGTTTATGGGAATCACTTGAAAAGCCAAACTAGGACAACTTTGATGCTTCTAATCTTCACCTTCATCTCTTGCTTCCTTATTCATCCACTTAATCCCGGAATGAACTCAACTCAATAAATGCGGTTAATTTTAAATTGTTTCACCTTGAGAAATCTCAAACATGTATATAAATATATAATTAACCTTCATTTAAATAAAAAATAAGACTTATTGGAATGGCATGGTGATGACGAAAATATGATAAAATAACGATTGTGCATCATAATCATGAGAATTTGGATTTACAGATGGTGAAATATGATATAAATGAATACACAAGATGCATGTTATCACAAGATACATCACAGGTATAGTCAGGTGAGACTTCAAGTTTTCACGAATTGGATCATATTCAATGGATTGTGGACTATGGGGCAACAGATCATATGAATCTGACTAGTAGTTGCTTTTTAAAATATACAGCCTCTAGTGAGTCACACCAGGCAATTATGGCTAGGGGAGGAATCATGTTTGTTGCATCAGTTGTTGAGGTGCAGTTAAAAAAAATTGGGAAGCGGAAATGATTTCTTCATGAGCCATATTTTAGGACACATCTCTTATCTTTAGAAAAATTATTCTGCGATATGGGATGAAGATGTGCATTGGATGACCATAATTGTTTTTTGTTTGACAATGTATCCAAGAAGAATATTTCATCCTTTTGGATTGGGGGAGGTATGCTGCTTCAAGATGATTGGACCATTGTCTCTCGTCCATGAATCTGGATGGAATGGCTTGATAAAATATTTTGTTGTTGCATAGGTACACGAGCCATTCTCCCTTCAAACTATTAAGTACTTGTTTTCTCAAACTTTATGATGGAGTGACTATCAGTCACTTGTTGTGTGAATCATGTCAGTTATCTAAGCACAAATATTCATCTTTTAAATATTTTATTGAAGGGTGGTTAAACCCATTTGAATATTGGGACCATGTCCTTTGACAAGCCTTTTTGGCTCCAGATGGCTTGTGATTTGACTATATAGGGTAACATGGTTATATTTATTGAAATCAAAGGCAGCGGTGTCTCAAATTGTATCACAGTTCTTTTGATATAATCAGCAATATATTGTTTAAAAAGATCAAGATATTTGGGTCTGACAATGCCGAGGAATTTTTTAATTCTGAGGTAAACTAATATTTCAAAACTAATTTTTTAATCAAGAGTCGTCATGTGTCAATACTCTTCAATTGTATGGGTTGGATGAGAGGAGAATTGGCTATATTTTTAGTAACTTTAAGGCCACTTCCCTTCAAGCCAAGATGATAAAGACATATTGGGGAGAGGCTATTGTTACAATAGTGCACTTTATTAATCAAAATCAAGCAATACATTGGTCTTTAAAAGTCTAAATTATGAGTTGAGCACCAAGTTTCCTAGGGGCTTATATGCAAATTCGGGTGGTATCCAAGGTTTTTGGACGGGTGGCCAGCGTACGTATGTAGTCATCAAGCTCAGTCCCAAGGCACTCAAGTGTGTGTTTTTAGGCTACTCATGCACGCAAAAGGGGTACATATGCAACCACTCAGCTGCTAAGAAATTGTACACATCTCCATATGTGACATTTGTTGAGCTGGAAATGTTCTTTAAAGCACAATCTGATGATGGCCGAGATGAAGGGGGAAGACAGTAATATGGAAATATATGTGGCCGGCAAGCCAATCACACATTCCACATCTTTTTCCATGTTCATTAATAGAACATATTCATTATAGTGTATGTGTGATAATTATAATGAAGTCAATGAATACATGATCGGACATAGTGAATATTGATGAGATCATAATACGGAGAGCACTAGTATTTAAGAATGTGTTCAAAACATTCATATTCGAAGGATACACGAGAAGGACATCAAAGTATCCAAATAGAATAGCATTATCTAGCCTCATTATCAACCTGAGTATGGATGATCCCATAGCCATTAGTAGTGTTTGTCCAACTGATATCCGTTCGATATTCGATATCGAACAACCGATATCCGATATCAGCAACAAAACTGGGACGGTTTCTGATATTGGATATCGGTCGATATCCGTCTTTGAGGTGTGGACGGATATCAATGACGGATACTGATTATCTAAGGATGAGGCGGATCTCAAATATTGGATATCGGTTATCGATATCTGGATATCAAAACTGATATCTAGATATCGATAGCCGATATCCAAAAAAAAATTTCGAAACCGTTGCAATCCCATATGGAACATTTCTAAGATCTCTAATAAGCTTTAAATCTGGTCCATCCCTTTTTCATAAAAACCCCTATAGTATGTTGTGCACGCAACGGATGCTGTATGTGACATTATTAGAGAAATGCCCCTCCGACTTTATACTCTCCACATTTGACTAGAAAAAATATATGAAAAACAAAATTTATTCATTAAGCCCCTATAATAATTTATTTGGATTCATAATTGTGCAACATGTAACCAATTTTTTTATGGGGAATAAGGAATATTTACAATAGTTTCCTCAAAATTAGAAATTAAACTAAAAGCTTATTAGTGATTTTGTTGGATCTACAAATGGTAATTGTAAATTTTTAATGTTGGAAAAATCTAGAAATTTATAGGGAAATGTTGAAAATTCTGCAATTGATGCCTATACTATCTTGATCTTAAACATGATCAAAACACCCAATATTTATATTAGTCAATTAAGTGCAAATTTTTAGGATTTATATTAGTGATTTAGTAGGATCTATAAATGGTAATTGTATATTTTTAATGATGGAAAAATCTAGAAATTTATAGGGAAATGTTGAAAATTCTGCAATTAATGCCCATACTATCTTGATCTTAAACATGATTTAAATATCCAATATTTATATTAGTCAATTAAGTGTAAATTTTTAATATTTATATTATTGATTTTTCAGGATCTACAATGGGTAATTGTAAATTTTTTATGTTCGAAAAATCTAGAAATTTATAGGAAATGTTGAAAATTTTTAACAAAAGAATTGTGCAACAAAATTGACTTCTTCTGTAATATTCGACCGTCAAAATATGCCCTTTACCTTATCATTTCCCCACGGCTCCGTCAATGGTTTGTGCTGGCTTGGTCATCTCCTGCATATCAAAAGAGAACAAATAAAACACGATGATAATGTAAAATATGCATTATAAGGTAGTCAATGTAAGGGATGTGCACATATGGACAATAGCTCCCTTGTAATGGAGGCAAGTAAGAGGAATCGTTTCGCCCCTATGCTGGCCGACCAAGATAGTGGGGTGAACACTCCCTCATTAGGCACGACCTCTATTAGGTATTGGTTGAACTCCAGTGCCGACCTCATTGACACAGATGCCAGTTGGACTTTTTGCATAGTGCTCTGTAGCCAAGAGTTCATTTCTCTACCTTTTGGGTACTTAATTCAAAGTGGCCACCCGACGCATGCCTCGACGAGTCACATGGTAACAAAGACCGTACATATGCAATGACCCATTGTGGAATGGGTCCATCAATGTCACACAGGTGATTGCATCATTCGCCTACAAGATTTCTACATATTGCGCCAGCTTGTGCTGCATCACCTTACACACTTGTGCCATGTTAGAATGATCTCCTTCATGCAATTGTCGTATGCATGTGAAGAATGTGCCTTCTTCGATTTTCTAGACCACCTCCTCCATGTCGCGCATGAGGCCGTCTATGAGAAATAATACATCACATATGGTCAGCTTCACTAAATGCAAACATGATCGGCGGATACAGTGAACCACCCAAGGATGCGATATAATTCTTTCAAAAACTCCCACTCGTCCTTCGACATCTTCGTTGACTTCCGCTTCCGGCCAAAATTCTTCGACACTTCATCAATCACATCACTTTTCTTCATGGCGGCGGATAATATAGCATAAGTATTGTTCCAACGGGTTGAACAATCCAACACGACCATATTAGAATCTTTGACTTCGGGGTCGTCTTCACATGCCTTCGTTGTGTAGAGCTCTGAATACTACACACTAGTGTCCGCACCTTCGCAACTACATCACCCAAATATACCAGATGACGTGCATCATCATTTTCTTCAAACACTGAGTATATATCTTCATGCAAGTTGTCCTAGTCGTTGGCATACTGTTCTGTTGTCCTGCTCACATCGCCTTCATCGGGCTCTACTACGTGGGCTGAAGCTTTTAAGTGTCACTTGGACGACAATGTTCAAAATGTGTGCAACACATGAGACGTGCCTTTTGGTGCTTAACACTGGGTTGACGCTCTTTATCTTCTTTGCAATCACTGACAACATCCTCTTATTCACAGAGGCATTGTCAGTAGTCACAGCATAAACCTGCATAAACACAAGTCATGTATAAATCACATGTTTAATTACAAAGATAGGCTCGATGTTGAATGATGACCTTTGGTTGTAGGCATAATTCTTCTAGGACATGGAGAACGATGGACGCCATGGTGTCCCCATCATGCTTGTCGATGATCTCTCGAATGGCAAGTACTCGCTCTTGGTAAACCCATTTCTCGTTCACCCAATGAACATAGATTCCTAGAAGTCCAGTACCGTTCTCCACGGTCCACGCATCTATAGTGAGGGACTGACATAATCACACATAGAACTTATGAAGATAGGATGACTACTTTACAGGGGTCGATCGCTTGAATAAGGTAGAAATAAGGCCGTGGGTAGTCGATAGCAGAAACACTGTGAAGTCACGTTGGCCTTCTGGTTATCGACGATCACCGACTAGAAACTCTCGTATAATCCAACTGAAGATAACACCAGTGATTCACACTAGAAAGAAGAGGATCGTACATGTGCCTAGAGTAGATAGCTTCCACAGGCGAAAGAGGAGCTCTTAAGAAGGCGCCTGGTCCAGAAATTGCTAGGTTATAAGAGAGGGTCGCTAGAAGAAGAAAATAGAAACATTCCACCAATTGTTCACCACTTCATGCCCGTTTCAGGGGCTATTTAAAAGAAAACACAGACGTATGCAACAGTTTTAGACAATAAATAAGCATGGATCTTACCTACTAGTAAGTTCCCACGTGGAGATTTACACCATCTAGCGGTGGACGTACACTATACGTCAACTCCCACGGGATTCACAAGATTCAACTCCGTTGAAGCAAGGGATAACTTTTGCATAGTCTCTCCACTAAACCTTCCAAATATTTACTCCACAAGCCAACCGTTGCCACTGCCCTCGCCGAGGGGGGTGGGGTTGTTCCTAGAATATTGTCAACGACGGGTTCATCTCGGAATGGCTGAGCCACAATAATGCGTACTTGGCCAATCATCTCCTGAGAAAAGTCATTGATGACCAAAAAGAGTGGATCCCTGAAACATTCCTTTGGTACCTTATGGAGAGTGTCCGGAACCCAGAGAGGAATGGTTGTAAGCGTGTTAGTATACGGCTTACAATGTCATCGATTAGTGCTTGTTGGCGAGGCGTCCAAGTAGGAAGTTGGAATGTGTCTGACTGAAGTGGGGAATTCGACTGAGGCATCGGGTTGTTGGAGTCTGAGTCAAAACTAATGAGGAGAACATCTTCATTCGGATGATGGTATGCTAGTCGTTGGAGGAGCAGATGAACACTATGACGTGAAATACGTTGACTATGCCAAGGGAGATCTTCTCCTAGGTCTGCTTGACTGCGCAGTGTTGACGTGGACCGAGGCATGCCTAGGGGTGTTGATGACTCCAAAGTACCTGAAAAATACTCGTCCCACCAGTGTGGAGCGAGCGTTAAAACGTCAGTTAGGGAAATCCACATGGCCTCCAAGATTGGTAGACCCTGCCACTAGACCAACACATTGATGGATGATTGTTCCTCAGATTGAGGTCTCGTCGGAAAAATCCTCATTGGCTGATGAGTGTCTATCATTGGGCCTGGTGTTAAGTCAGTGATCATCCTTGCATGCAAGAAAGGACCCTGATCCATTGGATCAAGCAGCATTGCTGGTTCGCCATGATAACAAGTGAGGTCCGAGATGTTGAATCTAGAGCTAATATTCCACTTTGATGGTATATCTAGCGCATAGGCATTCGAGCCCAGGTTCTTGATAATTCTAAGTGGCCATGTGCTTCTTTTCTGTAATTTGTTGTGCGCCGAAGTAAGCCGAGCTGGGTGCGTACGAACCATAACTTGATCTCCTTTTTGGAATTTAATGAGATGACGATGTGCGTCAACAAGAGTCGTGTACATCTGATTGGATAGAGCAATCTTGCATGCAA
This sequence comes from Wolffia australiana, assembly GCF_029677425.1. Lineage (NCBI taxonomy): Eukaryota > Viridiplantae > Streptophyta > Magnoliopsida > Alismatales > Araceae > Wolffia > Wolffia australiana. Next base: position 14,293,055 of record NC_135849.1, read on the forward strand.
CCTCATAGTGGAGAGAATGGATGCTTGTTGCTAATGATTCCACGGTAAATGATGACCTGGCAAGTCCTTCAAGAGGTGGTAAGTCGATAGGTTTGCAAGGTTGGTGAACATAGACGATCATGATTGGACTCCTGACGGTGGTTCTATTGTTGGTGCTATTGAAAGCAAATTCTGCTTGAGGTAGCAACTGATCCCAGGGGACAGAGGCATCGATCACAAGGCAACGTAATAAATTGCCCATATTGCGATTAAAAACCTCGGTTTGTCCACGGCCGCATGGGCACAGGCAAGGGTTGGTACAAATCTCGATTAGTTTGGACAGATTTGCCTTCAACACAAGTGTGACACCTTTCAAGAGTATTGTTGATGTGGCATCCCATTCCAGGCCAATAAAACCGCTCCCGAATAGCTTTGTAAGTCTTGGTTCTCTTGGCATGTCCCGAGAGTCCTCCTTGATGCACCTCCCAAATAATGAATTCTCGCATAGACGTACGTAGAATGCATACAAGCTGATCTTTGAAGAGAAAATCTTTAGTAATGTTGAACGGGTCCGCACTGTGTGTTGGGGTTGCATGGAGATCTGCACAAATTTTAGAGAAATCAAGACATTCGTGGTAGAGGGTGGGAATACCATCAAATCCCACAAGCTGGGTGGAGACCGCAGACAACAGATGTCGACAGCAGCTGAGAGCGTCTGCAACTCAATTGTTGAGCCCCGACTTGTGTTTGAGACAGAACTGGAAGGATTGAAGGTATTCCATCCATTTAGCACGCTTCAGGTGAAGATGGCGTTGAGTGTGGAGATATTTCAAGGCTTCGTGGTCAGAAAATAACACAAATTTCCACGAAATGAGATGATGTTGCCAATGTTTCAGGACTTGTTCTACGGCATAAAGCTCCTTCTCTTAAGTGGAGTATTTTTGGCTGGTTTTGTTAAGCTTTTCATTGTGGAAGGCGACAAGATGTCCTCCTTGACTGAGGACGCCGCCAAGCTCAGTGCCTGACACATCACATGCCACTTCAAAGAGGACTTCAAAGTCAGGGAGTCTTAAGATAGGAGTGCTGGCCATCATTCTTTTAATCTGATCAAAAACTGCTTGAGCCCCTGCATTCTAGGAGAATTCTCCTTTGTAGAGACAGTTGGTGACAGGGGTCATGATAGTGCTGAAATTCTTGATGAATCCACGCCAACCCATGAAAGCTACGAACATCATGAATATTCATAGGGACGGGCCAATCGATGATGGCGCGTACCTTTTCAGGGTCGACAGAGATCCCTTCTACCAAAATAATTATTCCTAAGAAGAGAACTCGATCTCAAAAGAAGCTGCACTTTTTAAGGTTAGCCATAAATTGGTGTGCTTGTAAAATACGACAGCCAATACGGAGATGCTCAAGATGATCGTGGACTGTTGGACTATAGATGAGGATGTCATCAAAGGACACAACAACAAACTTTCCCAACTGCTCCCGGAATGTATGAGTCATAATTTAATGTATGAGCCATAATTCTCATGAAAGTGTTGGGTGCATTTGAGAGGCCAAAAGGCATCACTAGCCATTCGTAGAGTCCATCTTTAGTTTTGAAAGCCGTCTTCCACTCATTTTCAAGGCGAATACGCACTTGATGATACCCACTCTGTAAATCAATTTTGGAGAAAACCAAGGCCCTAGTCATCATATCAATCATATCATCTAATCGAGGAATAGGGAATCGATATTTCACTATAATTTTGTTGACTGCTCTATAGTCAATACACATCCGCCAAGATCCATCCTTCTTCGGGACCAGTAGGGCGGGTACTGCACATGGGCTGATGCTTTCTCGAATGAAACCTCGATGAAGAAGGTCTTGAACTTGCCGACGTAGCTCTTGATGTTCGGCTGGTGCTAAGCAATAATGGGGCATATTAGGCAACGGGGCTCCTGGGTGAAAATTGATGATATGTTGCATATCTCTCAGAGACGGGAGTGTTGTAATGTCTGATTCTGCAAAAATGTTAGGGAACTCACCCCGAAGTTGTTGTTCTTGTGGTTCATAGAAGTTGGACTTTGTTTCCATAGTAGTCAGCGCAGGGTACACCAAAAATAGAGGAGCTGCTTCCTTACAAACTTGTCGGAGTATAATTTGTCGAGGTAGGACTTGCAATTGTAAGAAGACAATGGGATTTACAACGCTTGCTTTGGGTTGGGGTTGGAAAGGCGTAATTACCACTCTTTTGTTGTCATGAACAAATGTGCATTTGTTACTTTGCCCATGCAAGGTGGCGTTTGTGTCATATAACCATGGTTGGCCATGGAGCGTGCTGCCGACTTTCATAGGCAAGACATCCATCCACACATCATCTCAATAGGATCAAATCTGTAAGTTGAACAAGCATCGGTGAGTCACTGGTATAGATTGAGAGTTTACTCATGCCACTTGATATGGAGATGGGTGCTTCTAAAGGCGCAGTTGCATTTTTTTGACAGCTTCTTGGGAGATGGCATTGACACTGCTTCCATTGTCAATAATCACCTAGTAATGTTGATCGCCGACATAGACATAAGTGCTCTATATAGAGGTGCGTACCGAATCAACGATCTGTGTTTGATGGTATAACGATTGCAATAAATGGAGATCTTCTACTTCTTCCTCAGGTGCAACAAAGTTGGGATCCAACTCATATTCTTCTTCATCTATATCTTTTACTGCTACTAGGCATTGTTCTTCAGGTACTTCTTCTAACGCTTCGTCTTGGGTGATGACTAACGTTATGTTAGGACAGCTTCCTAAAAAATGACCATACCCCCCACAAGAGAAACAACGCCGACTCAACGTCGCAGGGGGTACTTAGGGACCAGGTGGTGCTTCTAATAACCCTCGGGTTTCTCGAGGTGGAATGGCCGAGGGAAGTACGACTGATGGCCTCGCCATTTATTTTTGAGCCTCTTTTGAGTTTTGAGTCAGACAACTTGACTTCTAGGAGTATTTTCAAGAACACCTTTGGCAAACGGATACGCTCCATCATAAGTCCGGTATATACTGGGGTGTGAGCTTCACGAGTCGAACCCCTAAGCCTCCATCATAGGTCACGACGGTTGTTCTGCCAAGAACTCATCATATTCAAACGCCATGCGGTAAGCTTCCTCCAAAGTCCTTACTCGCCTAAGACCCAATTCTCTTCATATAGGAGTTTTTAATCCCATTCGAAAGCATGATACTGTCAATGTTGGGTCCTCATGAAGTCCACAAACTAGCATCATGGCATCAAATTCTTTAATACAGTCTCTAGAGCTTCTATTACCTGGAGAAATTCGCTGCCATCTATCCACAATATGCAAATGATATCCTTCGGTAACATATTTTTCCCTCAATTTCATCTAAGCTGCTTCCCACGTAACAATGGGTCGATCTCATCTTTGAGACATTAATTCCAATAGGTTCTTCCAAAAAACTTTGGCTGGTCCTTGTAATTTAATTTTGAGTAGCTTCAGTTTACAAGCTTCGAAAAACTCAACCGAAGCAAAATAAGCATCCATGGTGTCTTCCCAATCATAATACTCTTTGGGGCCTTGTTCACCATCAAACGTCAGAATGTCCACTTTGAGGCTTTGATAATCTCATCCACTGTCTTCAGGTCTCATGGGTGGTCGGCCTTGTTGAGCAAACACCCGCGGCCTAGGGTGTGGAATGTCTTCATCTTCTTTGTATTCAAACTGGTGTGCTGATATTGGTCGTTGCTCTTCTGACACCGACAATCGATCACCCACATGTTAAAGTCCTTCTGTCATGACCTGTTGCAACGTGTGAGCCCAGGGTGGTATAATATCTTCGGCGATTTTAGGTGTTGGCGTTGGGTTACTTGAGGCTTCCAGCAGTTGATACTGCATCCCAAATCATAATGCAAGTATGGGTTGACACCCTGACTCGTCACATCTTCCTTGTGACATCATGGCTCTGATACCACTTGACGTAATCGCACGTAGAACTTATGAAGATAGGATGACTCCTTTGCAGGGGTCGATCCCTTGAATAAGGCAGAAATAAGGTTGTGGGTAGTCGATAGCTGAAAGACCGTGAAGTCACGCTGGCCTTTGGTTATCGACGATCACCGACTAGAGACCTTGCGGAATCCAACAGAAGATAACACCAGTGATTCACGCTAGAAAGAAGCGGATCGTACCTATGCCTAGAGTAGATAGCTTCTGTAGGAGAAAGAGGAGCTCTTAAGGCGTCGTCAAGTCTAGAAAAAGGGGGAAGTAAGAGAGGCAAGAATCACTAGGTTAGAAGAGAGGGTCGCTAAAAAAATAAAATAGAAACATTCCACCAATTTTTCACCAGTTCATGCTGTTTCAGGGGGTATTTAAAAGAAAACACACAGACATACACAATAGCTTTAGACCAGAAATAAGCATGAGTCTTACCTACCGGTAAGGCCCCAAGTGGAGATTTACTCCATCCGACGGTGGACATACACAATACGTCAAGGACACTCAATCCACGTTCTCCCATAGCTTATTCACCTCTTCCTTCATGCGTCCATGCATTTGGATCGTCCACTGCTTCATGACCTTCCCACCAGGGGGATCCGAGTCCAAATGTGTCGCGTAACGCCACAGTTTCTTGAATGCAACATTCTGAATGATACTCCAAGGTGAATCCATCATACATATGAATCATGCAATGACATTCTTCGTCTCCTCAGGTGTATGCCCTCTTATAGGTCCTCGTCGGCTTGGCTCTCCCTATTGTTGGTCGTGCATTGCCTTCGTTATACGCGGCTGATCATGGTCGACCACCACCAAGCCCTTTAGCTCTGCATGATGAGCAGGATGAAAAGCTGAGAAATGTCTCCAAAATACTTTGATGCTCTTGTCAACTTGCCGCTTGATTACTTTTCTCTTACGGTGCGGGTTCTTCTCAAGGCACAGTAAGCATGCGTAGTACCCATCACCAATGTGTTCGAAGAAGTCGATGATGACTAAATGATTCAAACGAGGGTGAGTTTGTAGGGCATGAGATGTTCCCGCGTTGGTACCTTCAGGACAGTTGGCTCTTGCCCCAGAGCAGTCTTGGGGCATGGCACTGCCTATAGGTGGTTCATGGTTTCGAGAAGCATAATTTGGTTATCAATGATTGGTTCATACATCAACGCATGTTGATGCCCTATGCTTAAAACTCTAAATAAGGTATAGCAATTTGCACCTATGTATGCAGACAATATGAGATACAATGAAGATAACACAATAAAGAAATTGAACACTATAAGAAGTAAAATTATTAAGAGCTGAGAGGAAGAAAGAGGAAGAAGGTAACACACAATCAAAAAAATTATGAGTGGAAAAGAGGGAAGAAGAGTTCAAGAGGGGAAGCAAACAATATATGAGAGAAGATAACTGGGATAGAAAGAGGAGAGGGGAAGAAGATAGAAAGAGAGAAGAAGTTAAGAAATGATGAAAAGAAGGGAGAAGAAGGGAAGAGTAGTGTAAGAAAAAGAGGCGTGGAGAAAGGCGAAGAGTGCAAACGAGTAGATAATGGAAAGAAGAAGTATCTAAAAAGAATAGAAAATCAGACAAGAAGAGGAAAGCAGAAGATAATTAAAAAAAAGAAAGAGGAGAAGAAGATAGAAGAAAAAAAACAGCATTGATGGAAATTCTTTTAAAAACATAGAAGAAAAAAAGTTAGGAAAACATGAGTAGAAAGCAGGAGAAAAAGGAAAGAGAATTGAGAAAAGAGAGAGGCTTGGAGAAGAGTGCAGAAGAGTAGAAGAGGGGAAGAAGAAGCATCTAAAGAGAATAGCAGACGAGATAGGAAGATGAAAGAAAAAGAGAATTGAAAAAAAAAGAAAGAGGAGAAGAAGGTAGAAGAAAAAAAAAACAGCATCAATGGAAGTTTTTTAAAAAACATAGAAGAAGAAAAGTTAAGAAAACATGAGAAGAAAGAAGGAGAAAAAGAGAAGAGAATTGAGAAAAGAGAAAGGCGTGGAGAAGAGTGCAGAAGAGTAGAAGAGGGGAAGAAGAAGCAAATAAAGAGACTAGAAGAGCAGATAGGAAGACGAGAATAGATAAGGGAAAAGTTAAGAAGACAACAGAAGATGAAAAATGAAGAAGACAAAAGAAGATGAAAATTTTAGAAGGAAAGAGAAGAAGAAAAAATAAGAAGAAAATGAATAATTCATAATTCCCAATCGCATTGAAGAACATAAAAAAAATCGACACAACAGTATATATTCAATGGTTGAAAAGGTTTAAACTAAAAAATAATTTAAAATTAAAATACTAGAACACAAAGGCTAAATGCGTTGAGGAAGATAGAATGAATTATAGCTACATATACTTTAATTTGAAATCAAATTCTTGAAATACATGCAATCGGGCTGGTAATTTCAACATTCTAACGAACAAGAAGAAGATGATGAGAAATAGCTGAAGAAGATGAAGAAGTGAATTCCAGGGCGAAGAAGGGGAAGAAAGGGAAGCGTTTGAACTGTGAATAATGGGGAATATGGGGAGTGGGAAAGGCGAAGAACGAGAAGAAGAACTTACCACAATCATTCGTCCGCCGATGCCACCGTCGCCGCCATCCACCAACCGCCACACCATTTGCCGCCCACAAAGGCACCAAAGTGTTTCAAATTGAAAAAACAGGTAATTATTTAATAGATGTTGGATATCGAGATTCGATATCCAACATCAAAAACCAATGTCATCATCCTATACCTGAGACGGAGGCGGATGATGACATTGAGACGGATATGATATCGGATATCGTCACGATAGCAACCGATATCCGATATCAATATCCGACATTCGGATATAAAAAAAAGGATATTGAAAATTCCATTTCCATTATTCGTTACAACATTCATCCTGATATCATCATCTGATACTGCTATTGGGATGGCCGATCACTAGCCATTAGTGCGGAGACACCAAGGATAGATAATGGGTGCTCTTTAGTGGAAAGAGTTCATTGAATTGATCTGTACGGATCCCAGAATGGTATTATATCGAACTGTCAATCAGATTGATTCATGTCACAGTTGTGTAAGTGGTCTTTAGACCTGAGACACAAAGACATCTTGTGGATGGATGGTTGCACTTTGACTATGGCCAATGAGTCTCTAATAATGGGATTCTAAACGGTCTTAGTTCGGGTACATCAAGAAGTTCACGAAGATGATTGAGTTGTCAAGATGGGGTCGTCCACCCTCGGTATAAGAGGTGACAGCTCAAGGAAGACGATGCGATGAAGTCCTTGGCCAAGGCAGTGAAATATCAGAGAAGAGTTCTCCAATGATTTTCTAATGCATCAGTACTAACTCAGATGACCGATTAGGTTTTGACAGTTGACCATACCCTAAGTCGTCCAAGGAGCGTCAAGTGGATGAGGGATTATACATATATGATAACGGATGATGAATAGGTTCCATGAGTGAGTCGATACATGCTCCTTTGTATCTTCTAGAACACGAGGTGTAGCTTGGCATCCAACGTGTTGGAGATTCGACTTATCAATCAGGTTAACTCAATCTGACACTAATTAATCTATATGATGATATAGTTAATTAATTTGGAAGGCCAATAAAGGTTATTGGGCATGTGGAGTCGTTGACTAGACAGATACATGGGCCTAGAGGGTCACACGCAAATGGTATTTTGGACGTCAGAAGATATACGCAAATTTTGGGGGTTTTGTATAAAAAATACTCACTTAATATAAATAGGGGAAGGCACAGAACCAAATTCCCCCAGGCCAGAATTAATCAGGGGCCTTTCCCCTTCTTCTCCCTTCTCTCCACACCCCCTCTCCATCCCCGATGCGATCGGGATGATGTAACGATGATGATGGAGATTGAACAAGGGTCGTCAAGATGAAGGAGGAGATTCAACATGTCGAGGATCGTGTGGATACATCTAGAGGCTGAACACTTGAACAACTCGACTCATCTTGCTCCGGGATCTACGAAATCACAGATGTGATCCGTGCAAAGGTACTTCATTTTATATTTTATCAATGTCGTTGTGATTCCATTACGTGTCTTTCGTTGTGTGGAATCTTCGTCTTCATCTAGATCTAGGCCTCTAGAAACCAACAGACACTTGGTTACAATCACCAGAAAAAAATGTCGAGGTGCATGAACTAAAAATACATATTCCAAGTCATATCAAAGCTAAATCAGAAATGAATCTACTATTGGGGGATCCTTCGTTTGATCAAGAAGTGCATAAAAATCAACTTAATATGGAAATTGGAAACCCAATAGAACTGATAATGCTCATATGACTATGAAGAATAAAATTTTAAAAAAAAAACCATATGACTATGACGGGGTGGAAAACCCAGACAAAGCTCAACCTACCAAATAACTACATTGGCTTACTACTCTACATACAGGGGTAAGAAGCTGAAAAAGTCAGACAAAATATCTAGTTAGTCTATTTGTGTCATAAGATAGTTTGAGCCCTCAATGCAATAGTTCATTCAATAGTGTGAGTGAGATAGTTATTCCAAGGAGTGTTTTAAAAGCACTTGGGAGTATGAAATGGAAGCAAGACATGGATGAGGAGATGCTTACCCTGGAGGAGAATGGATCATGACAACTGGTTCCCCGTCTTCAAGATAAGAAACTGGTGGTTTGAAGATGTGTATGCACAACAAAGTTCAATGCAAATGGTACACTTGAAAGATAGAAGTCGAGGCTTGTGGCAAAGGGCTGTACTTATCATATGGCATTGACTATTTTGAAACTTTTTCTCATGTTCCAAAATTCAATACAGTGAGAATTCTAATAGATTTTTCTGCTTAAGGTGGCTAGAAAATTCTCCAATTTGATATGAAAAATGTGTTTCTGCACGGCAAGCTTGAATAAGATGTTTATATATCAATTCCTCGAGGGTATCAAATTACATGTGCACCAAATTTTGTATGTAATCTAAAAAGGTGTCTTTATTATAGAGGATTCCCCAATAGTATGGTTCAGTAAACTTGTTAGTTTAATGAAGAAATGTGGTTTAAAGTTGAGCAACAAATATCATACTATTTTTGTTAAATCTAGTCCTTTCGGGGGCCTGAAAGTACTCGTTTTCTATGTGGATGATATTTTTATTACACTTGATGATTTTTCAGAGATTAAAGAACTTAGTAAAAGGGTCATATCATAGATTTGATACCAAATCATTGGGCCATATGAAGTTTTGTTTGGGAATGTAAGTTTCCCAACCCAAATCAGGTATTTTCATCTCTCAACGGAAGTATATTTTGGACCTAATTAAGGAGACACGTATGATTAGGGGTGAGCCTAGGAGTAACCATATTGATATCAATGTGAAATTAATCTATTTTTGTTTCCAAAAATTAGATTAATTTCCAAAAAAGGGTCATACTATTTTTGGTTCCAAAATTAATCTCGTCCAAGAAGTTGGACGAGATTAACATTGTACTCCAATTGACAAAACTTCATTTCAAAGGTTGATTGGCAGGTTGATTTACCTAAAACATACACATCTAGATATCTCATTTGTGGTCAGCTCTGTAAGACAGTTCATGTGTGTCCCACATGAGATTCATCTCCAATGATCTCATCAGACCCTTGAAAGGGACGCTTGGAAAGGGTCTGCTATTTGAAAGGACTAGAGGGTTGTCAGTTAAAGTGTATACATATTCTGACTATGTTTTCTCAATAATGGATGGGAGGTCCACATCCAAATATTGTACATTTATCTGTAGAATTTTAGTCAAATAGCAAAGTAAAAAACAGTTGGTAGCCAGGTCAAGTGCGGAGGTTGAGTTTTGAGCGCTGGCTCAAGATATATGTGAAACCATTTGGTTGAAGGAGATTTTGGATGACCTGAAGATGGTGCAAAAGGAGGATACTTGGATGTATTGCAACAACCAATCTGCACCAGACATTGCATACAATCCTATTCAACATGATATAACCAAGCATATCAAAATAGACCAACACTTTACAATGGATAAAAATGATGACAAGGTCATTATTCTAGTGCATGTGGGATCATTTGAACATGTAGCATATATCTTTGCCAACAGGTTAGCTGGTCCACACTTTCACTTACTGGTTTTCAAGTTGGGCATGACAAACATTCATACCTAGCTTATAGGAGAGTGTTAGTCAATGTTGGTTATTTTTTGTGTATTGTAAGTGGGCCACGATGTATGAGTGGCCCACAACATTTTTAAATCCTATGTTTCAGGCACATGCCCTCTTTAGTTAGAAAGGTCATAGGTATGTCTTATAATATCTCATATATGTTGTTAGCTTTTATATATCCTGAGGAAAAGAAATGTAAATTTAACGTCCCTTCTTTTGTGTTTTTTCTAACCCTAAGAAGGCTGGTGATCGGAGGATGAGGAGGACGAGAGAAAGATTGGAAAACTTACGCCTTTTCTTCATTTTTCCCCAACCAGGTCTCGCTAGTACGCATATCTTTATTTACTTTTCCACTGCAAAAAAAATACATCATAAATAAATAAAAATCACAGTCTACGCATGCATTGATTGTGATTTAAATAGATTTCTTTCATCGGTCCATGTCATGTGTAGATAAAAAAATGAAAAGGGGCTAGTGATAACTTAGTGATCCGGGTAGGATGAGAAGGGATACATATAGCGTAGGAGGTAGTGGTGCAATTAAGATGGTGAGACGAGATGGGGAGTACAAATTATTCAATGAAGACATGACAGTCAATAGAAGTAGGTAGGATGACATGAAAAGAATGAATGTAATTAAGGATGTAAGATAGGAGAAGACATAAGGGGAAGATGAAGAGTCAAGAAGATGAGCACGAGTGAAAAGTGATGGAATACGCGATTTATGGTCTTGGGCTTATAATTGATGATAGGCAATAGGTGTGATCGCAATGATGTGAGGATGTGTAATGGTGAGGATGGATGATGATATATTTGAATGGAAGTGATGATATCCTAAGGATCTAACTTGTAAATGTGTTGAAGAAATACACACATAAGTCATGTGACTTACCTTAGATCCCTATGTTCCGTCAGGATCAAGGTGATTTCCTAATGTTGATGAGCCTCAAAACTTCTCTATTGATGTTCTTCAGAAACTTAAAACACAAAGAGGCCTTGCTGGATCTTCAAAAATCTTACTCTCTTTCAATCGACATCTATAGAAGGAAGCAAGTTCAAAGATTTTTTTTACAACGATCCAGGATCAATTTTTTTATCCAATCAGACTAATAGAGAGAGGATAGAGAGAAAAATATGTCATCAAAATTTCACCTTGATTGGCTTTCTGGATTGTCACATATCAAGCCCTAAAGTTGGATAACTCCTAGACGTTGATGTAAGCTAAACCTTTCTCTCTCCTCATCTGCGTCACCACCACCACATTTTTTAGGGTTTTGTCTTTAGTTTGGAATTAAACCTAATGATTGGCCATATTAATTATGTTTATCTTCTATCAACAGCTCACGTTGTGCCACGTGTTGGAGCAAGAGAAAGACAAAAAGAACAAGAATAAAAGTATAATAACAAATATAAAAATACCCATGTGATGTGGTGGCGTGTCAGCAAGCGTTACATCCGCATGTTATTCAACAAGCACCAATGAATATTGCACATATCAGCAGCACATGTATGCAGGGCACTAAGCTTTTCATGACATGTAGGTCTGCTATCGTTGTTGACTTTTCTAAATGAATAAATAAAATATTATTTAAATGGCTATCATCAATCTACACAATGCATCCATTGCAAAATAAATAGGGACTTTTATTGGGTCACGTTGTGACTGCGATTTAAAAAAAGAAGACAATCAGTTTGTTATCATTGGCTATTATGGCATCGCAATTTGAAATGCCTTAATTGTGCTTTTTGACAATGATTAGCTACTAATCATTACTGACAATGGTGATTCATTACTTACTGAGATTCAGATCTTGCCACGTGGCCCTATCTACATATAAAAATAAATATAAGGTCAAAAAATAAAAAATAAAAATATTTTTTACATAATAAAATCATATCTTCATGAATATAATGTCAAAAAATACAATAAGATCCATATTTGACTCAAAGTAATGTTTCTTTCAAAATGAAATATCATAAAATTCCCTAAAAATATTTAAAATTCATAAAAATGCAAAAAATCGTACTGAAATAATATGTAATCATTTTAGACTTGGTTTAAGGCAAATATTATCAATTTAATGTAAATAAGCATGTAAATATTGTCATATTGGCCAAATAAAAATGTGCGCTTATCAGTCAGCCAATGATAGGCTATCATGGCATCACTAATTCTGATTCCACAATGGTACCTTTTGCAATAATTAGCTGTAGTAATCATAAAAGAATTCGCTTAGTGATAGCCATTCAATTAATTAAAATATGACACATGCCTCGGCAGTAGTAAACCCTAAAGATCTATCATAAATTCATATAAATTAAAATTAAAGCCAAAATATATAAAAATATAATTCTCCAAATTAGAAAATTAATATATTCAGCAATATAATGTCCTAGAATTCGTAAAAACGTATTGCAACAAATTCTATGAGAATACGCTGGTAAAAAATTCCTTAGAATACTAAACAATTCACATAAATCAAGGCATCACTCTCAAAAATATATTTAATAATTTCAAGCTCAATAGCATGCACATATGATTGTTCCATTACAAAAATATGTATATTTCATATAATTTACTTAATAATTATGTGTTATCAGCTGGTGGAATGGGATGATGGACTTGACAAAGGAGAGTGGTAAACCTAGAGTGGCATTGGAAGGGATGTGACAAAAGGAACAAAGGCTTTCATTCTATTCTCTGTCCAATCGTCAATATCGATGACTTATATGAGATAGAATGGATGACAGACTGTCATTAGTCCCCAACCTTAATTATACATAGGGATCGGCAGCCTCATTTTTTAGAAGCCGATTGATGAAATCACATTTAGGGTAATACGTTGGCATTTTGTATGAGTTAACAAATAATAATCTGTAAACCTTGACTCATAGAATAATTTACCTAGTTTGTGATGAGCAAAGGTCGTCTCTACGAGGAGCACATATTATGAATTTAATGTCTTTTTAAATAGCAATTAATGGATGAGAAAGCTATTTTATTAGTTAATAATATGGTGAGATGAGAAAGACCTTAATTAAAGATAGATGTATAGATAATTATAAATGGATACAAATGAATAGAATAAGTGGATGTGGCAAAAGACGATGACGGATAAGTTAGATATGGATGGATAATGTGTATAGATGTTATGGATATAACATGGATGTGATGAATAAATATGGATTGATGTTGATGATGACAAGAAGAAGAGAATGAAGAAGTATAAGAAAACTCATTGTAGACACCAATATTAACATTATTTACGACATCAGGAGAGCCCCTCCAATTCTCTAAGTAGATGATATAGCTATTGTACTTACTATTTAATTGACTAACTTAATGGATCGTAAAATAAATTGAATACAGTAACTTAATGGACAGTAAAATAAATTTGTTTCGCCCAGCATTGTAGAGTAGGAACAATTCCAAGATAAGTTTTACATTAATCAAGGGGGTCTATTTATAGATCCAATACTGATGGAAAGAGGAAGTTAAAGATGAAGTTAGGCTCAAAATTTCAGTCCAAAACTTCTTCTGGATTATCAGATTTTGCGATTTTGAAGTTGAATCATTCTCAAGCCTTCAATTTTCTCTCCAAAATTTCCAGGGTGGCACAAAATTTTCAGAAATCAGGGAAAAGTCATAAAATACATTAAACAACTCAAAATTTATTATTTATTCATAAAATATTATAAATCTTTATTTTGACTTGAAAGATATATTCAAAAACTTACTAAAATTCCCCTTAGAAAGTTATTTTCTTCTTAAATATGATTTCAGAAAATACATAAAATACCCAACATCCAGAAAATCAGAATATCATTCTAAAAATAAATTTATAATTTTAAGCTTGATAATGCACCTATATAATTGTTTAGTGCAAATATAAATAAAATTTTATTATACTCATCTATTAATTAGTGTGCTATCAACTGTTGTTGTCCACCGCATATGACAATGCTCATTGCCCTATATGATGTCAAAGGATGACATTCACAGATGCTGACGATGATACTCGTTAATGATGATGCCAATAGAGGCGGACATACAGCTTAAGATGACAACACCATCATAATTGTCAATGGATGAGTTAGTTAGTTGTACTTACACAGAAAAGGAGAAAGAAGTATCGGACAGCAAAACTCAGGAAAGAGAAACCAGTGTAGACAGAGACAGACAGATCAAAACGAAGTACAGAAATATATCATAACGTCAACGTCAACGTCACGCTTCGTCGTCGTTCGAGTCTGACCATCGGTAGCTTATGTTGTGCCCGCGAGTTATGAGACACAGGCTTATGTGGTTTTGTACAGTTTGTTCTTGGCTAGGGTTTTTGATTGCAGAGGTCGATCTGGTTTTGTCGTCGATGGCGTTGCGGAGCGGAGGATCAAAGGGCAAGGGGAAGGCCAAGGGAGCCAAGGCCGAGGAGGAGATGTCGCTGGCCAAGTGCGCAAAGGTCTGGACGACGTGGACGATGAAGAAGGCTAAGGTCGCCGCTCACTGGGGCTTCATCCCGCTTATCATTGTCATCGGCATGAACTCGGAACCCAAACCTCAGCTCTTCCAGCTCCTCAGCCCTGTCTGAAATTTCCCTTCATTGGCACCGGGATTCATACCAGGCGAGCCTTCTTCCCTCTTTTTCGCCTTCTCCCTTGTCTTTCTCGTCTCTTTTACTGATCCCGGCACTCGGTCGTCGCTATGAATCTGATCCGCGTTCGGTAAGTTGTTTTCCTGCGATTTTCCGAGTATCTTACTCGAATAAAGTCGACGTTCTCTTGCCGAGTTTCCAACGATGGAGACCCACCCCCATGGATTATAATTGTTTGGGCTCTGTCGATCATCGGAAGCTGGGGACTGTGTGTGTTTCCTATCTCTCAGTTTTCTATGCTCCCATGCCGTTGTCGATTTGTTCGGATTAGGCTGTCATCCGTGTCTGAATTAAACCCTTGATTGATTGTTGACCTGACTTGAGTGCGTGGATGGGATGCCATAATGTCGATCATATTGCTATATGATTACCATAAGATCCTAAGTTCGGTAATATTTGGAGATAACTCGTGTGCTTGGGTGAGATGAATGTCAAACACTGCCGAGCAGAAATATGGAGAAAACCTGAAGAAGTTAATTTCTCTGTGGCTACTGTATTCCAGGGTTTTCAGAGATACCTATCATTGTGAAAATATACCCTGTATTATAACTTGTGCAATGAAGAGTGGTATGTTTAATATGCAATCTGCATGTGAGATTTAAAGCTCACTCGTCTCCCAAAACTCAGAAAAGCATCTCATATGGTGCGTTGTGGAAAAATGCACCTAAACCTAAGCTAGGATTGTGTTGGTGTGGAATGATTACCGACTTGGCTTGTAGTCATTCTCTGCTGTCTTAAGCATATTTAACTTGGTAGTTCCCTGGTCTTTCAGGTAAAGGCAACCTCCCATCTAGGCAACTAATCGAAGATTAAATAATGTGCATGTATTATCATGATTTGTGGACATGAGTCTAGTAATTTGGATTATTTCTCTTCCTTGGTATCATAGCAAGAGATGTCAACACTCCTCGTCAGTTTTATGTTAGATGATGGTTGATAATATTCCAATAGATCATAGCACGTGAGTTAGATGTATCTCTAGATGATTCCTAGCGAATCATCGTGGGCTTGTTTTGGTGAAGTTTGTCTTCTTTGTAATTTGTAATGCTATTGGACTGCACATCTTTACAAGTAATATATCACTGTTTGCTATGGGAATCTGGGCCTTTGCTAGGCAAATTCTCATTCCTTCTTTGCCTCCTAGGTGATGATATAGGTTTGTTCTGGAAGGATTGTAATTCGTGATTACAATGTCGTGCTTTCTTCTATCAAATTCAACAATCCTCCAGTCCTCCTCAAACTCCTGCTCGATATGAACATAAAACGTTGCCCTTTTAAGTTTTTGCTCTGCAGGTTTCATAAATTTATAAATTTGTTATACCTTTATACCCTCCGGTAGTGGGCAGGGAATAACTTTCGTGATCTCAGTCAGGTATTCTCTGATCTATATTCTGGTCAGATATCAATGCCGATTGCCATGTCTGATTCTACGCTTAATTTTTGTCTTACTGGTTGAAAGTTGAATAAAGAACAATAAATTATAGATTAAATATGCCGTCTAATACATTTCATAATTGGCAGGCGGGTATCATAACTATATAAGATGAACGTGGTGTAAATCTAATTGGATTTAGTCGGAATAATGTAACAAATGTACATACTGAGAATTATAGGGTGAAAATCATCGATGTTGGAAAAAACACGGAGAAGGTAAGAGAGAAATGTATGTAGAAAGTGTTGGAGATAAAGATAAAATAAGAGAGGTGATATCTAAAGAGGATGACGGTGAAAATATAGAAACTTTGTGAAAAAGACTCATTAAGTGCGTGTGGCATCTTTGTGGCCGTATTTTCTTCTTTAGTACTAGCAGAAGAAGAGAAAGAGAGAATGATAGAGAGAGGGAGAGAGAGATAAATAGAGACGGAAATAGGGAGCAGAGATAATTTTACTTTTTTCAAGAGAATAGATAGAGGTGAAACTTGGGGAGAAAAATTGATCTTACTTTCAGTCAGTTAGTCCAGATGGGTGACGTTTGAATTGACAGTAGTTACGGAAGGGGAAAATAGTCTAGTTCGTTAGAGTGCTGGCCTATCATGCCAATTTTTTTGACCTAAAAAGATCGAACAATCTTGCATGTGATACGAAGAATATTTATTGAGATTGCATTCACTACTTGATGTATAAATCATTCAAGTACGAAAATGTTTTAATGAATGAATTAATGAGCGAAATCTACTTTTTACGTTATAATATAGATTTATGCAGTCTAATTTGAAATGTTGTCGTATATCACTTTGCATTTTATAAAATGGTTTAAACAAAATGCGTTAAATGTGTGTTGTCAGTTTCGAATAGTGACAAAATCGTAACCGACTAATTTGTTCTCTGTACGTCAACTCTTGATATTTTATTTCTCATACAGATGAATATTGATGGTCTGTTTGCATTATTTATGTCATAAATTCAATAAGATAAGAATCGATAATTGACTATTGGTAGAGAGAGAGATCACGACAAATGTTTGGGATATAATGATTTGAAGGAATTTAGTCGTGAAACAAGGAGACTAAACTGAAGAGCTTCCTCACAACAATGACTACAATACTGAGGTTTGCAAAAGCTTATTATATGGAGGAGAGGGAAAGACAAACAAACAGAAAGAGAGAGATAGACATGCAGATATAAAGAGGGACACAGACAGACAAAGAGACATAGAGAGAGAGAGAGAGTCAAACAGAGAGAAAGAGAGAGAGAGAGGCAAAGAGAGACAGATAGATACAGTCATACAGAGGCAGAGGCAAACAGAGAGATAGAGAGAGAGAGAGAGGCAAACAGAGAGACCGAGAGAGAGGCAAACAGAGAGAGAGAGAGTGACAGAGAGACTGAGAGAGACAAACAGAGAGAGAGAGAGAGCCACATACACAGAGAGAGAGGCAAACAGAGAGAGAGAGAGCCACATACACGGAGAGAAGCAAACAGAGAGACAGAGAGAGCACCAAATACAGAGAGAGAGGGAGAGGGAGAGAGAGAGCCACATACAGAGAGAGAGAGAGAGAGAGAGTCAGACAAAGAGAGGGGTAAACAGAGAGGCGAGATAGAGAGAGAGAGAGAGAGAGAGACAAATAGAGAGACCGAGAGAGAGACAGCAGAAGGAGAGAGACAGAGAGACAGACAGATAGGGAGACAGAGAGAGAGAGACAGAGAGAGAGAGATATACACGGATAATATCCAGAGTGGAAGTTGGCGCGATGGTCATGCAGCTTCCCTGAACATGGAAAGATTCAAAGGATGTCAGCCCGGCGGCATTCCCCCTCTCGATACGCCAAGAAGAAACACGATATCCGCCGACGTCATTCCGGTCCACCCATGTTTCCACCATCTTTGCACCACGTAATCTTCCCCATCCCCACCTCTTCTCCACGATCGAGGACAGCCATGGCGATCTCGCTGTCTGGGTCGAAGACGAGGTAGAAGATCTCATCAACGACGACGAGCTAGAATTACCCGGCAGTCGTTCAATTCTTTCACCCTCCTCGTTTTACCCATCTCGTCGTTTGACGTTTGCTGCAATCTTCGTCACTCTCCCAAGCGCCAGAGCAGTTTAAATACGAGAGCTTCTTCGGCAGTTCTTTCTTGAAGAGCCCAGGAAGAAGAAGAAGAAGAAGAGAGATTTGATGGGGGTATCGTCGCCAGAAGTCGGGGAAGAGATGGCTCTCGTCTTCGCGTATTACGTCACTGGCCACGGCTTCGGCCACGCCACCCGAGTCGTCGAGGTGAGTCAGGAGAACGAGGAATGGTTTCCTTACTGAGGAGCAGCCTTGATTCTCTAGAACGGAATTTGGATCCATCCCATCTTCCCGTCTTCTGTGGATTTGGCAATTGCTGGAGTTTTCTTCCTTTAAACGATTCATTGGAGATTGCTCCGCGCGAACTGAAGAATTGAGCGTGAATTGTTGACACAGGTGGCCAGGCATCTGATAGCTGCTGGGCACGTCGTGTACATTGTGACTGGCGCTCCGGATTTCGTTTTCACTAGTGAGATCCAGTCTCCAAATCTCCATATTCGCAAGGTTGGGATGTTTCTGCTGCTCCGCTCTTACTTTGAATCCAATTTTTTTGCCTGAAGATGGTCATGCGATTATTACTTAACATTTTGATTTGACCTGCGTAAAATTTTCAAGTTTCGCAGTTGTGGTTTAATTAAAGCTGTGTATGGAGTCTTTAATTCCAGCCCTCTCCGTTTGATGAGTTCAGGTTCTTCTCGACAGTGGATCTGTGCAATTAGATGCTCTAACAGTTGATCGGCTAGGTTCTTTGGAGAAGGTAAATGTCCAGAGCTTTCATGCCGGGTAGATTTGTTTCCTCGTTGTATTCTGGATATTGATTTTTTTTTTTGTATTTTTTTTCCTTCATTAGTATTCCCAGACGGCTGTGCTGCCTCGGGCCTCCATTCTCGCTACTGAAGCAGAGTGGCTAAAATCCATAAAATGTGATCTTGTGGTACCAAGAATTTTTTTTGGGCGCTACCGATTCTTGAAAATTTGGTGGCAGCATGGCCTGGATAGATGAGATGATCATCTTCATTCGTTGTAAATTGTCAGGTCTCCGATGTTGTTCCTATTGCATGTAGAGCGGCCTATGACGCTGGGATCAACTCAGTATGCGTGACGAACTTTAGGTAAACCTCAGGCAGAATATGTTAATCATCAACAGCAGAAACTGGGGAGAATAAGAAGGCATCATTATGGTGCCAAGAGTTCTATTTTGTCCTTTCATTTCTTTGCTCCTTGTTTTTCCAAAAACCTTGGCCATTGTAAAGAAAGGCCATCCATACGTTTTTCTTCTTTCCTTTCTGTCGTCAGTATTCCAGTATATTTATGGGAATTTTTTTAAAAAAATTGCTTAATTCATTATGATGATTTTTTTGATATTTTGTTTTTTTGGCGTTTTTGTTTATCGACTGTATCTTTTATTGTATTCTCATCAACAGCTACTTCAGTTTTTGCCGTATGTCAATGAAGATATTATTTCATCATTACAGCTGGGATTTCATTTATGCCCAATACATCATGGATGCTGGACGTCACCATCGATCTATCGTTTGGCAGGTGAATTGGGTTCTAATTTATTGATGATAGTATTCCAATAAATAATTTCTCATTTATTAATAATTTTTCGTATTGGTAGATTGCCGAAGACTATTCCCATTGCGAGTTCCTTATTCGGCTTCCAGGGTACTGTCCCAGTAAGTCACTATCCAGATGTGATCAGATTCAGTATTTTATTGCTCTCTTTCTGTCCTTAGTCGTAATATATTTGTTCTAGTGCCTGCATTCCGTGATGCCATTGACGTTCCACTGGTTGTGAGGCAACTGCATAAATCACGGCAACAGGTGTCTATCATGATTAGATAGCGATGGTGTGAATCTTTTTTTAAAACACAAATCGGCTGTCTTGGTTTAGGTAAGAGAAGATCTCGGAGTTGGAGAAAACACAAAGTTGCTGATCTTCAATTTTGGTGGCCAGGTTGGATTTTACTTTTTTTTAAAACACAAAGTTTTTTATCTTATTTTTCCATATTTGATTTTGCTTATGCAATAGTCATTTAAGTTGGATACAAAGTCTTTTTCACTTTTTTTTGGCCCGAACTTCTCGCTTGTAACTGTTTAATGACTCATCGTTTTTACCTAACTAAATGATTCGGGATGCCAGGATATAGTATGTGATTTACTTCTTGAGCTTTGATTATTAGAGTAACCTCGCATGAACTTCTTAGAAAAGTGCATTCAATATTTTATTTTCTATATCTTAAATATTTTTTTCCTGAGAAAAATGATAAATAATCTCAAACTTCTGGATAAAATACAATCTTTCATTTCATCGTTCGTGGATAGTCACGAAGATAGTTTCTGTAAAAGCAAAAACATTTCTTGAATGTCGTAAGGTGTATCATCAATTCGCCTTGTTATTCCAGCATTCAGATTGGAAACTAAAGCAAGAGTGGCTTCCAGAAGGATGGATTTGTTTGGTACTCCATTTTTGTGTTGTAATCATTCATTTTTTCATTTTACCGTGGTTATATAGCTGAAACTTTATTTTGATATTTCCTGTATAAAGGTCTGTGGCTCTTCCGAAAATCAAGAGCTCCCCCCCAATTTCATAAAGCTTGCAAAAGACGTATACACACCTGATCTTATGGCAGCTTGCGATTGCATGCTTGGTAAAAAAGAAGATGAACCATAAATTCATAAGTAAATTAAGTACATTATGGTGTTCTTGATTTGGGGAGTTTTATTTTGTTGTCTTTCTCAGGCAAGATAGGATACGGTAACGTGAGTGAAGCTTTGGCTTATAGAGTACCATTCATTTTTGTGCGTAGAGATTATTTCAACGAGGAGCCATTTCTCAGAAATATGCTGGAGGTTCAATCTGGAAATTTTGAGTTTGAACTCTTATTTTTTTAAAAATTTTGCCCTTGGCTAACATGTCCATCAATGTAAACAGTATTACCATTGCGGTGTAGAGATGATTAGAAGGGACTTTCTCACTGGGCATTGGGAAGCTTACATTGATCGTGCCATCAGCCTAAAACCATGTTACACCGGGTCTATCAACGGTGGAGAGGTAAGTGATTTTAATTCTCCACGATAGTCTTTCTCTGATGGAGATGCCCATGATAAATGTTTAAAAATTCTCAAAGATCAATTTTTTGCTAATACACGTTAAATTTCACCAGGAGTTTATTTTTATATGAAGAAATGCTTACTTAAAA
Source organism: Wolffia australiana (assembly GCF_029677425.1). Taxonomy (NCBI): domain Eukaryota; kingdom Viridiplantae; phylum Streptophyta; class Magnoliopsida; order Alismatales; family Araceae; genus Wolffia; species Wolffia australiana. The sequence continues at coordinate 14,314,516 of NC_135849.1, forward strand.
ATTTATTTATATGATATGTTCTTATTTTGAGAATCTCTTTTTTTTAATAAATTTATAATATATATTCTAAATTTGGACCTGCAGGTAGCTGCATCCATTCTCAAAGATGTAGCAACCGGGAAACCACGCCTAACAGATAAGGTAATTCGTTATAAAGTCCAGATCATGAGATAACATCCTACTCCATCCTTCTGAGAGATATTTTCTAAAAGAATTATTTTTTACTTCAAATTTCTCCTTTCTAATCAATTTTTTGATTGACGCCCGGTTACTCTGATTTGAAATAACATAGAAAAAAAGCACTCACGAGGTATGGTTATGAAACCAGCAGTTGAGAGGAGGAGAGAAAACGAAGGAAGAAAGGGCCTTTGCATAAGCGAAGTTATTTTTAGTTTCAAGCCAGGAAAGTTGCATCTTCATATATTTAACTGATTACTTTTAGAGTGAAAGCTGAATGAAAATTGGTTGAGTGCCATCAATATTGACATATTTTTGGAGACTTTTCTGGCCTATTCAACCATGTTTGCCCTGAATCCGAACTTTCAAAAGCATTTTTTACATTTTACGTATCCATTTTCAACTTATAGTTAATTTTTCTTCGCCTCTTTGTAGCCAAATGGAGCCAGGAGGCTTCGTGATGCAATCGTTATGGGGTATCAGTTACAGCGGTCTCCTGGTAGAGATATCAACATTCCTGAATGGTATTCTCGCGCTGAAAACGAACTTGTACTCAGACCAGGATCTCCTGACTCAGACTCTGACGAGAGCTGCATTTTGGCGTAATCACAAGATTTTCTATCTCTCCTCATCACAAAAATATTTTTCTATGATATTCCACTTATATCTCTTCCCGTGTAGGCAGGTGGAAGACTTCGATATCCTTGAAGGGGACACTCAGGGCTTACCAGACACAATAGCTTTCCTGAAGAGTTTATCAGGACTTGACACTGCGATTGATTCTGGGAAATTTGGCGAGAAACCTCAGCTAAGAGAACGTGTGGCCGCTGCAAGGCTCTTTAATTGGGAGGTATATTATTTGACTGTTTTATCCTGATCTTTAACTGAAGGAATGAAGATTTTTATGGAGCATAAATTCTCCACAGAGCAGTTTGAGCGCAGAGATCGTAGGTTCCATGATCCATTCGTGAGATCAGAGTTCATTAGTTACAACCTACAAGGGTCAAAAAACGAAAAAAGACACAGGCAATTACTTAGACTTAAGGATAAAAAAATAAAAAAAAGGAAAATTTTCCTTTCGCCAATATTACCTGAAATGATTAAATTCTTGATTTTTTTGTATCTTAGAATTGTAAGAAAAATGAGATATGATTGGGAGAACTTTAGGCGTTTTCTTTGTTATGCAGCACGATATTTATGTGGCAAGAGCTCCTGGAAGGTTGGATGTCATGGGAGGTATTGCCGATTACTCTGGAAGCCTAGTATTGCAGGTTCGCATCCATAAAAATATCATTTTTTATGCACACCTGTAAATGCTTATTAACTATATGATATTTTTTATAATGATAATTCTTGTTCTTGGATAATTAGAAGCCTATATCTATCTTAGAACAACGACAACTTTACCTGTATATTTGTAATAGGTTATCCGATAATGTAAGGTTCATTTACCGAGTATGCTCAATTTTTTCTTAGATGCCGATTAAAGAGGCTTGTCATGTCGCTGTCCAAAGATATCATCCGGGCAAGCAGCGGCTCTGGAAACATGCTCTTGCTCGCCAAAATGCCAAAGGACAGGGGCCTGTTCCCGTTCTCCAAATTGTAAGCTTCACCTAAGAACAACAGTTGTATTTAAGAATGAAAAAAGTTACTTCTTTGTTTTGCTTTCTGGTCATTGCATGGTGTCAAATCTATGGGGGGTAGATGGAATGCTGAATGAACCTCTGGACGAAGCAGGGAGGAAGAGAGAGAAGAAAGAGGCAGATTTTGATGAACATCTTAGGGCGCTAATCTAGATAAGTATGGTACCTCGAGGATAGAGAAAATATATTATAAAAGGGAAGAAACTTAGAGATTAAATATAATATATCTGACAACAAATGGAAACTCTGAATGTCACCGCTTTTTCAAATGTGTACTATATGAAACTCATGCTTGATGATTTTCCCTATCTCAGGTGTCATTTGGTTCTGAATTGAGTAATAGAGCGCCCACTTTTGACATGGATTTGTCAGATTTTATGGATGGCGACCAACCAATATCTTACGAGAAGGCGCACGATTATTTTGGACGTGATCCATCTCAAAAGTATCCCCCATTTCATTTATATTCTTTTCATAATGGATCAATGGTTACATGTTCATTTATTTATTCCATTATTTGTTTACCCACAGTTGTCTTATTCAAGCATTTAATACATAGTCCTGTCTTAGGTGGGCAGCTTATGTGGGGGGGACGATACTTGTCTTAATGACCGAATTGCGTGTCCAGTTCAACCATAGCATCTGCATTCTGGTAATGCTTCATCACAAGATTGAATTTTAATTGATTTATGATATGCATCAGTATTTCCTTAGTTTTGCTCAAAATTAATATTTTTACCTTGATAAACTTAGCAGTATCTCATTATTTGTGTTGTGATATCTCACCAGGATTTTCCTTCAATGATAATGAGATGAAAATTTCAATTACTTAATTTTTGTGGTTCTGTTGAGTTGATTCAGCGATAAATTCCTTATATGCGTGTTTTTGTTCTGAAGATTTATTGTTTGGTGGATTAAGTGGAGAATGCAATCTCAGGTAAGACGAGGGCTGTCCTCAGACCATCTCACCTGAGACAAATTCCATAAGGTGGGGAAGGACCCTCCTCTCCATGTGATCGTTTGATGCCATCCTCGGCAGCATACCCTTTCTTTCCCTGTCTAAAATTTTGAGCAAGTTGGTGCCCGTCGGATAGAGCTGAAACAATACATGCTAAACTGCTGTTGTTTGGTGCGCTTGGTAGGCCCAATTATGAGGGAACCCATTAGATGGCGATGTTACCATCGCCTCGACAGTATTTGCACAGCGGATCCATCACCTTTCAATGATGTGAATTGAATCAATGTAATTGATTGAGTTGGACTACAAAAATTCTAGTTTCAGACTGCTCTTGGAGCTCAAGTTAGTTATGATGTCAAAGACAATATCATTTTCTTAGTCTACATTATTGTCGTATGTATGTCTTTACATAAATGATAGAATGCATTTTTTCGTACTTTATGTTTAACATGGAAAGTATGTGGATGATAGTACTATTCCTTTGTTTGATGTTAGTTATCTTCCGGAAATTTCAGGTTTCCTCAGCAGTTCCTGAGGGGAAAGGTGTCTCTTCATCTGCTGCAGTTGAAGTTGCTACCATGTCTGCTGTTGCTGCTGCACACGGTTTGTATTTTATCCACGAAAGTTGAACAATTAATTTCGACTTTTCTCTGTTAGACAGATGAAATCAAATTGAAAATGAAAATTTTGAGGGTTGATACGCTAGGGGGGTTGAGAAAAAAAACATATTTATTCCTTTATGACTAAATGAGAGCTGATGATCCCCCTCTGTAGGGTTGACTATTTCACCCAGAGAGCTAGCATTGCTCTGTCAGAAGGTATTTTTCTTTATTAGAGTGATTCTCTTACTAGAGTACGGAAAAGATAAACGAGCTTTATGTGTTCTGTGTTGTTTTTGGATAGGTGGAAAATTTCATTGTTGGTGCTCCTTGTGGAGTGATGGACCAAATGACTTCATCATGTGGAGAGGCAAACAAGCTTCTGGCTATGGTTTGCCAGGTAATATTTTCCCGATGGGAATGGAAGATTAGATGTTATAAAACTCAATTTTTTTGTTAATTTAATGTCTAGCCAGCTGAAGTGAAAGATCTCGTCACAATCCCATCACATATTCGTTTCTGGGGCATTGACTCTGGCATCCGACACAGGTACATTGTAAAAGGATTCAGTTGTCACATATTCCTGCACATCAAAATCTTCCAAGGAATGAAGATTCATGGAGAATATTTTTTTCTTGTTGAGTTTAATATTTTTCCAGCATTTATTATTTTGTTGTATATTCAAAATAATGATAGTTATGCCCTTATTTTCTGTGCCTTTGTTTATCAATTGGTTGATCTTTTACTTAGTATATTTATTTTGTATTTATATTTTCAAAAATGGATGTTATATGTTGAATATATTCCTTTCCTTCTATACGGAGTATATGAAATCATATTTCATAGCTATCTTTGCTATTAAACATGTCTAAATTAGTATCTACACATTCATGAAAGTGGGTGCTTCATGAGCCAAGTAATGTTGAAACGCCTGGATTTGAATACTCCTAGTTTACAGTTTTTTTCCTTCTGTGCGACTTCTTCATTGTAACCTGTTTGAGTGTCTAAGACCTGAGTAGATAGATCCATTCGAGGTACCATGTTTTATGAAATAGAATTAAACAGATGCCAAAGAAGGTATCAAAATTTTAATGTTGTAATTTGATTCTAGATCTCTTCTCCTTCTTTCTATCGCCGGTGATGTGGCTGATCATCCCCCAAAACGTCATGGTAACAAAGCAAAGGTCAAGAAGAAGGCAAGTGAAACTGGGTTGCCGTGGTTGCCCTGTCGTGTGTACCTGAAAAAATTTTAAAGAAAAGATTTTTGATCTGTGAACTGTATGTTGGCCAATAGATTATTCAAAGTCTCTTGAGATTTCATGCTGTCATCAGAATTTCCAAAGTCTGCTACTCTTTTTTAGATAACATGCTATCATAGTAACAACCATTGTGGGTATTAAATGCAAAGAAAGTAGGTTGAAACTGCTCAACCACGATCCTTTGTCTGAGAATGCTACATTCACATCCAAGGGAACAGATCAAACAGATCCAAAGTTCCTCAAAGAATATGTCAGAACCCCGTGCCGCTTTGATCCCAATAAGTTGTTACCGCTTGAAGGTTCAGAACAAGGAGAGATAATCAAGAGAGATTCGGTGAGGAAGAGGGAATGTTGCCAGCGCACTCTAAGGGATCCGCCTCCTGCGACTAGTTCTCCGGGCACTGGGATGTCTGGAAGAACGAAAGGGAGCAGGAAACGAAGAGAGAGGGTGATAAGACCCTCGTTGGGCTTGCCTAAGACTCAGAAGAATTCAAATATTGCAACAATGTTCTCAATGACAATAGAAGAGACTGAAGTTCGAACGATAAGAAAGGGATTGGATAGAGGGTGGCGAGCTAGAGAGAGAGACGCCAAGGAAGTGAGGAGCGGTGATCACCCCTCGCTGGTGCACCTGAGATCCGGTTGCCTGGCGTTCCTGGAAGCAGGCGAGCGAGGACGGAGAAGGGTTAGGGTGGTAGAGAAAGAGAAAGGGATAGAGAGCAGGGAGAAGGAGGCTTACTAAGGTTCTTCGATGATTTCCTTCTTGCTCCTCCGTCTTCTCTTAAGACTCGCGGGGCTCCGTGAGTCAAAACCCTTAGTGGGTTTAGGCTTGTTGGGGCCCCCTTTCGTGGGCCGAAAATACAGGGGGTCGTTTGGCCCCCTGCTGTCGTTGGTACTTCTGGATCGGGGTCTTAACAGAGGGTAAGGACAAACAAGGAGCAGCAGGTCGGGCAGAAGTGGGAAGGTTAGGAATACAGATTCTCGTCTGGATTCCTCCCTCTCGATCCATCCTCTTAGTGGGCTATGCTTCGTTGCCCTGTGCGTCCCTTGGGCCTTCCTCTGATAGACTCTTAATGGAGTCCTAAAAGAATCCTAGTTAGAAACTGTTGAAGAACAAAATCCTGCTTAAAGATGAAAGGTAGTATGTGTCGTGAGTTTATATTTAGGTGGGGGAATCGAAGGTGTCGATGTTTTGGAGGCTGGGGAGTAAAATCTAACGGAAACCTTGGTACAAACCTTGATGTAGGTCCATATCAAGGTAGGGGGATCGGGGGGAAGGGTCGATGTTTTGGAGGTTGGAGAGTAAAATGGGAATGATCAGAAGAGAGGTCTGACCAGGGATGAGCTTTTTTAAGAGACGGGGGCATTTTAGGGAGATGTTTTATAAGGTCCAGAGGAGATCCAGCAATGTAGGTCAAAGTGATATGATGACTGGTGGACAGAATGAATGGGACACACTCATGATGCATCAAAGTTGGGAAAATTGTGTGAGTTTGCCAATACCTGGGGCCATTTGGTGAACTTTTGAGTGTCCAATGCTTCAGGTTGCACCTCCCTTATGAGATTACAACCCGAAGTCATTGTAATGGGGTGAGCTTGTTGATTGGATTTCGATGGTGGTTTGCTTTGGTATTTGTGATGGACTGGATAAGAGCTCATTGTTTATCCACAGAGACAAGGAGTGTATAGAAAAAGGTCGAGCTTCAGATACACTTGGGTGTCTACCAGGTTCTCGATCAGCTTGGTGTTTTGTCTATAGCTGTCCCTTCGCCAAATTGGGTGTGTGGATGTCACGGACTGTACCCCCATCCACAAGCTGTGTATCATGGTACTCTCATGCAGTCTTCTGAGACCAACAGATTCTTCAGGTCAACTAATTTCTAGCCAAAAGGTCCTGACAAAGATCTTGTCATGGTCGGCGATAATGATGCAAGGTACCCTGTGTAATTGAACCAGTTCTTTTGCGAAGACATCCACTATATATGTTATTCTGTACAGGTTCGGTAGAGGGAGATGAACTGACCATTTTTGGCAAGTAAATCCCAAAGGATCAAAATGGAGTTGTGTTCTTGTGAAATGGAAGGCCTTCAATAAAGTCCCTGATGAGATCTTCCTATACCTGCTCTGGAACTTAGGAGTGTTCCATGAGTTATGGTGGTGTGAAAGTGTCAATTTTATGTTGTTGGGAGATGGTGCAATGGGTGGCATAGTATTGGATCATTTTCTTCATTCAGTGCTTGTAAAATGCTTAAATTGCTAGTAGGTCCATACAAACTCAAGAATCCGACATTATGATATCCAGTATGGATTCCAACAGTGTTATAAAACCTATCCCACCTGATTGTTAGAGAATTTCATGGTAAATATCCTAATGAGACGATGTGCATGTTCCTTATTGAAGTTGCCAGAGGATTTCCCCAGGTTAAACATAGATGGAGGTATTCTCTCAAACTTTCTGCAGGTCCATTGCAAGCGGTATAGAGTGGAAAGGACCTGATGGTCGTTGGTGACGACATGCATCACAGGGCATCCGCAACTGGGTTGGAGAACCTTTTTTATTTGGATATTCTGAAGCCAAAGATGACTAGTCTGGATTCCCTCTTCTAATAGTAAGGTAGGTACAGAAGAAACTTGAGGCTGTAGAGGCCAGTGAAGATAATGAAGTGAATCTGGCGTGGCCTGGGTCTCTGATCCCTATAGCTCATGTTCTTTGGCATGCGTCACTTCCTGATGGCTTCTAGTTTTGCCTTGTCCATTGCCGAGCAGCTTATGACACTACATACCGCAGTAGTCAGAAAGGGTTCAGCTTAAATAAAGGCAATACCGCAGTGCGTGCTTCAGGGATACCAATCTTTCTTTTTTCTTTCTCTTCTCTGAGATTTGATGTGCTTCAACTAGTCTCGAAACAGAAAATTGATATGATCCGTGAGTGTGTTTATGTTCGAAAGAAGACCTAGCAGAGGCCCGATCGAGAAGCTCAGGCCCAGCCCGTTTCGGGTTCCATTTAAGCCCTCTCTCCTGAGAGAAGGGCAGAAAAAAATTCATTGTGAGTTTCCTTGCAATCTGCCTTCTACTTTGCTCTGGTCGCGACTCTCCCTCTCCGTTGTCGCAGGTCAACGTCATCATTCCTGCTGAGCAATGACCGTTCTCTGGCAATCATTCGCTTGTTAGAACACCGGAATTGATCGCAATACAAACCAGGATACTCGAATGAATTCCTCTAACACGAGGTTTGAACCCAGAGTGAATAGAAGCAATCCCGCTATAAGATCCAAGTTTGTGAAATGAGATGGAGGTTTGGAGAGTCAGGTACAAGAAGAAGTTGCGGTAGGGATAGTCGGGTCGGCGGTCGTCTGGATCGGGCGTCCGCTTCAGCTCCGGGAGGATCTCCAGGGAGAGTCAAGAACACTTCAGATCTACTCGATGCCCTCCTCCTTCCCGCTTATTTATAGAATCTTGAACAGCTCCCGCCCGTGTTTTTTCAAATGTTCGCATGTGTGGATCCTTCCGCACGTATGGCCACCTCAGCTCTTCTCTTCTTCGACTGGTATGTCTTTAGGGGAACTTTATAATCGCTTTCTCCCCACCATTCCTGTTCTTCCCTTTCCCTGGGGAAACTCTCTCTCTCTCCGTCATCTCGTCCTCCTCTTGCCCTTCTGCGAACACTACCAACGCTTGGTGATCAATCGAGAGTATCAATTTCAGTTTGAAGGTTTAATTACGGCATGGATCGATTTGATCTCAAAACAGAAAAAATGTTAAAGCTTCTGTTCTTGAGGAATGAAGAGAGATCAAAATATATCTTTCTCTCTCTTTCTCCTCTCTCAATCTCTCTCATTTTTGTCTTGCTCTCTCTTACCATCTCTGATCTCTTTCACTTTTCTTTGATATCTCTCACCGTCTACTGATCTCTCTTTTTATTTCGCTCTTTCTAAGCCATCTTGACCCATTTTGGATGAAACCTCCTTTTTGTCGTCTAATCTTGAATGCCAAATCCTTGCTCGTGGCAGAAATCCATTTGTTTCTGCCAGGAGAAGAGGAAGAGAGCAACCGAAAAAAACAGGGAAGAACAGTCCTACTATTTTTCTATTCAAGAAAGGTCATATATACAATAAGTTTGTGGGCTGATACAAGACAAGGCTGAGTGTGTATTACAAAGGGAAGATAACGGCTCAATTGTGCCTCAAATCGTGTAGCATGTGGATCCCACATGCTACATCATAACACTGTCAAATACTATGTCTTGAATCTTAGATAGATAGAAGGAGATGGAAAGGCGTACATCAAGGACTACGTAGAGCTCATCTTGACCCATAATACCTTAAGGGGATATGATGCCGTCGTGGTTTCACATAGTGAGTTCTGCAATAACTCTCCCTTGAATAATATTCCCCATGAAGAAATTCAAACAAGAATCAAGAATTAAATACTTCATGGGCATCTAGTTCAAATCTAAACTGGTGAAGTCCACGGCCCGAAAAAGGGAGGAGAATATGGAAGAGAGAAACAGAGGTAAATTGAGAAGAATCGTACATACTTCTCCCTTCTGATCGCAGGCCTTACCTGTGCTGCAGCCTTCAGCCACAGCTGCCAAGTCGGGTTGTCAACTTCTTGAAAAAGATATCTCTTTCTTTCTCCCTCTCCCCTTTTTTTTGTAACATCTCAGTCTCACGATCCCACCTTTCCCGCATAAGTTAACAGGTTCAAACATTCTCTTCTTAATCAAGATGCCATCACAAGAACAGGCTCATCAAGTGAACGAAGATGATGGGAATATAATTTTTTCTGCCCTGACCATGCATAGCCAACTTGAAGATCGCCGTTGAGCCTCTTCAAATTTTTTCTCCGAGAGTCGTAAGGGATGTCAAACTCCACTGTATTTTAGGTGAGTTTATTTATATCTGTGCATGGCTGAAACGAGTTTTGTTACTTTATGATCAACAACGGTGATGGGCTTGTGAGGCGTAGTGAGTTTCAGTTGATCACGATGTGATTGATTAGGTTTCTGGATGAAGACGAGTAGAGGAATGAACCCTTCTCGAGGACTGGATTAGGTTTCTGTTCAACAGATTTTTAATCAACAGGATTTTTCATAAAATCCTGTTGATTCTTCGCCTTCTGTCCCCATTTACTCGATGTACTTATCTAGTACATATCCCCGAATAAAGACTTCGTAAATTGACCAGAAAAAGTAGTAAAACATGAATCGCCCCATTCAACCCTCCTTTCTAAAGTAAACATGAACTCGACCTCCTTCCAATGTTTCGTGGCAATTAATTGGGATGCTACTTCTATCGATTTGGTTCTAACAAACTTTCTCAAATATGCACAGCGTGGGCGGCACAGATTATGGCTCGGTTAGGATAGGCACTTTCATGGGAAGGAAAATGATCAAGTCTGAAGCTTCCTCCCTGTTATCCACTTCCCTCGAAAGAAGTTACCTTCTGCAAGTGGATGGCAAGAACGCCCCAGACTTTGATGAGGACGGCATAGAGTTGATTAAAAACGAAAGCTCGTTGGATTACTTGTGTAACCTTTCAACCCACAGGTGGGATCTGCTTTTCCATCATCTTTTAGTTTTAATTTTATAGTTTATTGTTTTAGTTAGAAATTTCGTATCAGGAGGTTATCCGGTCTTATGTTTCGAATAGCCCGATGTTTTACTAGTGTAACCTTTCAATCTCTCTTTTTTTATTCAAGTGATTTCTATGTGCACCTCTCTAGCATAGAAATCCGAGTGGAACTAATCAATCGAGGATCTTACTGTTCTTTATTCTAGAATAAAAAAGAGAGGTGAAAAAAGTCGAAATAAAATTCGAAGCATCGTGATGTTGAGGTTTTTAGAAGATCTGGAAGAAAATTAACGATGTGCTTTTTCCGGATTCCTTGGGCAAAAAACTTTGCACTTTCATTCGCGGTCCAAATTATTTCCTTTTGCCGACATTGAGTGAAAAATGTTCTTTCAGATACGAAGATTCCTATGCCAAGATTCTTCCGGAGTCTTTGCTCGGGGAGGTATTTCTTAACGAGTACGGCGATCACGCCGACCCGGTGACTGCCATCAATCCGAAGCGCGTCTACGCAGTTAGATCTCCCACCAAGCACCCTATTTACGAAAATTTTCGCGTCGAGGTAATATCTTTGTTTCCATGGCTGATCATCCCAGTTTGTTCGATCTCACCGCAACGTGGCCTTGCAGGCATTCAGGGCGTTGTTGACGGCAGCGACGACTGACGAGCAGCTCTCTGCTCTTGGAGAACTGATGTACCAGGCAAGCTAATTAGATTGAACAACAGTTCACTTAGATTCCTCCCCAAGATGGGAGACACTGATCAAACCTTGCGTTGCGTTTGGTTTCTCTATGAACAGTGCCACTACAGCTACGGTGACTGCGGGTTGGGATCCGACGGCACAGATCGGCTGGTGAAGCTGGTACAGGAAATGCAGCATCGCAAGGGATTGGACGGGAGGAGCAGCCTGTTCGGGGCGAAGATCACGGGAGGAGGGTCAGGCGGATCGGTCTGCGTCGCCGGGAAGAACTGCATCCGTAGCAGCGAGGAAATCCTCGAGGTGAGCAATTACATAATTCGCGCAAATTCTTCCTCAGAATCTGCAAACCACTCTCGATGAACCGTTCAAAATTCTGCATAAACATAGATCCAGCGGAGGTACAAGAGCGCCACCGGCCACTTGCCTTACATCTTCGAAGGCTCCTCCCCGGGAGCTGGAAAGTTTGGCTTCCTTCGTCTGCGCCGCCGTCGCATCGCCGCCGTCGACCTTCGATCTTAATTCTTCATCCACCCAGATAAACCAGTTTTTTTTTCCCACTTCCCATGCACCCACCACACTAATAAGTCGACCCAGATGTCCAAATCGGTGCCTTTCTGCAGTTTTTTGTCTCTCTTTTGTAAGAGAACGAACAGAGAAAGAAATGAATTCTGTCTAGGATTAAACGAAATGTTTCCCACTCCGAAGACGATGAACACAAAAGTTGAATTCTCTGCCAGGTGTGGGCGATGGAGGAAGAACCTTCAAAGCTCCAGATAGAAATTCCACGGCTCCTCGAGGCAAACATTGATTCCATCAGCGGCAACAACACTTGCGTTCTCGCTGTCTCGCACTGACGGATGGGAATTGTGGGGGATTGGGTGAATCAGAAAGATGCAATAGAAATCTCAGATGGGGGCCGGCAGCATCGTCACGAGGAGTACTCGAAGGGTTGCGGCGGCGGCGGCTCATCGTCAACGGCCATGGCCCCCGAGGATGTCGAACCTAGCTGTGTGGCTGCAGTGGTGGCGGCAGCGCCGGCGGTAGCTCCGCCGGGGGCAGATGGGGCGTCGGTGAGAGCAACCACCTCGGCTTCAGAGGGCTGGAGATCCTTGAGCAGCACGAAGCCAGAGAGGATGGGCCTGTTAGTGTACTTGTGCTTCACAGGCACATATCTGCTTCCCTCCGCCAGTTTGATGTACTTCTCCTGCGCCAACAACACCCGGCAAGGATTCACCAGAACCGCCGACAACGCCTCGCTCTCCGTCTTCTTCTCGGCTGCCATGGATGACGACGACGCCGACGACTCCACCTGCGTAGATGGTAGGACAAGTAAGAACTCACAAAGAGAGAAGGATCAGTGATGACGATTCAATTCACCTGCATGGGCTGGTCTGCGGGCTTGGTCTCAGAGGAAGGTCTGTCGGCAGTGGCCTCCTTCTTGGCGGCACGGGCCTTGGCCTTGGCAGAGGTGGAGAGGACGGCGGCGGGGAGCTTGACAGTTGAGAGGGAGGTGGGCGGGGTGGCAGGGCGGGGGTAGTCAAAGAGGGAGGGCCTGGCGTTGGAGAGGAACTCGAAGCGAGGCACCTTGAGGTCATAGTTGAGGCCAATGAAGGCAGTGGGGGAGAAGGCAAGGCTGACGAAGTAGATCAGCGGGTACCAGTACCAGAACTGGCTGAAGACAGCAAGCCCCACGATGGCGGTCATGCAGTCGTACTTGTTCTTGGACAGCAGCTTGATGGAGACGTTGCGGCCGCCCGCATCCAGGATGCCAGCAGCGACGATCGCCCCCATCTTGCTCATTGTGTCCTCATGCTTGTCCAGGATGATCTTCTCCAGCTGCCGCCGGAACAGCCCCACCCGCACGTCATACGCCTCTGTCTGCTGTATCATCACCATTGCCATTGCCATCAGCGCCCCCTGCCTCACGAAGTCCACCACGTCTGACGTCAGCGGCTCCAACAGCGAGATCGCCTCATTCAACCCCGTCCCAGCACACGAAATCCCAACTGCCATCGCTGCCCCATACCGCACATGGGGGTTGTATGACTCCGACAGCAGCGACACGATCCTTGGTGTCTGAACATCAAGGAGATAACGATGTATTCATGTATTCATGAATACACTCTGATTACCATGTATTCATGCATGATCAAATTATCAACCCAAAGGGAATCAATAAGCAGATAACGATGCTCTAGTCATACCTGCTCGGGCTCAGCGCAGAGGACGAATCCGAGAGCGAGGACGGCTGTGCGGCGGACGTCATCGCTGACATCAGAGACGGCGAAGTGGAGGAGCTGGTGGATGGCCTTGTTGTTGGAGGTGCCGCGGTAGGCCAGGGCCAGTGCAAACATGCCACCATACCGGAGAATGGGGTCCTGGTCTCTCGTCATCTGCTCAATCAGAGTGTCCGCCTCTTCCTCCCGTCCATATACTGTCAGTGCCACCCCCAGTGACAGCCCCCTGAACGAAAAATTAAAGACCGAGGGTCGTCGCCCCCCCCCTTTGTCAGAGGAGAAGGCTTGCTGAACAGAAAGGGAAGAAATTTATTTCACTCACCTGATGATCTTCTCGTGCTGTGTGTCGTGAGCGTAGGCAAGCATTTCGCCAGCCTTGCGGCCGGAGGTGCCGACCATGAGCAAGCCCATGCAGATGCCTGCAGCCTCACCAGCAACAGCACTGTCTGTGTACAGCACGTTCTTCACGTCTTCATAGATCTCCTCATCAGCCGTTCCCAGCGCCGCCAAACCAAGGCCTAAGCAAGCACCGTGTTGAATGACCTACAAGAGCCCGCCGCCTTACTTCAATCCATTACCTTGTAGATCTAAGTTGCAGACGTTATACATACCTCGGAGTTTGTATTGCGGAGGCTTTCTCGGAGGAACTGTTTGATTCCTTCCCCATGGTTGGCGTGGATGAGACCTAGGGCATAGAGGGCACCACCCTCAGAGTAGGGGCTTGAGCTCGAGGCAGCGCCGCTCTGTGGCAGATACGGTGCCATCAGAGATCTGCCCTGCTGAAGGTGGCCTCTGTGGATGACGCCCAGTCCTGCCGTCGCACTGAACTTGGCCCAGTTAGTCGCCCTGCTTAGCCACTCCTGCATCCCAGACACAAGATAAACCCACTAGCTCAGAAGAAGAAGCTGCAATTTCTACCACTTAAAGCCCGAAACAATATCAATAGCTGTGAAAATGATCTTCAATAGTACGAAAAATCACCAGATTTTCGCGCAGAAATGTATCCACAGTTGTCCCAGCATGCATCAGCGCGTTGGCGCAAATGGTAGCACTGTGACAAACGCTGTTCCTCATCTCAACAGACTGCTTTATCGTCTTCAATATCAAAAGGTCAGACCTGTACAGAAGATATTCCAATAGACTCAAGAAGCTATGAAGAACAAAAGAGATGAGGAATACCCAATAAAAACCTGTTGTGGCTATAAAGAAACTGTAAGGTCAGCTGAATTGGGGTCTCCCCGGATAGAATCCCCTTCAGTTTCGTGAAGTCACTTTGCTCATTCCCGCGTGCAGCTGGTTGCAGATAGATCAATCACGAAGAAGACATTCAATTGTGGCGATCATATGAATGAAATATGTCAAAAAAATCAGTAAGGGGCATGATCATCTCAGAGTGAAGAACCTGATTCAGCAGGTTGAGGATCATCTGCCTCAGATGCCTGCCCGGACAACACTTGAGATGGTCGGGTATCTGGAAGGCAATCCCTGACCTTCAAAAGGAATGCCTGGTTCTCATTCTCCACCAGGTCGAACGCTATTTGGAAGGCCAAAAGAGCGTCGTCCTAGAAAAAAGGGGTTCCGAAAATCCATTAAAGAACTATTAACAAGTCATTCTTATGTAGAAAGAAACTCCAAATGAATACCTTGGAACCCGAGAGAAGAAGTTTCTCGAGTATAGCTGCAACCCCCTCAGCTTGATTAAGGAGCATCAAACACTGACTTATGCTGACGAAATCGGGAGACGGCAAACCCTGGTATATTTTAACGAGAAGCTTGAGAACCTGCAGAAGATAAGTTAGAGGTCATATCTCCGATCAATACGACAGAGGTTGAAAGTGCACGTGGATACATAGAAAACGCGACCATTGTACCTCAGAGCGGTACTCTCTATGATTGACAAATGTGTGGGAAAGGTTGATGCAGTATGCGAGTGCACTATGAATGTTTTCGCTACGCATAATTGTTTCTTCTAGCTTATCTAATCGCCTGCACTCTATAGCCATTCCCATTGCCTGCTGATACTTTTCATCGGAAATACACCTGTCAAATGAAAATAAGATGAAATGAAAATAAGAGGGAATACAGGATAGGATGCGCATTTAGAACTCTCCATTATTAGATGACAATTTCTCGCATACTTATTCAGCATTCTTTCCACGATGGCCTCCAATCGGGGATCAATTTTCACAGCTTCCTCGTTGGATTTTAAAGACTTTGACTTTAGACTAGCGTATTCATCTAGCGCTTTTGCTGCAATGGAAGGACAACAAATGATTGTTTATAACACAAAAAGGTATTTTACCAAATTGAAAAGTACAAAGGGAAAGAAGAAAAAGCCATACCAAGAAGTGTATTGGCATAATCGGAAACGTCAGAGACATCGAACAGTGGCCCAGCACCGAGAGCATAAGCCAGAGAGTCATTAAGCTCCCCAAGATAGTAAAATACCTGCCGAATACTCAAACACGGTCACTAACAAGTATTATTGTCGAAATAAAATAGCACGTGGATGTCAAGAGAATCTTTGAAACGCGCATAAATGTAAGCAATTGTTGGCAAAGTAAAAAACTAAGACCTCCCCAAAAGAGTACACCCAATGGAGGCATACAGAACACATCAAAAAATAAAAAAGAGTGAGAATTGTCGGGCAATTGACATAAACGAAATGGATGCCAAAAAAAGTGAGCAAAGAATAAGAGTAGGAAAAGAAACTAACAGGCGATTGATTTCCTCAACAAAATCTGGATTTCATTACCAGAGTATTTAAATAGAAAATGAATGTAAAATGGTATTCAACGAATGGCCTACATATCTACCACTCTAAAAATGTAACGAAGCGACAGCAAAAGTGTTAAGCTGCCGGTATGGTATGAGACACATCTCCAAATTTATCCACAGTAAGTGCTCCAACAGGAAGAGTCTATCGAACCCGTTACGAAATAGGATGCTGATAACCCAAAAATACAGCCCACCTAATCGCCAATTTCCAGTCATTCCTGCACTGAAGTGGGAAGAGCAAATAGGGAACCGCTGAAGTGATGGGACTCCCACGTGGTGCGTAAATGTGTGTGTGTGAGAGAGAGGTGAGTGACCCAGTGGGTGGCAGGTGGATACTGGACAATGTAGAGAAAACATTCTTCACGTCAAACTGTAGAAGTTGCCATCCACCCGTGCCTGCCAGAGCAATTAGGATATGTATAGTATTCAGTTTTTTAATGTGAGCAATTAACGGGTACAACCCTTTGCACCAGGCTATTCCGGTACCTCGCCAGGCTTCCATTAGATATGTACTTTGATACGATTCCCAAGGAGATCCAACAGAAATTAAAATAAAGAAGATGATGAAAGGCGGAACAGAGAGAGAAGAAGAAGAAGAAGAGTATGATGATAATGATGAGAATTTCGAATGGCCTAGGCCTCAAGAACTTCTGAATCAAGAGTTATTGCCCTTATGACAGTTGGATACGGCTACTCATACCAAGAAAATCTCAAATGATCATTCATCAAAAGTATCTCTGAGGGGCATTTACATCCCTTAGACTGTTCCAGAATCGCTTATTTTTCATGCTTAAGGTTCAGTCGTTGACTGAGACTCCCATTGTCCGACTCTTCTGTGTTGAGTCCATCTCAGGACTATCATATTTCGATCTATAGACCCATCTGTATCTGATTGCTTTCTTTCCTGGGGGCAAGCCTAAGATATCCCCAGTCCTTTTTGTCACAATGGCGTTCTCTATTGTTCTAGGGATATCTATGGTATAATCATACCCAAGAGATTCGGATGGAAGCCAGTTGATCGTGTGTAGATGTCAACACGGTCTTCCCCAGGAAATATTTGGGCACATTCAGAGTGATGGATGTGGTCAATGAACCTCTCGGCCATCCCATTTGGGCAACGGGAATTGACCCAAGAAGATTCTTGCACTATTCTTTGACTTAAGAAATAAGTTATCCGACAATGGTAGAAGCATACTAATCCAGTATCTGACCTGAATTTTCTAATTTTAACCCACGAGCAATGTTTTGAATCATATTACAGGAATCTTGAATGATCTGACTTATCACTGATTTTCTGTTGAATAGCTAGGTTCACGTCATCCTGGTCCGGTCATTGATCAGAACCATAAATCACCTGCTCCAGTTAACGAGTTAACTGGCAAAGGCCCCATCCATCACTCGGAATGAGCATAAAGAGGCTTTGGCATTTCTCTTCCGGTCCTCCAAATGAGAAGCGGGTATGTTAACCACGTTGACACGCATAAAGATTAACCCAGACGCATTAGTGTTTCTCAAAATGTTTGGAAACAACTTTGCAAATATCAAAGGATTGGTTTCCAAAACTGTGGAACCCATTGCATGGTCTCCAGATCAGGATTGGTCACCTCTTTCACCATAAGGCCTATACTGCCGGCATCTTCCACATACACCAATTATTGGATCAACTACATCTCCGTTATGATCCCTATTTCAGATATCATGGAATAAAAAATTCTTATATTTGAAGCAGATCACATGCATCACCGGATTCATTGCTTTCACTAAAATAGAAAAATCGTGAGTAAACATTTTCCCAACAAAGAATATATCAAGACGACGCTTATTGAGCGATACTTTCTTTTCAAGAACGTACCAGAGATGTGCCACCAAGAGGCAACGTTAAGTCAGGTCACACATGCGACCCAACTATAAATAAGTCATGATGGGGCAAGAAAGGGAATTATTCATTTTAGTTGATCGGCAGCAAGAGCTGAGGCTGGGGCGGGAGGCACTCCGCGACCAGAAAGGGGGAGAGAGGGAGCTATATCCCGATCTTCATTATCTTCTTCCGCCATTTTTATCTTCTCCACCATTCTTCTGAATCATGTACTCATTCTCATCTCATCCTTGCGACAATTTGGGATTACACATCTATCTTTGGGAATTGCTATTCAAGGAAATTCTTGAGATAGTCAATTCAAGATACCGGATCGGTATCATTGAGCTCCCATGAAAAAACTATCATGCCATAACAAAGCTACCGTTTGACAATTAATGAGTAATATTACAGCCGGCATAGCACAAATTCTATCGAACTCTTCCCTCTCGCTCTCTTCTTCCACATAAAGCTCATCAAACAAACCACTCACATCATTCTACAGAGGGAATATTTGGTAAATGGGTCATTTATCTAAGAAAACACCATTCCAAGACCAGCAGTGTAAAGGAAGTAGTCAAGTAAACCTGTCAGGAAGGATCCTGTACCGTGTCGGAGCAAATCAATATGGGTATTTTCTCAGGGTATGGAGATCGATAACATTATACGTGTCATTGATCCCGAAACCTATGAATCAAAGCTCCCCTTTTACACCCGAATCCCGATTCGAGATGAACACATTAAACCAGAACAGAACCTCCAAATCATCCTCAACTTCAGGGTCAGAAGTTTGTCCCGTGAATGAGCCGGACAACAGGAAGAGAACCATTGTGATGAATATTTTGGCGAGGAGGATCACATAAGGATGAAGCCCCGACTGGGGAGACAGATGAGTCAATAGACATGAGTACACAATTTCACAGGTCTCTTAATTATGATTGACCAGATTAAGATAATAGCGAGATCGGCGGTCAAGAAAATGTACATTGCTCCATTTTGACCGTTTCCTTGATTGATTGGCTTCGATTTATAGTCAAGCAATATAGTTTTCCCGAAAGGCGTATTTTAACAAGTACAAAGATAATCGCTTCTTAATAATGCTAAGTGGTCAACTAACATCAGTATATGTTAGAAAGTTGCTCACGATAACACCAAAAAGGTAACAGATCGCACAGGACTGCGCAGACATTTATCACAAGTTTTATTAATCGTTTAAAGCGGCGAATCATTGGCAAAGATAGTCCATGCGCTATCAGGGGTTGGGGGATGCAGATCTCAAAAAATGGAAACACTTTCTTGTTCAAAAAATATCGAAGTGCAGAATGGTCGCAAACAATGATTATCTTCTTTCAAGGTTGCAATCCGGGATGCTCTCGCGAAATTTATAGTTACGTAACTCGTCAGAATGGCTCTTCTCTCATTGACTAACACCAGAGGAAGCCAAATTATGTAAAGAACTCACTTTCGACGCCACTAGCGCGGCGAGATGCCTCTGCTCGAACTCCTCATCCTCGTACAAGCTTTCACTGAGGATACAAAAAGAAACAAAAGGCAAAACCCCACATTAGCATCCCGGAGGTTGGTCAAACAAAAAACACAAAAAAAAATAAAAATTCGAAGAAGCGAGCTTGAAATCCGCTCAAAGACCCCGAAGATCCGTTCCGCCCGGCTGCCTAAAGGAACCCACGAAACCCTAAACCTAAAAAGGAGAATACAAGGCATGGAACGGGCGGGAGGCTAAGCAGGACGGATCACGGACATGGTTGGGACGCTGGTGGAGATCTCGGGCCAGAAGAGGTGTATGAGCGAGTTAATTTTCTCGAGCGCGTGCAACTTGAGCTCCGGTTGCGTCTCGTGGAGCATGGCCAGCAGCCCGCCGGCCGAGCTCGGGTAAGCCATCGTCGTCGCCCCCATCCCGCCCCTCCTCTGCTCGGCGTATAACCTCTCTGCTCTTGTCTTCTCGCGCTCGCCCGCTCGCCTCGGCCCAGAGAGAGAGAGTTTGCCGACCCCTCAAGTAATCAGTATACCGAAGACGCCTCACCGCTCCGTTCAAGTACCCTCCTCTCTCTTCCAATTTCATCTAAATTGTGAACAAATGGGCTGCCTCTGCCTGGTTTTGGGCCTGATTTTGGGCCGGAAGCCACTAAACTTCTCTATCACCAAGCACCACTCAGAATTAACATTCGGCGAGAGTCTTTCCTTAATTTGTTAATCTATAAGCTCCCTTTCTCCTCTCCTCTTCTTAATTCCCTTATTATTTGGTCTTAATCTCTATGTTCCCTCCTCTCTTATCTCTTCGTCTAATTATATATCTAGGGTTGGACACTTAGGACCGAGGACCAGTTTGACCGGACCGTAGGTCCTCCATTTGAGGGTGGACTCGTTTTCAAACAGGTTTAGGTGCAAGGGTTAAACCAGACCGGGACCGGAAGAATACTATTTAATATTTCTTATTAAATTCTAAAAATATCAAATCCAAATCAACGAAGAGGTTTCTATTGAGCTCAGCGTAGAAGCCATGTGTTTGACCACCTATGGGCACCCACTTGATGTAGAGGATATTTAACATTACTATGGACATAAATTTTCTACTTTGACTTTGACATTGTCTAGTCAACCTGACCATTTTGGAACAGTCTTGGTGGATTCTGGAGCATGGTTGGATACAAATTTTAGGTCACGTAAAGTTCCTCAAAAAAAAATCCAAACTAGGCTTAATTTGGAATATCTTATAGATCAGATCCGAACCAGATCTAAAAGTGAACAGTCTACATTTTATGTAACCAAGAACATATCAGAAAATTGATGGATGTTGGATATGATACGAGGCATGACAAGAAGATGAAGGCAGCCGTGGATCAAGCATAATGCAACAGAGCGACCAAAGAGAGAAATTCTGATCAAACGGATTCGTTCAATATCTGAGTGGTGGACAGTGCGGAGATAATCATATATTCCTGTATTCTTGTATATTTTATTATCATACTCTTATTAAATCTACTTCATTCTTGAAGTGTTCGCAATAAAAGCTTTCTTGGATTGATTGTGAATTGATGTCTTTTTCCCAATCAATTGTCAAAATATTGAGGACTGTCGTTTCCAATTAGATTTATGCTTTAATTAAGTCTAAATTGGATCATATCAATGCGAAGATGCAGGGATAATGGGATTCAACGCTAAGAGTACACATTCAGACGTACCTTTCTTCAAATTTTGCTACTCACCCATGTGAAGGAAAGGGCATTTCATACCTTTCTCCAGTGATGCTTTATTTTGGCAAAAAAAGGGAACTGCCCAAAAATGGAGAATAGATAAAAGGACAGTTTCTTGGGCTAGATAGATTTTGAATTTCTTTAACTAACTAATTTTACTTTATTTTTTATTTATGCACGAGTAGAAATACTGGTTTTTTGGGGATACTTTTCATTTATGATGTAAATGAATAAAATGACTGAAAATCTATTGTTAATTCATAAGAGAAATTTATAAAAAAACTTCAAATATAAAGTAACCAAGAAAAGTATTCACATTGCTGTATTACATAGCAGACTTCATTCATACATTCAAAGTATGTCAACTACCAAATAAGGTACATATGAATCACTTAGAATCATAGAGATAAAAATATTTTGAAAAAAGCCAGATGCAAGAGCCAACCAAATAGAAACCTGATAACATGCATTCTTAATAGGCTACTATGGCATTATTTACATATTTATTTTTATGGAATTTTAAGAGGCTATATCATGACGGAAAATAATTTTTGGAGTCCAAATATTTTTCTGAATTTTTTGACATTATCTTCATGAATATATAACTTTGTAAGTTACAAAATAAATGAATTTATATTATTTTCCTTATAAATATGATATGAATTCATTATTTATTTTGGGCTTAATTTTTGACGCCCCACTTGCTGACATTCAATTCATCGAGAGGTGACCAATAGATTATTCTTATTAATGATTAGCGCCAACCAACCATTGAGTCTCTTTAAACATTGGCATCAGCCAATCATTAAAAAAATACAGTTATGGCAGCAAAAATCATGATGTCATAATGGCATTGATTACTGACACTTTTTATTGTTTTATTCTAGGTAATGTCGTGGCCCAATAAAAAAGAGAGATTTTAATCACCATGTGTACATTGAGAACACAAAAATTGGTATTATATCTTTTATTTATTATTATTATTATTACTTTTTGATAGGTTGAAAAGTGCGGCACTAATGACGCGTCACAAGACACATGGCACCACATGTATATGTGGTGTTAATGTGTCCTACATTTATTAGGGCATTTTAAAATGTGTGTTGACATGACCGTCACATCACACGGCCCTTTTTCTTATTGCCAATTAGATCACTTCTTGAGGCCATTAGCAAATGGCAGCCTAAGATGGAGATCCTCTAAAAGCTTAAAAGATATGTAGTAAAGTACCCAGAGACTAACAAAGTCCTCTAATATTTTTTTCTCCTACAGACTCATCTCTGATAGAATCCGCATATACATTCCCCTCCAACTTCTCATAGGCGCAGACTTTTGTTTTTTTCTTGTCAAAATTTACTGGAGCAACACAATATCTTATGATAGATTTTGCAGACCCTAAAATGTTGAGAAACTCTGAGCAGGCATGTCGAGCTCCTGGTGTTCTATTTTAGCTTATCTTAATGTTTTGAGTTGTATCTTCATGGATATTATCAGTATGGATGACCCTTCACCAAGTGTGCCCTATATAAGGTCCTTTTACCCTTGAAGGATCATTATTGAAATATATTGTTTTGTTAAAACTCATGTTTCTCCCTTCTGAGTGCTCTCTTTGTTAAAGAGTGATTTAGTGCTCGTGGACTCAAGCACAAACCCCTTGTGGACACAAGGGTTGGATAAGCTAGTTTTTTTGGAATCAAGACTTTGATGCCTCAAGTAGAGCAAAGCTTGTGGATTCAAATCATGTTCCTACACTATTTGTGTACTATGGTTGCATCACTTTTTTAATGTGATACTATTAACAATATAATAATATTCAATTGGTATTATTGTATCATTGTCTTTTTCCCTTAAGGATACGTGGCGTGATGCAAGGCACCGACAGATAATGACGTGAGAAAATGTTCGGAAATGATTGTATTTAATGACAATATCAAGACAAAACCATAAAAGTGATATGGCGGCGTTGATGATGAAGATAAGAGAGAAATAAATTAATTTAATCAACATGTAGGAATTTTCCAACTTTAGGGCTTGATATCTGACAATCCAGAAGGATGATTTTTCCATTGATATTTTTATAAATCAAATACAATTTCTAAAACACCTTATCGACAAAAAATACAATTGGCTGGAGAAGAGAAAGGTTTGTATGCAAGGTAACATATACTAGGAAATTAGTGGCATTTTAAACGGTGATGGGGTGATGAGCATAAATATCTAAAAAAATACAAAATATGGAGAAATGAGAAGGTGGAAAGGATAATTATACATAAAAATATATGTATGATTTTGGCATAAGTGGTCATTGTAATTGGAAATGACAGGTGATATGAATTACACATGATTCATGGATTTAGATAGATGGATGTTAAAAACAATATGACAACAAAAGTTGAAAGAACGCATTATAGATACTTATATTCCACCAAGATCAAGATGAGTGGTGGCAACAAGAGAGCTCCGTCATTTAACTTTTTTCCTTCCAACTTCAATCATACCAATAAAACTTGATACATCTCAAAAACATTTTATTTTACTCAACCTACTAGCATATGCATAATTTTAATATGATTTTTACATGGATAGAGGGGTTTATTTATGTACAAAATGGTGTATATGGATATAGAAGATAGAGAAGAGGATATCCTCAAAATTGTAGAGTATAATGCCATCAAGATTGTAAGAAACTTCATTGTCTTGTCTCGTCAATCCACAAGTCAAATTGTCAAATTGTGAGTGGAATCCTTGGATTTGCCAAATATTTTCCTTTCATTTGTGCATTTAATTATCACAAACCATGTGTTAGTATGCATCTTAGCCTTGCTTTCTATTAGATTTCTCTCAATCCGCCACGCGTGCATCTTTTCTCCTTTGAAACTGCATTTGATGGAATTTAAATATTTGGAGTTTACAGTGATGACATATGAATGTTGTCATATCCAATCCATTTTTTGGAAATAAAGTAGACTTTTTTTGGAAATCACACATTTAATAATGACCATCATAGTTCATCATGAAAAAACTTTTAATTATTGGTCACTTTCAAAGTAGTATCAGATTAGAAACATGGCAAAATTATAGTGAGTTTAGAAAAAAGTATAAGCCCCTCGAAAATTTTTAGAAAATATACTTTATTTCATAAAAACCGAAACATATATATTTCAATCTAACATTGTTTTTTTATGAATAGGGCATCTTAAAATTCCAAAAAATACATTCATACTTAAAATCATTATATTTCTGAATACTATTTCAAAAAAATCTATAAAATATCAAAAATTCCAAAAAATCAGAGTGTCATTCTAATACTAGATTTAATCATGTTAAGCTTGATAACATGCATATATGATCATTTTAATTCAAACAAAAAGGAAATTTATAATATTGATATAATAATTAGTTTTTTATTACACATGATACAAATATTCACTAGAATAATATGAGCAGGCATTATTCACTCTTGACAACATTCAAAGGAAGCCCTTGTGCCATTTTTCAAATATACAATATTAATTATACAAAACTGATGTGGTTGTACTCATATATCTCACAATAAATTTAACTTTAGAATAAGCAGGTGTCTCTGATGTTGAGATAAAAAAACATTTCATGAAAGCCAAAGTAAATAAAGAGCATAGTTCCATAAAAATCCGACATTTATTAAATGCTAATACACCAGATTTTTAGTGCATTTTATCAAATATTATGATATGTTGCCTTTGCAAGAAACCTCATCAGCACATAATTATAACAATCCAAGTGAAGCAACTCAACATATATAGAGTGGGTCGGTAAATTTAGATGATTAAGAATGAGAAATAAGACACTTAATGATAAGCCTTGAAAAAAGGCACTACAAGACATCTTATGATTACGAGCCCACCAAAAACTATTATATGGGCTTCAAAAAATCCAAAATGATACACGTGATATTTGGTAAATAAAATTTGTTCAAAATGCTAGCAAAGAGAATTTAGGGGATATTGTGAGAAAAAAACAAAAAATAGGAACAGTTTGGTAGAAATATTTGAGAAGCTGTGAAAAATTGATTGTGGATTTTTTAGACAAATAATTCTTGAGAACCCTCTGACAAGCCTCCAAGAAGATCAGGCTTTGATATTTAACTTGGGCAGAGGATAGCACTCTGATTAGAATAGACAACTTGCATTATTGAGAAATGAAAATTTTAAATTTAGATCAGCGGTGCATGAAAAATAGGCTTTTGTTTTTGTGTGGAAATAAACTAGGGAGAGCATGCAATTAGGATGAAGGAAATAAATATAGGGTTACATCATCACGTCATGTTTGGCTACTGGAATGCCAAATGGGGCTTTCCCAAGGACATCTCATGGATGGACAACTATATTTTGACTACAACTTACAAGTCTTTAATCATGGGATTCAAATAAATTTTAGCTCATATATAAAAAGAAGCCCATAGGGATGATTGTGTGGTCAAGACGGGATCATCTGACCTTGGTATAAGAAAAGACTGACTCAAGGAAGATGATGTATCCAAATCCTGGGCCAAGGTAGCAAGAATATTGTAGAAGATGTTCTCCAATGATCCCCGTTACGCACTAATACATGGACTTAGAGAGTCGCCCGCATAAGACTATATGGATTTCAGAAGATATACATTAATTAAAGGGTTTTTGTGAAAAATCATATATTTAAGTATAAATAAGGTGGGCACCCATTTTAGGTGCCCAGGCAAGCAGATATGGTCTCTCCCCTATTTATTCTTTCTCAAGCTTCTCCACTCATTCTACAAGTGTATTTGATAATGAGAAGGATCAAAAGATCTCCAAGGAGGAGTGGTGAATAAGGAGAGGAAATGTAACAACATTCTAGTTGTGTGGATACTGTTGGAGGCCGATCAATTGATCGACTCGAAGAAACTCTCCTAGAAGCAAGTCAAGGGTGGAAAAGTTCCCAAAAAGGTACTCATCATCTTACATGTTTTATAGATCATTTATGAAATGATATAATGCTTTCGTTGATGAAAATAAGTTTTCATGCATCAAAACTATAGCCCCATAATCCAACACTAAGAATAAATAATGGGTGCTCTGTTGGGAAGAGGTTGATTTAAGTGATCTGTACAAACCCTAAAATGTATTATACCTTAACAATTGATAATTAAACGTCTTGTGTAGATGCACAATACAATAACCGATGATGGTAAAGGTTCCCTTAGAGAGTTCTATTACTACTTTACATCTTCTAGGGCATGAGGTGTAGCTTAACACCCCATGGGCTGATAATTGAAACTATTGATTGGGAGAAATCAATAACTTATTAATCTAAATGTTGACCAATATTTCTTTATCGGAACATGAAAGTTATTGACTAGACTGATACATGGGCGTAGATGGTCAAGCACATACAATCTATAGATGCCATCCGCCCCATTGATTACTTAACTTATAAGCACGTATATTAAATTTTCATAAATAAGTATAAATTGGAGGAATCTGTTTTAGATGCCATCCAGACCAAGGTGTCCATATATTTTCGTATTCTCAACACAATCCATCAATTGAGTGAGAAGATCCACTAGATATTTAAGGGTAATTGAAGAAGTTTAAGAGGAGATCCAACATATCATGAATCATGTAGATACATCTCAAGCAGGGCATGTGAATGGCTTAAGGAAATTCTTCCAGGGATAAAATTAAGATTGGCACAAGTTCCATGTAAGGTGATGTAATCATCCATGTTTCATAAGATAGTTTTATATTAATGTTATCATCTTTGTGCATGAAATTTTGATTTCAAGAACTTTATGAAAGGTACAAAACTTAATGTTATCCCTAACTACTAATTATATATTTACTCCCAAGTTTTTTTCTCTTCTCCTTTATGTCTAATCAGACTTTCATGATATCATTTAGTTCTAATCCCATTTTTAAATTTTAGTCTAGATCTTAATATATTTATTCTCTTTCGCACTATGATGGGATGAATTCGCCAATAGCTTTATTTTTTATCAATACTTCCTACTTTTATGAATAAAAGCTTTCTTTTTTATTCCTCACCCCTTCAAAAAATAAAAATAAAATAAAATGATAAATAAATATTACAAGAGAAAAAGGGAGAAAGAAGAAAAAAATAAAAAAAACACATGCAATTTCTAATTTTGCTCACAAGTCTGGTTACCTCCTATATAACATCTTTACCTACCCCTATCACCTTCTTTTGAACCATCGATTGTTCTCTTCTTCCTTTTCCCATAGATGCATAGGAGTCCCATCACCCATGGTCTGATTGATACACTCTTGTCATTGTGTGCTTTGATGGGAAGACACACATGCACATCCCTTCTTTTAGGTGGGAAGAATTAACTAGGAACTCCTATAACAAAACCACATCCCTACTTTTAGGTACAAAGAATTAACTATGAAAAATTAATAAATTAAATATTAAATATAATATAATGAAGTCAGAATTTCATCTGTATTTTTAATAGTAACAAATTTATTATATTTAAGGATGAAATTCTGAATTTTCGAATTTTGGTATTTTTTTAAAGTTAGAACATTAATTTCATAAACAAATAAGTACAAAGTCGTAATCTATGATTTTATGAATTATTTTAATATTCCTAGTGGTTTATTATATTATGATTTTTATCACGTTTGTGGTATTTTTTTGCAATTTTATGCCTCAATTTATGGGATAGAATTTTAAGGCAGTTCTACCTCCTCTATCAATTCATTATATCATATTTATAAATACACCTTCTTATAATTATAACAAAATTCACACTTGGATCCACTCCCAATAATGGTTAGTATAGTGGTTTGCTCATTCAATTTATCAATGGGGTTTATTCTTGAGTTTCAATAGTGAAGGATTGAAGGAGCAGTGATATGATAAATACAAGTGAAGGGAAAGCACTACGTAGCCTACTAGTCTGGTGATGGTGAAGTTAGTGCAATCTTCCTTTTTTACCCACATCTTCATTCTTTTTCCTTGGTTATATTGAGGATTATGCAACTTTTCATCATTCATGTCTTCCATCATTGAATATCTTGCTCTTGGGCTCGTACCACATCCATATTCATTGCTTTTAACAGTAGTAAGATTGTATAACTCCACGCTTTATCACGTGTATGTGCACATTTGCCAACATTTTTGTTGTAAACACCAACGGTATTTGTGGTGTGAACATAAATACAATTACATGTTCCATATCTCATTCAATGTCATTAATGCACTACAGTCTATATTTGATGCTTATAATGAAGCACATAAATACATGATACAACTTAGAGACAATCCCATATTCAATAGTGTGGAGCCACCAAGAATTGATAGCAAGTGATCTTTAGTAGAATGAATTCACTGAATTTATCTGAATAAATCCCTGAATGGTATTATACCAAAATGTCAATTAGTTTGATTCACGTCATGGTTCAATAAGTGGTCCTTAGATATAAGACACCAAAGACATTTTGTGAACTAATGGTTGTTCTTTGACTATGACCTATGAATTCCTATTCATAGAATTCCTATTCAGGAAGACGATTGAGTGGTTAAGATGAGATTTTCCACCTCAATTTAAGAGGCTATAAATAAGGGAAGATGATGCAATGAAGTCTTTAACCAACGTGGTAGATATCAAAGAAGAATTCTTTGAGGATTTTCAAATGCATCAATACTAACTTGGATGACTGAGTAGAGTTTTCAAAGACCATAACCTAAGTTGTCCAAGGAGATTCAAGAAGACAGGGGACTACACTTACATGGTAATTGATGACACAAAAGTTCAGGGTTTTCTTTTTTGGGCAAAAATATGGTGCTGGGTACGACCAACCTAAGGGTTGTGCCCGTGACTCATCTAACCACGCCCAAGATGCCACCCATTAGGGGTTTTACATATTTAAATGTAGTGTTTATAAATTTGTATAGGCGTGGAGTGAGCGTAATGTTGGGTTCTAGAGGCCTAGATATGGATGAACAATTTGAAACAATTCACAGCGGAAGACTTGAACGAATTGAATGGCATCAACAAAAATATTAAATGAAGTACCTTTCCACGGATCACATCCATGATTTCTTAGATCCCAGAGTGAGCCGAGTCGAGCTGCTCACATGTGTAGCCTCTAGCCGTATCTACGTGGTCCTCGGCACGTCGGATCTCCTCCTCGTTGATGAGCCCCGTTCTTTCTCTGTCGGCATTATTATGTCATTTTGATCACATCGGGGAGGGAGAGGGGGTGTTAGTAGATGGGAGAAGAAGGGTAAATGCCCGTGAACAATTCTGGCTTGGGTGAATTTTGTTCAGGGCCTTCCCCTATTTATACTAAATGGGTATTTTTCATAAAAACCCCTAAAACTTAAGTATATCTTCCAACTTTCCAAAAGACCATTTGCGTGTGACCCTCTAGGCCCATGTATCAGTCTAGTTAATGACTCCAGCAGCCTAGTAACCTTTATTGGCCTTTCAAAGTAATTTACTATATCATCATATAGATTAATTAATGTCATATCAATTTAACCCAATCGATAGGTCGAGACTCCGACACGTGGGGTGCCAAGCTACACCTCGTGTCCTTGGAGATACAAAGGAGTGTGTATCGACTCACTCATGGAACCTGTTCGTCATCGGTTACCATGTATGTATAATCCCTCATTCACTTGATGCTCCTTGGACGACTTAGGGTATGGTCAACTGTCAAACCCTAATCGATCATCTAAGTTAGTACTGATGCATTCGGAAATCATCGAAGAACTCTTCTCCGATATTTCACTGCCTTGGCCAAGGACTTCATCGCATCATCTTCCTTGAGCTATCACCTCTTATACCGAGGGTGGACAATCCCATCTTGACCACTCAATCGTCTTCGTGAACTTCTTGATGTACCTGAACTGAGAACATTTAGAATCCCGTGATTAGAGACTCTTTGGCCATCGCCAAAGTACAGTTGTCCGTCCACTAGATGTCTTTGGTGTCTCAGGTCTAAGGACCACTTACACAACCGTGACGTGAATCAACCTGATTGACAGTTTGGTATAATACCATTCAGGGATTCGTACGGATCAATTCAGTGAACTCTTTCCACTAAAGAGCACCCACTATCTATCCTTAGTGTCTCCACACTAATGACTACGGGACCGGCCATACTCATTATATGAGTGAGGCTAGATAGTGTTATTCTATACGGATACTTCGATGTCCTTCTCGCGTATGCTTTGAATAGGAATGTTTAGAACACATGCTTAAAAACTAGTGATCTCCGTATTACGATCTCATCATAATTCACTAAGTCCAATCATGTATTCATGGACTTCATTATATGTATCACATGTGCACTATAATGAATTTGTTCTATTAATGAACATGGAACGAGATGTGAAATGTGTGATTGGCTTGCCGGCCATATATATTTCCATCACGTAAATGTCCCCCAGTACACATGAACCTTACTCTCCGCTGCCCCTCATGCAATGAAAAAAAAAATACAAGAGTGATCCCTGGGTAGTGTTTGGAGAAGGCCGCTCGGCATCCGCAGTGTGCTTGTGCCCCGTAGCGATGGAGATTCATGGAGTAGGAGCAATCCTCCTACCTTCACCACATATCATCATTGAGGTGCGCGGCAGGTACAACAGTTAGGCGAGAGGTTGAGTGCTCCCACCTCTAGTGTTCCAAGGAAAACACCACTCGTTGGGGACATCATTTGACAGGGTAAGAAACATGCGGAGAACTCATAAGCCAAGGTTCTGAATGCAATGGCAACCGCGAGTCGCCTGAGGGAGATCTTGCCAAGTGAAGAATATGGAGGTTGGGGTACAATAGCATACTGCATAGTTGGAAAGGGCATATGTTGTTTGGTTTCCCTAGCGCAACTGATGACAGTGATAGAAAAGTTCAGGGTGTGAATTGATACAGTTTTATATATTAAAGAGCATGATGCGTCGCTTGGTACCCCAAAAGCTGGAAACTCAATTAATCAATTAGTTTAAATTGATGTCTAATTAATTTAGATGTATGACGACATAGATATTTAATTTGAAAAGCCAATAAAGGTTTTTTGCCCCCAACTAATTACAAATAATGTGACATTTAACTAGTAATTTCAAATACTTTAAGTTATTATTCTCTTCTAAAATTATCATAAATGCAATATATTCAAACTTAAACAAATTAATACATTCTTACAATGAAATTCTGATTAGTTTTATTTTATGGTATTTTAACATAATTTTTAACATTACTTTCATGAATAATATAATTTAATACATCAAAAAATATAAATTTATATTTATTTTAATATATTAATGGTTTGATTACATTTGGATGATTATATTATATTTTTCTGCAAATTATGGTATTTTGTGGAATTTATGATGTTAAATTCATAAAGAATATAATTATAAAATGATTTAAAGTATAATTATACAATTATTTAAAATATAATTCTAAAATTCTTTAAAATATAATTATACAATTATTTAAAATTTAAATTACTTTTTAAAATTTTTACATGTTCTCCTTTAATCTAGTGCCTAACTATTAATCTTCATTCAAGGCCGGGGGCTCTGCGTCGAATGAGCTGGTGAGAGTGTCGCAGGTGCTGCCCATTGTCGGGGAGAAGCTGTCAGTTGAGGTGGTAAAGGTGACAGACGAGATGAAGGCATTCAGGGATTATGATAAGATCAGGGTCGAGCGCATGAACAAGCGCCAGTTTGGAGAGAGATTGAAGAGGGCGATGAGGCAGATAAGGAAGAGAATAAGTAAAATTCGCTGGTTTTTCCCGTATCAATTGTTGGTGTTCTTTCTCTTGAATGGGTTTTTTGTTCCTTGGACTTAAAGTTGAGCTGTCACTTAACTCAAGTTGATTAAAATTTTTTTGTTAATCTGCCCGTCAGATGGGGGGAGACAAAACATTATAGAAGTGCGAAAATCTTATG
Organism: Wolffia australiana; assembly: GCF_029677425.1. NCBI lineage: Eukaryota > Viridiplantae > Streptophyta > Magnoliopsida > Alismatales > Araceae > Wolffia > Wolffia australiana. Next base: position 14,346,424 of record NC_135849.1, read on the forward strand.
GCTGATAATTCTCCAAATTCAAACAATGATATCTAACGATCCATAAAAAATTTCGAGCTGACATTTTGAGAGTAATTCCATATTTACCTCCTCTATCGATATACAATTCGGATCTAGAAATAAAATTTTCTATCCTTGTTAAAAGGCACCCTTGTATTTTGTACCTAATTACGATTAGTGGAGCCATTTTCTCGTTCAAAATATTGTATGGGTCCATTTTTGTGTTATCAGAGCAAAGTATTGAAGGAGTGTCATTGAGATCAAAACTTGTTAAGAAAAAGCACAACTTGGCCTATTGGGAATGCGGGGAGGAGGTTTATGTGATCTTTGTCTTTTTTGACTTACTTATTTATCCTTCTTCTTAGGTTATTGTTTCAAACACCCTAGATTTTCAATGATTGCATGCCACCTCCAACTCCACTGCTCGTCTACATATATCTACCTTCATCTTCCTTGCATCAGCAGCGGTACAATTGGCATCACTCGCCAACCCTAAAATGCTCATCGGCACGTATGCACCATCAACTTTGTAGCAATATATGGTGGTATCTTTTTTATCTACTCTGTTCTACCCATGTCCATTGTCAGCACTCATCATCTGACAGCCCAAATTTGTTGCCTAAGTATTTTAATTAGTATTTTTTATAGTAAAATTCTCTAAAATTTTCCAAAATTATTCTATAAAAAATTGAGTAAACTATGTTAAATAATATTAATTTTTTACTTTTCTAGAATTATTTTGAATTACTTTTAAGTAGGTTGATTTTATTAAATTATACTTAATTGATAAAATAAATATAATTTTTTTAAAAATTAAAGGTTTAGGTTAAAATTTACTTATCCAATACTTTCTCCCTGTGTTTTTAAAGAAAATTATAAGTACTGTTTTATAAACTAGAATCCTTTAAATTTGTTTCTGATGGGGGACCGTCGCGACGACACCAACACCGGATGAGTTTAATCGCACCGAGCTGCTCGCGCTGATGCTCGTAATCCCGGTTTCAGATATTCGGCTTAAGTTTGGTCGTAAGTGTTACATGCTACTTCCTTGTATTTTTAATTTCGTCGGATTGGGCCATTATGTTTTGGGCTTCGTCCGTTATTTTCTTTTGTTTTTGTAATGTTCGTCAAGGGGGACATCGTCTCACGATGATTTCTCCCCCTATCGTCGCCCACTTGGCAGCCCCTCCTCCCTATATAAAACTTGAATGTTGATTTGAAAATTGAAAGTTACTTTTTTTTATAGATTTTTGTTCTTTCTAGAGAGATTAGAGCAGTTTTGTTACGGTTGGAGATCATGGTTTTCCCTTGTCGCCCGCCCCGTCGTCCCACGTGGAGACCACTCAGTGCACGACGCAACTCTGCCGACGCCCCTCTCCATAATACAGGTTCTTGAATTCCTTCAAAGAAGCCATATTCTTGAAAATCGCCCGTGCAAGAAGCGAATCCTTGAAAGGTCATCTTCCAAGAACTGCTACTCTTGAACGTCGTCATCGATCCCTCGATAGCCATTGCCTTGTCTACCCAGAAGTGCCTCGCACTTGGTCTCACAGCGGTGGATCTTGACATTGATCTCACCCTTCCACCCGACGACATCACAGCGTCCTGCGACTGTTTTCTTGCCCTTCCAGCGCCGCACCGCACATACGACTTCTTGGACCCGCAGCGTCGTGTCGCGCACCCAAGTTCTTGCTCTAACATCGTCGCGCCGCGTGCCTGAGTTCTTGCTATAACAGCGCCGCGCCACGCGCTCGGTTTGTGGCACCATCAGCACTGCGCCGCGCGCCCCTTCTTGCACCTCCAGCGCCGCGCCGTGCGCCCGTGTTCTTGCTCCAGCACCGCCGCACAGCACGCCCGATTTCTGGCGCCCTCAGCGTCGCACCACACACCCTTTCTTGCACCATTAACGACACACTTCAACGCCGGAGGATCTACCGCCCTCTCCTCAGTGCTGAATATGCCCACGCCAAGTCCGTGCGGCGTGTCTACTTCGCGCGCTCCGGTGCTGCACGGAACTGCCGAGTTCTTGGTCACACGCCGGTGTCATATGCCTTTGAACAATTGCTCTTCATCCGCATGCGACCAATAGCTGCCTGCTCCGAGCCTCGTTTCCTCTGCCAACGTCAGGCCCCTGATCGATCAAACCGGATCAATCAATCGAATAACATCAGCACATGCCCAAGAGCTGCCCGCTATGCCTCGTCTCTGCCATTGCCTGAGTTCTGCTCGACTAAATCAAGTTCCTACTTGCCTCTCCTTCGTTTGCACTATTATTAGCTTCTTCAGTGCCGTCACCTACTATCTGTTCCGCTGCCATAATTGGAATATCTACGTTTAAGATAACCACTTTGTCGAGAGTAGGATATTTTCTTTGCGGTAGAAGATTAATCATTGGATATCGAATTGGTGAACATCTTTGGGTTGATTAACCCCTTGTGCCTTAGGTATCTAGTCGATTTACCGGGTCGTTAAGAGTTTGACTGCGCTATCAATCCTTTCGGAAGATTAGTGAACTGTTCACCTGGTTAACCACTGCCCTATATCTTTGTCAAAGAGTTACTTCTTAAATTTGCATTCCATACCATTTCAGAATTATTGAACCCCATCTTCATGTGCTCTAGTACGAGCCGTCGACCCCGGAAACTTCGTATTACATCAGTTTCTTACCATATTTTTTTGTTCGAAAACCCTAAGTTTTATTAAGTAGACTAATACATGAGTTTAGAGGGTCACACACATGGTATTCTGGACATAATAAATAATACTATAAGTTTAAGGTTTTTGTGAAAAATCTTGTCGGTATAAATATTATTCTCAAATAAAGTCAACCAGTACAAAATTGTTCAGGTGCCCCAACCTTCTCATCTCTCCGCATTTCTTATTTCATAAAACATATCTTCTAGTCCCCTAAATACCACGCATCTTGTGTATTAGTTTATATCATCCTTCACCTTATTTAACACATAACTCACATATTATGATGCATGTTATCATTATTTGTGATATTTTACCATTACCATCTCATTCCACGCATTTTTATTTTAGTCGAAGGTTAATTATATATATTTATTAATGTTAGACTTTTCTCGAGGTCAAACCATTTGAAATGATTGAGTTTAGTTCTTTGAGACTTGAGTGGATGAACAATGAAGAAAGATATGAAGGAAAATATTAGAAGCATCAAATAGTTCCTAGTTTGACTTTTCAAGTCAAACTAGTGATTCCTGTAAATTAATCATTTGCATGTCTTTTTATCTATTTCAGTTGTCATGAATTTAAAGATTATGAAAATTAGAAACCAATGGAGGGAATTTCATTAAAAATTTCCTTCTTACTTAAAATGTATGAAATTTCTAAGTTATATTATTTATTTCTGAATTTTCATAATTTTTAAGGACTAAAAAGTAGAAATAATTAAAAGCTAGAGCCCATGGCAATAGCTGACATGGCGACGCTGATGTGGAGACATTCCACGTAGTCAACATACTTACATGGGTCCAACAAACTGCCTATGTTGCACAACGTGGCCCGTAAGAGCTGAAGAGGATTTATTTCATACTAACATGAAATAAACAAAATTTTATACCCTTCCAGAAACACAATTATTTCCATATGATTACTATTTTGATGCTCCATGCATGCACATGCAGAATCATGTGGGTCATTGGATGAAGATCTAATGTTCAAGATTTGGAGCCCACTATGGCCCCACAACGTGCAAGGCGCGACTTCTCCCACGAAGCCACGTGGCATCATCTTGGGCATCCACATTTATTAAAAACAATGGATGGCTGAGATCTCCCATGTTCACATGACTTTATTTAAGCTATTTTCTCTCTTCACAATAAAGATGCCTCAGAAATCATGAATGGATGGAGTGAGTAATCATGTTTATTTGGTCAATAATCCGGTGATTTGCATTTTTTACTTGGTGATGCTCATCCGGGTGTAAAAATCTCATCAATCCATCAAAAGATAAGGGAGAATTGTCGCCAACATGCCGAAATACACCAAAAGTGAAAAATGAATTGATTAACGAGCAGTGAACTTGATTTAGGGCCTTATTTTTTGGGGTTCTAGGTTGAAAATATTTAATATTTGTTGCATTTGGTTTATAATGAACTAAAATTTCAATTAGATTTAAAAGAATACATATTTTAATTGAATCCTCCACGTTTTCCTTCAAGTTTGCCTTAAAATTTTGCGGTAACTTTGGACATATCTTTCTCATGTGTCACTAAACTAAATCTCACAATTTAGTGGGAATACATCTGGCTTTTAATTATATTTCCATTAATAATAGCAATTATTTTGAGATTTGACTACCCAATCTTCGTTTGACCACTACATCTTCGTGCGAGTTGCAATTTTTGGGTGTAGAATTGCGAGATCCATATCTCAGCACTCGAATACCCAAAATGCATTTTTTTATATCTTTGGAATCATATATTCGTCCCCTTTCCAACATAACTCATTTGTCCAATTCTGACGTTAATTGCTAGGTCAATTTCTTCACTTTGATTGGGCATCATTGATCGTGTCATTTTCAAAACCTTGACTTTAAAATGTTGATATTAATTTTATATCATCTCAAACATGTTCCCAATATATATGATAATTACCCTTCATATCTCTAGTTTCTGGAAATATAACATTTGTAAAATTATATTACAATTTTCACCCACACTTCACCTAAAGTCAATTTGTTGGTCAAAGTCAACGGTCTTAACTGTCCATTGATTTTTCTTGTTTTAAAATTAAAATTCTTACAAAAATTCTGATAAACCTCACATTATCTTATTTTAACAAAATATAAATATTTACAGTTTTATCCTTGTAATAAATGATTTGAGTTGGCCAATGCAATGACATGAGTTGACTGTTTGATGGATTTTTAATCAGATTTTGAATCTGATTCTGATTTGTTTTGACTTAAGTGGATTAGAATACTTATTAAATTAAATTTGATAAATATTATCATAATTTTTACATCCCTTTTCATCTAATTGGATCTAGTTTGATCGAATCACCCATTTTGCAAAAGTCAACCCTTGCTCTCCATGGATTCAACTCGAGTGACCATGGAATTTGAATTTTCTTTTGATTTATGAATTCTGTTCTAAAGTGACTGTGTGATTAGTTCCCATCATAGACATTCCTTGATCAGCAGTAACTAGTGAAATTTTTTTACGAGTCGAGGTTATAAGCTATTAGTGATTAACTCAATTTTCAATGACAATATATTAACCTTAATTTGATTTCATCACAAATGATGGCACATTTTGCCCTGATTACAAAGACCTTCGAGGATCCTTAGGAGATTGTTTGGCAGCTGAGACATATAGTGGCGAAAATATTTTTATCATTGCTCTAGGTGATCCGTGACCATCATCTAGAAAAAATCGTTGCCATTGACCACCGACACCTCTTTGCCAGCTATATAATTCTCAAGGTGGATCAACAAACATCATTTGAGTAACTTGTTAGCATTCTCATGAAAACAATGCATTCTCAAATGTTTCATTTGTAGACATGCATGTTAAGTTTGTGTAGATTACACTAAGAGACTGTGAAGCATTGTTTAAGAGGATGATACAAGTCTAGGATGAGAGCATTTACGAGAGTGTGCTAGATGAAAACTTTTCACCTTGAAATTAATTAAGCTTGTGGGTAGTGCCACAAAATGCCCATGTGACCACTTTAGTTGAGGATGAGCAACAGGCCAACTTGCAAATGTCACATGCTTTAAATGATCCCTTTTTGATATGGCAAGGATAAGGGTGTAGTCTATTCTCCAATATTTCTGTCATGACAAGGGACTTTCTTCTCATTCTCATTCGTGATAATATTTAAAGATTATTCTTCATTTATACTTCTCCCTTCTCCTTAAATGTTCAAATATACATTATGTTGAAGGGAAATCTAAGGTGAGATTAGGAAGTTGATAAGTAAAATGATGCAAGACGGTTCACACAAATGACAGAAAGTCGTTATTTAGTGCATTCGAATGGAGAAAATCGCCTCTAGATCGGTGCTTGTTTAATTGAGGCCCAAAGTGAGTTCATACTATTGTTAGATCCATGTTCAAGCTTACCGTCGGCCTAGGAAACGCATTCCAGATCCTAATTTGGTTCAGATCCACCAAAGGGTGTGCTATTTGACTAACTTGTGGCTACCTAACTTGTTTGATCCTGGGTCTTATTGCGACTGGGGCCTCCTCTATTGGTTCCGGTGCAGCCTGTGCTTCTCTTTTCTCCCATTTGACTCCATATTACAAATCGAATCCACATATTAGCTTCTACACAAATAAAGTCAATAAGATGTGTTAATCCTATTTCAGGTGGGGTTACCATCGCAACATCAGTAAATATTAGAAGCCAGTGTGCATTAGGACTTCGTAGTAGTTTCGCGTCGTACAATATTTCATCAACAATCAATGCATCATCATGTATTTCTTCCTTAATGTAGACGTGAAGCTCATAATTGTACTTCTAATTTTTTATTATCCTCAGGTAGAGAGCCAGAACTGGTAGATGATCTCCAGGTTCATATGGGTATTATTGGAAGTACTCTTAGAGAACAAACGATTCCTTCCCGCAGCAAGCTCAACTGAAGGGGCCAAAAGAATGGAATAGGACACAGGCCCACAACCTTCTGACCGCTTGATCCGGGCGGCTGCCCATCAAATATAACGTAACTCACACCCAATAGAAGTATGATGCACACAGAAAGGACCAATCAGATAAGATTTAACTCATACTCAATAGAAGCAAGACACAGGCCCCTACAATTATATACGAAGAGTCAATGAAAGAATCAATAAGAAAACAGACAAGTAAAAAAGTTCAAAAATAAGGAACAATTCAATTGAGGAAACTACAAAACGTGACGGAACGGTCATGCTGTAGATTTTGATCTATATATTCTGCTGAATTGTAAGGTATCCATTGCAAATACAAAGTCATGCTCTTCCCTCTCTCTCTCTCTCGTATCTCTTCTATCTACGATTCTCCCGTCTTTTCAGTACTGTTCTAGGCGTCACAACCAATATTAAAGATCCCACCTTGAAAACATGTGGGGGTTGGTCCACAATGTGGTAATGAGAGGGTGATTTAGTGGGTGTATCCTACGTCTTTTTCCTCCATGGCGACTAGGATTATACTACATAAATTCAAATACCCGAAAGAGACTGGAAAGAGAATAAGTGGCACCCTTTGAGGTCCTCTCTCCAAGACAAGGGTTCTCTGAAACAATAATACAAGGGGGTTTTCAAATTCACAAGGACCTCGCGAATCTCTGGATGAAATTTTACGTCTTGCTTCTTGGGCCATCTGATTAAGGAGTGATTGAGATTTTGATGTTTGACGAGACTTAAAGAGATACTAAGGGAGACACTGTGAGAGATTTAAGGAGTTTTCCGCCAGAGATTGCGAGAATGAGTGAGAGATAAGAAGAGATAGAGAGAGCGAGAGACAGACTGAGAGATCGGAAGATATCGAGATGGACAGACACAGATCGAGAGCGAGAGAGGTGAGGAGAGATCTATTAAGAGAATGATATGGAGATTGGAGAGAGACTGACTGAGAGAGATAAGAAGAAAGATTGGAAAAGAATAACGGGACAGATTGAGAGAGAGAAATTGAGAGTGAATAAGAGCGAGATTGGCAGAAAGAAAGTAGACATTAAGAGAAAGATCGAACAGAATGAGAGAGACCCATAAGAAATGGGCGATAAAGAGTTAGAGAGGGAGAGTCTGAGAGAGAGAGAGTTGGAGAGAGACCCAAAAGAGACGGCGATAGAGAATTAGAGAGAGACCCAAAAGAGACGGCGATAGAGAATTAGAGAGAGACCCAAAAGAGACGGCGATAGAGAATTAGAGAGAGACCCAAAAGAGACGGAGACTCTTCTCAGAGAGAGGGAAAAAGTTAGAGAGAAGACCCAAAAGAGACGGTGATAGAGAGTCAGAGAGAGAAAGAGTGCACGAGACCGAGAGAGAAATTTAGAGAGAGAGAGACCCAAAAGAGATGGTGATAGAGCTAGAGAGAGAGACGGAGAGAGAGAGACCCAAAAGAGATGGTGATAGAGCTAGAGAGAGAGACGGAGAGAGACCCAAAAGAGATGGCGATAGAGAGAGAGACAGATAGTTTGAGAGAGCGAGATCCAGAAGAGATGGCAATATAGGTAAAGAGAGTTAGAAAGAGAAATCCAGAAGAGATGGCGATAGAAAGAGACACCCAGAAGAGATGACGAGAGAGAGATCCGGAAGAGATGGCGGGAGAGATAGAGACCCAGCCGATGACGATAAAGAGAGAGATAGAAAGAGTTGGAGAGAGAGACAGAAGATATGGCGATGAAGAGAGAGAGAGAGAGTTACAGAGACGCAAAAGAGATGGCGAGCGGGCGAGAGAGATGGAGAGAGAGACAGAAGAGATGGCGACAGAGAGAGAGTTAGACGCAAGAGAGAGGGCGAGCGAGAGAGAGGGCGAGCGAGAGAGAGAGAGAGAGAGAGAGAGAGAGAGAGAGAGAGAGAGAGAGAGAGAGACTCTTCTCTCCTTCATGCGGATGACGCGGCCCCAAGTGCAGTGCCGGCTGCGCTCGGGCGGATCTTCATCTGCGCTGCATGGAATTATGGAATCGACTAAGCCGGTCCACCCTCTTGTCCCAAGTCAACCACCCTGACTTTTCTGCCACCGTAGGTTTCCCCCCGTCTCTGTCCGCCGACACGACCCGTCTCCCATCAAGGGCCCCCCGATCGATCTCCACCGTCCGCCAAAGATCCGACGGCCAGAACAACAAAGTGGCAAGCCACGCATTTAACGTGGGTCGATGCCGTGGCGGACACCGATCGGTTGCCCGCGATGCCGTTGACTTGTCCCGGGAGGTAATACTAGCTGACGTGTCGAGCATCGGGAGGCCGCCGGCCTAGCCCGGTAGCCTACGGCGGCGCGCGGAGCCCGAGGCCGGAGACACGCCGCCGCAGATCCAGGGAATCGCCGCCGACTCGGCGGCGGCTGTGGCAGCGGGAATCCTGGATCGCCGGGAATCGCCGCCAAACAGCCCGCACGAGCGGCGGCGGGGGGGGGAGGAGAGCCCGCACGTGCCGGGGCCGGGGTTCCCCGGAGCCGGACGCCATCGAAGTGGCGGCCCGTCTCTCTCGCATTGAATTCAAGACGGGGGCCTTTGCGGGAAAGGGGAGGCCTTTAAGGGAAAATCCAGACCGGGGCGGCGGCGCCGGCGCCGGAGTTGGGCGGCGCTCTGCCGTAGCCTAGGCCCGAGGGAGGAGTTAGTGCGGGGCAGAGCTAACCGGACATTCCCAGGGCGTGGAAAGGACATGATTTGATGCCCCCCTCCCTTCCCCTCTTGGAAGAAACTCCTTTGACTTGATTTTTCTCTCTTCTCTGGCAAAGCCTTAGAGCGCAGGCGGCGGTGGCTCTAGGGGGGGAATAGGGGACACTGTTGGGGGACAGTCGCTGGGTCTCTGTAGTCTTTAATCTGGTCACGGCCGGGCAGTGGGCGGACAGCTGCGGTCAGAGTCCGACCAGGGTCGGCGGTCCTTGTCTGCCGCGCACAGGCTCCGCCGCTCTCTGCTTCTGCCGCCGCCGCCGCGCACGGCGGAGGCGGGCCTTCGACGGCGCCCAGGCTATTGATTCTTTCCCTTTGGCGATGGGTGGGGGCTTCTGATTCGCCGACGGCGTTGGGACGATGAAGGTCGCCGCGAGCTCCGCCGCCGCGCCGCCTGGCGCGGCGTCGAGCCCCGCCGGCGCCGGCGAGCGGAGGAGCATCAACCCCGAGCTATGGTACGCCTGCGCCGGCCCTCTCGTCAACCTCCCCCCCGTGGGTAGCCTCGTCGTCTACTTCCCTCAGGGCCACAGCGAACAGGTCACCGAACCCCTCCTTCCTCTTCTTCTTCTTCTTCTTCTTCTTCTTCTTCTTCCTTTGACGGATTTAGGCTCTCGTTTCAGGTGGCCGCTACTCTGCAGAAAGACGCTGACGCGCAGATTCCGAGCTACCCCAATCTGCCATGGAAAATCACCTGCGTGCTTCACAGCGTCACCCTTCACGTAGCCCCTTCTTCCCCGAATCGCTATTTTCGTCTGCCATCGTTCGATTGCTGACTGTTTTGGGGTTGTTCTTCGTCTTCGCAGGCGGACCCGGAGACGGATGAGGTCTACGCGCAGATGACTCTTCAGCCTGCGAATACCGTCAGAACTTAGAACCAATGCAATCTCTTTTGGCACCGATTTTTATTGGCTAAGATAGCAGATCCTCTTCTCCCAGGGCGATAAGGAGGCATTCCTCGGCGCGGAGTCTTCGCTCAAGTTGAATACTCCGCAGACGGAGTTCTTCTGCAAGACCTTAACCGCCAGCGACACCAGCACTCATGGAGGTTTCTCTGTGCCTCGCCGGGCCGCGGAGAAGATCTTTCCTCCCTTGGTACGTCGCCCAACTCCACCTGATTATCATCATCATCATCTTCATGATCGTGTTCATGATCATCATCTTCTTCTCTTCCGCCAGGACTTTTCGATGCAGCCGCCGGCTCAAGAACTCCAGGTGAAGGACCTCCACGACAACGTCTGGACTTTCCGCCATATCTACCGCGGTAAGGAAACTGGGTTTTGCGTTCTTCTTCTTCTCTGTTGAACGAACTAACTCCTCGCCTTTTCCTTGATCGTGTCTCAGGGCAGCCCAAACGCCACTTGCTCACCACTGGATGGAGCTTGTTCGTCAGTGGGAAGAGGCTCGTCGCCGGGGACTCCGTCTTGTTCATAAGGTACTCCGTCTTCTTCTTCGATCGGGGCTAGTTCTTCATGGCTTTAATTCAATTGTTGTGTTAATGCAGGGACGAGAAGCAGCAGCTGTTGTTGGGGATACGGCGAGCGAGCAGGCAGCCGACGAACTTGTCGTCATCCGTTCTGTCCAACGACAGCATGCAGATCGGCATTCTGGCCGCCGCCGCCCACGCTTACGCCAACCAGAGCCCCTTCACGGTGTTCTACAATCCAAGGTACAGCTTCCTCTTCATCTTCTTCCTTTGCGGAGGGAGCCTTTCTCAAGAACCGGTTCTTCCTTTGGTCTCAGAGCGAGCCCGTCGGAGTTCGTCATCCCCTTGGCCAAGTTCAACCAGGCGATCTACGGCTGCCAGCTTTCCCTCGGTATGCGCTTCCGGATGATGTTCGAGACCGAAGAGTCGGGAACAAGAAGGTGGGTAAACAATCGATCCGATCATAATGGCCTTGCCCTCGTTGTTCATCTGTTCTTGACCGTCTTGATTGATGTTTCAGGTATATGGGGACGATTACGGGCATGAACGACCTCGATCCAGCGAGGTGGAAGAATTCCAGATGGCGTAATCTGCAGGTCTCAGCACTGAAATCGACGTCTATTTGCTTCCTTTCTTCTTCGTTTTCCATGGTGATTGATCTTGGCGAGTTGCAGGTGGGCTGGGATGAGTCTGCCCCTGGTGAGAGGAGAAACAGAGTTTCTTCCTGGGAGATTGAGCCGGTTCAAGCGCCGTTCTTCATCTGCCCTCCTCCCTTCTTCAGATCCAAGCGTCCCAGACCCCCCGGCATGCCCGGTGATTGATTGCTCCATCCATGATCTGTCCATTCATTTCTTGCGGCTTCCCAGATCTCACCATCGGTGATTATTTTGTTGGTCTGTTGTCTGTTTCTTCTGCAGATGATGATTTCACGGACATCGAGGGTTTATTCAGGAGGGCCATGCCCTGGCTCGGAGACGAGATCGGGATCAAGGACCCGCAAGCTCTGATGCAGTGGATGAGCGCCCAGAGCGCGGGGTTACAACCCGACTACCTCCGATCCTTAGCCGGGCGCGTCGTTCAAAACAGCAGCCTTTCGGAAATCTCCAAGCGACTCAGCCTGCAGAACCAGAGCGCACAGTTTGGAGCTTCTAAGCCCGTTTCCCAAGACCAGTCCTGCTCCATCCCCGTGCAACTGAACCAGCCACAAAGGCAGCCGCTCGTCCCCGGGGAAGCCCTGCCGCCGCTCACCCAGAACCAGACCGGCGCTCTTCCTCCTCAAATTTTAGTCCAGAGCAGCCTTCTCCCGCAGCAAACCCTCCTTCATAATCACCACTCGAATCTACTTTTACAGCAGGTTCAGAGCAGAATTCAACCGCAGATTCATCACCAGAGGCAGCTAACAGAGCAGCAGATTCACCTTCAACTGCTTCACAAGCTTCAGCAGCAGCTTCAGGCGGCGCCGCAGCAGCAACTCCTGGGTCAGGTGGCGGAGCCAGAGAAGACCCCGGTTCTAGACCAGGCCATTCCCCAGCTGCCCAACCTGCAGCCGATCAAGTTCCAGCAGTCCCCGGCGGCGCCGCGCGCCGTGAACCCGCGCACGGCGGCAGGCAGCGGTGTCTTAGCCTCCAGAGGAACTCAGTCTGTGCTCACCGAGGAATTGCCGTCGTGCTCTGCCTCCCCCTCGACGAACAACTGCTCTGCCTTCGCGCCGGCCGCCGTCTCCGGGAAGACGCCGCATGGCGTGGCGGCGGCGATGGCGGACGGAGTGTCCCTCTCCGCCGTCACCCTCTTGTCCTCCGCCGCGGGGAAGCTCCAGCAGCCGAGCCAGACGGTGTTTGCTCCGCCGCCAGGGTTGACGGCGGCGCCACCGAATTTGGATTATCTTGATGTCACTTCGTCCGGGGCAGCGGCCTTCCCCCCACCGGGCGAAGTCCAATTCAACCATAGCTTCTCACCGTCATCTCCTCCCTTCGGTCACCACCACCTACACCAGCAGCAGCAGCAGCAGCAGCTGTTCTTCTTCAGAGACGGCGATCATGGCGAGGACGTTCCTGGCTCGTCTTCGGACCCAAGAAACAACGTTCTCTTTGGGGTCAACATCGAGGGCCTCCCCATCCCCGTCGCAGCAAACTTCAGCGACTCCAAGGATACCCAAGCCGAGCTCTCCTCCTCGATCGTTTCCCAGTCCTTTGGAGTTCCAGACATGGCCTTGAACTCCATCGAATCCGCTTTGAACGAGGGCTCCAGCTTGTTGAACAAGTGCTCGTGGACCCATCATCAGCCCCAGCTCCAGAGAATGAGAACCTACACCAAGGTCCTCGTCGAGCAATCGTTCTCCCTCTTCTTCAATTCTTCCCCGTCTTCTATCGGTAGTGACGATTCCCTCTTGATCTGAAACCGTGCGCAGGTGTACAAGCGCGGAGCGGTTGGCAGGTCAATCGACATCGCCAGGTACGCGGGGTACGATGATCTGAAGCAGGATCTGGCGAGAATGTTCAGCATTGAGGGCCAGCTGGAAGATCGACAGAGAGTAGGGTGGAAGCTGGTGTACGTGGACCACGAGAACGACGTCCTTCTTGTCGGCGACGATCCGTGGGAGTGAGTAAATAGAACCGACAGACTAGTAATTCTTCTTCGAACTGTTCTTCCTCTTCTGATCCGATACTCGTCGTTAAATCTGCAGAGAATTCGTAAGATGCGTGAGAAGCATTAGAATTCTGTCGCCGCAGGAGGTGCAGCAGATGAGCTTGTGCGGCGAGATCGCGGCGGGGATCGGCGCAATTCCGAACCAGGCGGGCAGCAGCTCCGACGGCGGCAATGCGTGGAGGGAAAACCACTGCGACCAGAGCACCGATCCTTCACCGGCATCCTACGCCCAAATCGAGTGAGATCAAGACGAAGAACATCTCGCTTACCTCCAGCAATTGTACAGCATCGCAGTGTTAGATTAGTTCTAATTTGTACCTAGAGATGTAGATTAGGTTTTCCTCTTCGATGCTCCGATCCGCTCGCCGATTGATCAATTATCGCCGCCGATGCGCGGTGAAGAGACATAGCTCGCCGCTTCCTCTCTCTTTCTCTCTGTGTCAAGAACAACGTCGAGTTTAAATGCAGCGAGTTGTTGAGGGTGATTGACTTTGGACGGAACGAGACGTTAGAATATGGATGACGCGGCGTCATCCTATTATTCCCACAGAAATTCTTCTCCATGATGAGTCGTTAATTTTAAAAATATTTTCTAGTATGATCGTCATCATCCGCCACCCAAAAGACTGCAGTGTACTGTTATACAACAGCCCTAGCTACGGACGGAACGAGACGCAAAAATACGAGTGACGTGGCGTCGTCCATACCATTTCCACAGAAATACTTCTCCATGATTTCTCGTTAATTTGAAAATTATTTAGGTAAACTTCTTAGATGACGTGTGGCCTATAGTTGGGAGACGGATGACGAGAATGAAAACTCGTCATCCGTTCGCGCAGACTGTTTTGTAGAACAGCCCGTTGGGGGAGGGTTTTTGCAGTGAGGTTTGAGCAAGCTCCGCGACGGCCATGGCGGAGGGCGGGGAGGAGACGTCCGAGAGAGGAAGCAAGAGGAAGACGGCGGAGAAGGTAAAGCCGGCGGCGATCGCCGCCGCTGCGCCGCCGCCGCCAGCGGAGGAGTCCGCCGCGAAGCAGCAGCGGAGGGGCCCTTCCCGAACCTGCGTTCACGAGGTGGCGGTGCCCAAGGGTTTCGCCTCCGCCAAGGACGAGGCCATCCACGGCACGCTGGACAATCCCGTCTTCAACGGGGCCATGGCCAAGACCTACCCCTTCGAGCTCGACCCCTTCCAGAGCATCTCCGTGGCCTGCTTGGAGAGGAACGAGTCCGTCCTCGTCTCCGCGCACACCTCCGCGGGGAAGACCGCCGTTGCCGAGTACGCCATCGCCCTCTCCTTCCGCGAAAAGCAGCGCGTCATCTACACATCCCCTTTGAAGGCACTCAGCAACCAGAAGTACAGAGAGCTCAGCCAGGAGTTCTCCGACGTCGGGCTCATGACTGGTGACGTTACTCTCTCCCCAAACGCCAGCTGCCTGGTCATGACGACGGAGATTCTTCGTGGAATGCTCTACCGGGGCTCCGAAGTGTTGAAGGAGGTCGCCTGGGTGATCTTCGACGAGATTCACTACATGAAGGATCGAGAGAGAGGGGTTGTTTGGGAGGAGAGTATCATCTTCCTCCCGCCGGCGATTAAGATGGTGTTTCTCTCTGCGACCATGTCGAACGCCACGGAGTTTGCCGAGTGGATTTGCAATTTGCACAGACAACCGTGCCATGTTGTTTATACGGATTTTAGGCCCACGCCTTTACAGCATTACGTGTTCCCCATGGGTGGGTCTGGGCTGTATCTCGTCGTGGATGAAAATGAACAGTTTAAGGAGGACAACTACGCCAAGTTGCAGGAAACTTTCTCTAAGCAGAAGAACCAGATGAGCGGAGGAAGGAGCGGAGGGAAGGCATTTGGAAGGATTGCCAAAGGCGGAACTGCTCATGCCGGATCCGACATTTACAAGATTGTAAAGGTAATGTTTTCTAATTGTATTTGTGTTTTCCTTTCCACGATTGTCGGGTCACTCTTATTTTTTTTTCTGCAGATGATTATGGAACGGAAATTTCAGCCCGTCATAATTTTTAGCTTTGGTAGGAGGGAATGCGAGCAGCACGCGATGTCCATGTCTAAGCTTGACTTCAACAGCCAAGATGAAAAGGATGCTGTGGAACAAGTTTTTCGTAACGCAATTCTCGTCTTGAATGAGGAGGACAGATCCTTACCTGCTATTGAGTATATGTTGCCGCTGCTTCAGCGTGGTATTGCTGTTCACCACTCTGGGCTTCTTCCAATAATCAAGGAAGTAGTGGAACTCCTCTTCCAGGAGGGGCTTGTCAAGGCTCTCTTTGCTACTGAAACAGTTAGTTGATAGATTCCCGCCTTTTTTCCCGATATCTGTTGCCTTATTTAGCTCGTCTTAAACAATCATTTTTACTGTTTTCATCCAGCTGATCCATCATTGTCAAAATACGATCGATTTCGTCATGCTAATTCTCGTTTCTCTTTTATTCAAGCTTGAAGTTCGCCTTAGATTAGAAATACTATTTGGCCTGTAAAATCTTCAAATTTGAATACGAGTTCTAGAAAAGTAAATTTTCACGTGAAAGTTCTATTTTCTGGTGAAATGTATTATTTTGCATTGGATAAACAAATTTAATTATTTGCCGCAATTACTTGAAGCAATTTTTTCTAGAAAATTGCTACAAATTGATCTTTTGATTTCAAATGTGATTCAGTCTTTCTTTTTTCCTCAAACAGTTTGCCATGGGTCTTAATATGCCCGCTAAAACAGTCGTGTTCACGTCAGTTAGAAAATGGGATGGTGATAGTCATCGTTACATCGGGTCTGGGGAGTACATTCAGGTAGTCAGATACCTCTTGATATATTTTCCTCTATGTAAGTCCTTTAATTCGACTTGACAACTGAAACTTTTCTTGTTTCTACCTTCATTAGATGAGTGGGAGGGCTGGTCGCCGTGGCAAAGATGAACGCGGCATTTGTATCATAATGATTGATGAGAAGGTATATATATATTTTTTCCTATTAATGAATGAGCGTGGTTTTCATAATTCATTTTGTTGAAAATCTTCTAGCATTTGTTAATGGGCAAATATCATACAGTATCACTAATGATTTGGGGAACCTGTTGTATATTGCTTTGTCAAATATAACATTAATACTTTTCTCCCTCATATAACAGATGGAAATGAACGTTCTCAAGGACATGGTTTTGGGGAAACCTTCTCCTTTGGTCAGCACGTTCAGACTTAGCTATTACACGATTCTGAATTTGATGAGCCGCGCAGAAGGCCAGTTTACTGCCGAACATGTTATTAAGAATTCTTTTCATCAATTTCAATACGAAAAGGTGTTTTTCTCCTTCTGCTTCTTTTATTACTTTTTTGTTAAGAGACGTTCCAATGTCAGAAGCTCTTAATCTGATGCCTCACTTTCATTTTTTTATCGCCTCTGGCACTAGGCATTGCCAAGTATGGGGCAAAAGATTTTGAATCTAGAAAAAGAAGCTGCTTTGCTTGACTCGTCTGGGGAGGTTTTTCCTTCACTCTTCAAATTCTCTCTGACTGTTTGGTCGTTTGCCTGATCTCTTTTCCCTAATGACCCTTATGACTAAGCGAAAGGCTGGTTACTTATGTAGGCCGAGCTTTCTGAGTACCATAAGCTGGAGCTTGATATAGCTGAACTGGAGAAGAAAATAATGTCTGAAATTGCTAGACCCGAAAGGGCCCTGCTATTTCTGTGCACTGGAAGGCTGGTAATTTTTTTCTTTCCTTCCCTTTTTCTATTTTCCCTCAAGCTCACACTTCTGGAGTAAATTATCTGTTCCTCGGTTTTTCCCTCTTTGTTTCTTGCCTGATAAGGTTCAACCACTTTAATTACAAAGAGAGCCCCAGAAAGTTTATAATTCGTAATAAAAAGTCCCAAAGTGTCAGTCGATCTTTTTGACCGTAGAAATATTGATGGTAATTTTGATCTCGAATGATATTTTGAGAAAACTTAGCATTGCTTAATTTGCCTCTCGGTTGTCGCTGATGGATTACTCAGGTCAAGGTTCGTGATGGAGCTGTTGACTGGGGCTGGGGAGTGGTCATAAACGTCGTGAAGAAGCCACCGCCGCCACCGGGGGGTTTGCCTTCGGCACTGGCGGCTGCACGCAGTAATTCATATATTGTAGACACCCTGTTGCACTGTGCGCCTATTGTCAGTGAAAATGGATCTACGCCTAAGCCTTGCCCTCCTCACCCAGGAGAGAAGGGAGAAATGCACGTGGTGAGTTCATCAAGCTTCTGGTCAGCAGCCATTTGTCATGGTTCGTCCATATTTCTTCTTCTAGATAGACTTGATGAACAAGTTTTCGCTTTTTGTTACCGAATGATCTCAGTCCTTCGATTTTTCTTTTTTCAGGTTCCTGTCCCTCTGGGTTTAATTTCGGCGGTTAGCAGTCTAAGAATTGCTGTTCCCGCTGATCTCAGGCCACCAGAGGCCAGGCAAAGTATACTTCTTGCCGTACAAGAGCTGGAGAAACACTACTCTCATGGCCTCCCTCGGGTTAATCCAGTCACGGTATGATAAGTTAATTTTCTTAGGCCACTGACTATTTGCTGATATTTTACTAAAATTTTACGAATTTAGTATGCGTTCTTTTCAAACACTGTCCTTTCATTGTTTTCCTCCTGTTTCAGGAAATGGGAATTGAGGTGCCAGAGATTGTAGAATCAGTCAAGAAAATTGAGGAACTTGAGAAGAAGTTGTTCACGCATCCACTGCGTAAGGTGCGACCTTGATGGACTTGTTGACTTCTCAATCAATTACTAATTCCCTGATATTTCTCCTATTTTTCCAACGCGCTTGTATAAGTTTCCTGTTTTTCTATATAATAAAACTACGCCCTCATTTTGCAGATGGGGCAAAACGAGCAGCAATTTAAGTGGTATCAGAGGAAAGCTGAGGTTAGCCATGAGATTCAGCAACTCAAGTCAACGATGAGAGAATCTCAGGTGGCTCTCATTCTTTTGCCTTCCGAACATTCTTAAGATTTTTACGGTTGTTTTGATTAAAAACCTGACTTGATCCCTGCATGCTTTGCAGTTACAAAAGTTCCGCGATGAACTAAGGAATCGTTCACGGGTTCTCAAGAAACTTGGCCACATTGATTCTGATGGAGTCGTCCAACTGAAGGGCCGGGCTGCTTGCTTGATAGACACAGCAGATGAGCTCCTGGTTACAGAGTTGATGTTCAACGGTGAGCACAAGTCAATGAATCTCACCTGATAATTCTACCCAAATAGATTCTTGGAAAAATTGAAATATTGTTCAGATGCGTCAAAGCAAACTTCCTGAATATGCAGCTTATTTTTCTACATATTTCAGGAACATTTAATGATTTGGATCGTTACCGAGTGGCGGCATTGGCAAGTTGCTTTATACCTGGGGACAAGTCAAATGAGCGGATTCATCTGCGGAGCGAGCTCTCAAAGCCTCTCAGTCAGCTTCAGGAAAGCGCAAGAAGAATTGCCGAGGTGAGCTTGCCGCCATGATTTCCAGTTCTTAACTGTCAGAGGCTTCATCTTTATCTTTACCTTCTTCAGATTCAGCGCGAGTGTAAGCTGGAGGTCAATATCGAGGAGTACGTCGAAGCCACCGTGCGGCCACACCTCATGGACGTGATCTATTGCTGGTCCAAGGTCAGCCCTGTTTGTGTCTGTGTTTGTGTGCGTGTGTCAACATCTTTCTTCTGCGTTGTTCTAGGGTGCGAGCTTCGGGGAGGTGATGGAAATGACAGATATCTTTGAAGGGAGTGTGATACGATTAGCGAGGCGGCTGGACGAGTTTCTGAACCAGGTAGTTGGAGAAGTGATCTTCCCCAGTTACATGGTTTATTCATGGTTTCTCACCCGTTTGTCTGTCAGCTTAAAGCTGCTGCACTTGCCGTCGGTGAAGCTGAACTTGAGAAGAAGTTCCAAGGAGCCAGCGAGAGTCTCCGTCGAGGTATCATGTTTGCAAACTCCCTCTATCTCTGACCCAACACTTACAACTTTGATACATCGATCAGTGTCTCTTTCTGAGTCCACACCCTCATTCACAAATGTATCATCTAGTGGATTAAATATGGCCTCTACAGGGATATTATATGATGAACAACCATCTGACTCTTGATAATTCTGCTCATACAAGATATCGTGTTTGCATGTTGAAGTTCATATGCTTCTAGACATTGCACCGCCAATTTTTTCAGGAATTATTTACTTTTAGGCTATCATATGGAAAAAAATCGAGTGCATGGTGGTTCTATGTAGTGAATGGAAGAATGGCATCCTGGATACCATGACATATGTTGAAAATGCAGCACTAGGAGATTATTGTTTAAATAAAACGCTGATATAGTTATTTGGCGAAAGCAATGAAAATACGAATTGATAATATTGTCAGCTCTGCAGGAGCAGAACACACCAGAAGCCTGCTGCCGCATTTAGGGTTTTAGAAAGAAAAAAGACAACTTCAAATTCGTGCTCAGAGTCTGGGGTTTAAATACCCATGACTCACACTTGCGGGCTTAGGCCCAGCCTGGGCCTGGAGTTGGCCCGAGACTAGGCCCGGGCTCGGCCCAAGTTTAAGTGACTTAATTCTCATAAAGAGGTCACTCAAATGGTGAAATAAAAGATACAAGGGGCTCTGTTTAACAAAATTTTATATGAATGACATTTCCTAGAATTAGAAATGAAATATAATTATGGATCATGGATGGATGATGAGCGAAGCCAAATGAGAGTCAATGCATCATCAGTCATCCATCCTGAACTCCATACTGAACACGGTTTAAACCCTTCCTGCTTTCAGCTCTGTTCTGTGATTGGCTCTCATTCAATGACTCTATTTTACATTAGTTCTCCATCCATTTTGTCAAGAGCATGCGGCCTAAAACATTAACTAATGGAGGCACTGTATGGATGACTGAATGACATTCTGTTAAGCCTCGTTCCACATGTCACAACAAATTGTTTGTCGTCAGTCTACAAACCCTAGGTGCATCTAGTGGAATGGACGTTCATAACACTAAACTGCTATGTTAAAAAAATTAAGTACTGTTAAATAAGTTAAAACACTTTCTCTCTTTCATAACAGCAATCCTATAAATCTAGCCTCATATCCAATAATGTAACTTAAGCAAGAAATACATTTGATGAGCTCCCATAGCGAGTGTGTTGATTTTCATCTAATTAAAACCCTAAGGAGGGGTTTGGCATGTCCCAAATGAAACGAATGGGGATATGCGACATGACAGGTTGTGGTAGCTAATTAATAATGTCTCCGCCCTGTCACTCATCCCTACCTTTTAAAAAAATCTGTCACATGTCATATGCTATCACATCCCATCATTGTCATGTCATCCGAATGGCGTCATTGACTGCCGCATAACGATATACTAGCAAAAAAATTGTTTTCATCGGCTGTCATAATTTGTCTTTAAATCTTTGATAAGTCAAAATTTAGGGGTTTTATGTCGCTATTTTACTTCAGACTTAACCAATAATATTTACAGAAATTTTCACTTAAGCAATCTATGATTAATATAGCACAAGGGGTCGATCCACAGAGAGGCAGAAATTTAATTCCAGAATTTTTTGTAAGCTTGGAATAAAGAAAAAGAGTTTAAAAGTGAAAAATACAATTTCTGGGATTTTTATGGAATTTTTTTTAAATTTATATAATTTCATATGATTTAAATTGAAGCAGAAATACAGTAAAAATATTGTATACTAATTTTCCTAATATTTTTTAACAAAAGGAATCGAAAATAAATATTTTTAAATTTTTTTTGGAATTTAATTTACACCAAAAACCACTAGAAATATCAAAAACAAGAGTTAGAGATTTCTAAAGAATTTTTTAGATGTTAAAATCACTAGAAATTAACTTTATTTATTTTCGGGATTGGTTCCTTATTTTTTGTGAATTTTTAGATGAAGAAAATAAACTTACTAATTTATCATGATTTTTTTTTCGGATTTAATCTGATTTTATTATAATATATAAATGCTAAAAGACACAAAAATTATCTGCTCCCGCGATTGCCGGCAGTGGAGTGTCTGCGGAGTGCCTATTGGGTCAACCTATTGGGCTTGGCCTAGTAAATATATATATATATATATGTATATATATTTTTAATATCTCTAATTCGACTCGGTTCGAACCGGGTCGAGATGGTTGGCGGCGATTCAGGACTTAGCCGAAAATGGCTTAGTCCTGAAGGATCCCATTCTGCCCAGAGGTTACACCCACTGCCCTTGCAGCCGGAGCGCGAACAGAGGGCGCTCTCACTGCCCCTGGCACTGCCGTGCAGCACACACCACTGCACGACAGCGGCGGCGATGGGAGAAAATCAACATTTTTATAGGTAAACGGATTTTTTTAATGCGGTTTTTTTGGGGATTTGGTGAGGTAAATGAGGGGGAATCTAGAGGGAGATAGAAGATATTTTAGAGTGATAAATAAATAGTTTTAGGAGAGAAAATGTCAAAATGAGGAGATAGAGAGAGAAAGTGAAGAAGGGGTAGATGGAGTTTGAGATGGAATTTGAAGGTACAAATGAAAGATATTTTTTATGAAAATTTGAGGGGATGAAATTGGGATGTGGATGAAGGTCTAGAGAGAAATGACCTATTCTAGAGAGAGAAATTAGGGAAAATGAGTGTTTAGACTGAGAAAGTGATGGATTTTAAGGGTAAATGGATGACTAATGATGGGAAAATGTAGACCTAGGTTCCTAAAACCTCAATGCAAGTTTACTGAGCCCTAAATT
This sequence comes from Wolffia australiana, assembly GCF_029677425.1. Taxonomy (NCBI): domain Eukaryota; kingdom Viridiplantae; phylum Streptophyta; class Magnoliopsida; order Alismatales; family Araceae; genus Wolffia; species Wolffia australiana. The sequence continues at coordinate 14,368,601 of NC_135849.1, forward strand.
CTTCCTTTAAAGTCTGGATCCTTATATTTTTGTAGGATCAGGTGTTTTCAATGCAAACAAGATATGGGATTAAGAGAAAACTTCAATAAACTTACATTAAGTAGGTTGAACAACTTAGATTCTGAAATATGCCTTGTCCTTCTGGCCAGCCACTTTCTAGAGCACGTCCATAATAAGAGAAAATGAGGGAGAAAAAGTGTCTTTATACATTGGGATAAGTAACTAAAATATCCCTTTGGGCATTTGCTATTCTCCTTTCATACCATTTTGCCTCTTTTTCTCCATTGGTTGAGAGCTACATCTTGTAATCTTTAGTTTCTTTCTTTGTAAAACCTTTGGGAGCCCAATGGGCATGACAGGTGGTGGCTCATCTCCCTCACTCCTCTCTTTTGAAGGCCCACTACACCTTTTGCTCCTTTCAAGCCCCATTTGAGAATCACTTAACTCTAAAAAATTCTCTTACTCTTTAAGAATTACCATCTAAGAATTTCCTATAAATTTATGCAAATGTGAGAGTATAAAATAGTCATCAGTATTAAAATTTCTTGACTTCAAAGAAGTCAAGGAATTTAGTCAAAAATAACCATAATGTGCAAAAATTTGAATTTATAGCTAGTGCATAAATATTTAGTTAACTCAAGTGATAACATGATAATTTCTAAATTAATACCACCAAAACATCTAAAATGTATGGAAATATACATGTATTTATCATGTTATCAATCTTGATATTGGATAAGAATTTCGGTCCATTTATCTCTTCTTGCCTTTGATCTGACTCCTATTCTCTCTCTTCTTTTTCCCCTCTCTCTTGCTCTCCCCCACTCTTAATCTCTTACAATGTAACCCTTTCTCGGGTTGTTGCTCTTTCCCTTGCTCTCTTCCTCTCTCTCTCTCTCAGTCTAGAAATCTTGCTCTCTCTCTCTTGGACCCTCTATCTATCATCCTCTCTCTTGTGTTCTCTCGCTCCCTCTTGTTCCATATCTCACCCTCCATGTTGGCTATCACTCTCTATCTTTAGTTCTCTCAGCTCTTGTTCTCCATCCCTCTCTCTCTTGTTCTCTCAGCTCTTGTTATGTTTCTCACTCTCGCATCTTTTCTCTCTATATCCCTCCATCCCTCTCTCTCTTGTTCTCTCAGCTCTTGTTGTGTTTCTCACTCTCGCATCTTTTCTCTCTATGTGTGTGGAACAACGTGGGTTGGTGAGAGTCACCAATGGCAGGGGGATCAACTCAAATTTAGGGTGTTAATTTGTCGTTGATATTTGAGCTAATCAATAATAATTTATAATACTCATCAAATAATTTGACTCATTGATGACGAGCAATAGTCGTCTCAACAAGGTACATATATTAGGGGTTTAAATAATCTTTAAATGATGATTGAAGAATGGTAAGAGGATATACATATAAAATAGGAGATTGTGATGTGATGAATCCGAGGTGGTGAGATGGTGATAAAAATTATTTAATATGTATTATATGAATATTAATATAAGGAATATGTAGGGCATGGATAGATCAAATGTAAATGAGAGCATGAGATAGATAAATATCTGAAATAGTGATGGACGTAGAAGACAAAAATAGAGATAGGATGATGAAATGGAGGAATGGATGCGAGTGGAAGTGGATGGATGATGGTGAAATATAATGGTGGAAGAAGAAATGATCATGATATAACAAATGGATTTGATGGAAGAATTGATAGGTGGTTGTAAGATAGAGAAGAATTTTTTTTGATGACGAGATCAATATCGAGATCTAGATCGGGGATGGCTTTGGTAGTTTGAGATAATTGAAGATTGTGATGAGAATGAAGTGATGAAAGCAAGGATGTAGATTGAAGTAAAGATATGTGAAGGAGAGAAACTAATGTTAGGCAAGAGACTAATCTGAGATCCCCATGTTCAAATGGGATCAAACCATTTCCAAGATGTAGATCAACCTCTCCACTTCTATATTAATCTTGCCTGAACACTCACGACACCAAGAGATTGAGAGCTCAAATATAGTTTTTTAAAAAATCAAAGGTCATATTTATATATCCAATAAAATGGATGGAAAGAGGTGGTAAAAGGAAGCAACACCCAAAATTTCAGCCTAAAATGACTTCAAGATCATCAGATACTGCGATTTGAATTTGAATCATTCTTATACATATAATTTTCTCTCTCTTTCAATTTTGGAAGTCCGTAAAAAGTCAAAGACCCATTTAATAATTCCAAAAATTATATATAATTCATAAAAATATTAGAAATATATATTTTGAATTTTAAAATTGATATCTCTTTAAATATAATGATAATAAATTCAGAAAAAGTTATATTCTGACTCAAAAAATTATGTTATTTCAGAAAATGATGCCAAAAAATCAGTTAAAATTACTGAGAAGTATATAAAATTTTAAATATTATTAGAAATATAAACTTAATCATTTTAGTATTGATAACAAATATAGATAATCTATTGAACACAAATAAGTATGTAAATATGGACATATTAGCTTACTTAAAATATGTTTTAACGTAGGGTATCTGGGTGGGATTGTGGGAGTTACCAATGACAGGGTCAGAGGGTTAGTGCTGGGGTTTGAGGACCAATGAGGAGTGGGGTTTGGGTTAGAGATGGGGTGGGGGTGTCAGTGACAAATGATGGTGGGCTTTGGGGTCTGAGGTAAAGGGGATGGTTTTTGGTGATGGTTTTGGGGGGGAGGGTTGGAGATATGGTAGGGTATTGATAACATGCACTTAACATACACAATTTTTTAGATATTGGATTTTTATTTGCACTAAAATGGTTATGATTACATGTTTTCATCATAAATATGAAATAAATTTATCTTTAATACATTCTCTTAAAATTTTCTATTTTTTGGAATCTTTTTGAAAAATTTGAGGTGAGAGCATGAAGAAAAAGGCTATAAAAATACTATCGACAGTTTTTGTAGCTTTAGATCAACAATTTTATTTATGTTATGGAATTATAACTTGTTCTAGAAAAAGGCTTACACAATTTTTCAGGTGAAATAGGAAAGATAATGAAGGTGATAGAAAATCAGTGTGCATTTATTTAAAATTAAGACCGATATCAAAATAAAATATCTCAAACATAGAGGGTTATTTTTTAACATTTCATGGAGAGAGAAAAGGCCAAAATAATCCAATGCCTTAGATTTCTTGAGATTCAAATCTTTGATATCTGAAGATCCACCAATTGGATTAAGCTCAAGTTTTGAGCACTAGTTCTTCATTTTACTCTCTTTCGATCCGTGTGGATGGATCGACTAACGGATTCCTAAAAATAAATAAAATTAAAGAAAAACTAGAGGCAGACGTGGAATGGTCTCACCCCTCTACCATACGCATAAATTTGTAATTATCTCTCTTTTTTCATGGATGCTTAACCACAGTATGAAATCAGATGGGAGCTGGCCTTGGATCAAGTTTTATCCTGTTATCTATTTGATTTTTTGTTTCTTTCTTCATTGATCTTGATTTGTGTTCTCCAAAATTGCCTTGGGTAGGGCAAAATGTACTAGCCCTTTTCTTGATTCATGAAGCAACTTAACTAATGATCAAATACTATAATCAGGCACAAGATATCCTTAACGTAGATGGATTATTAATTCCATATCTTCCTTTAAATCTATATATCAATCACCAACAATTATTTTTTAAAAAACCTATAATAAGTACTATCCTTCTCTCATTACACTTCTGATTCTTGATCTTGTTTTGAGGATCAGGTTCGATGAAGTGAGGACCTATATCATCTTCAAAGGCTCTTATATCTCCTACCTCCTTCTTCTCAATTCTTTTCCTTTATAATCTCTAAGTATCCACCTTTTATTTGGAAACAATTGAGATCACCCCCATTTAATCTTGGAGATCTGATCTTCCCTGGAGAATATATCTAATTATGATTAAGTATCTTAAAACTAAATTCTAAATAGCTTTAATTAAATCCTTGAACCTTGTGGATGACCCTTCTAGTCATCATGTACATCTTCAGATAAAGGTTCATTATAAATGTTACTGTATAATTGATTACAAATAATGATAGTAATGAACCTAGTTAATTACAATATAATTTATCTTATCAGGTATCAATCAGCGGACATTGAGTTGACACTGGGATGGTGGAATTCATTGGAACACTGACTTACCTCAACTAGTTGTATTTATGCATGAGTTTCTTTCTTGTGTCCAACTAGGATATCAATTGAGGATTTGCTGTATATTGTGCACATGATCGTCACATTGTAAGCTGTTGGTTACATAACCAACACTTTACAATTAGTGTGAGGCTTGTGACACCAATTAGTGTGAGGCAATTTTTCTCATGTATAATTTTTACGTTTCTGCGTAATGTTTATTTTTTATTATTTCAAGATTAAGGCGAAGTGCATTTCAATAAAATGCCTATGTATGTGTTTTGATTAATTTCCAGAATACAATATTCTAAGTCAACCCTCACTGAATGGGTTTGCATCAAATCAGACCTTTTATTCATACTAAGAGTTATTCATATGAAGATAAAAAAACTTTATATGGTTCAAATTATTCAACTCACACTTGCATTAAATGACTGGATTCATGTTATAGAAAGACATGATCTTTGATTGTCAAGTCGAGATACCAAATCTTTGAGATAATACCCTAATTTTTTTATGAATTTTTGATAACCGGGTCAAGTATTTATGTTGCCTGTGAAATATGATGGTCAACATGGGCTTATCAACCTACTTTAGACATTTTGTGTTGGCAAAAACATGGTGTGGGAGATGACTGACCCAAAGGTTATGTGCCTAGATTGGTCCAGCCATTTCCTAAACATCACCCTGGGTCTTTTTAAAATTATTATATTTAGCGTTGGTAAAATATCCTAGACACACATAAACCCCACTTGCCTATACCCCAAATTTGAAAGGAATGACATTCAAGGGTGATACCTATGCGAGTCACAAAGTAGACCTCAGATCCATCAACTGGTTCTTGCCTCTTGAGACGATGGTGGAGTGCAAGGGAGAGAAGGGGTGACACCATCTCTCTCATTGAATTTCTGCATTGGAGAGCTGGAATGTAGATAGTACCTATGATAAAGGGTGTGCAAACCAACCTCAAATGCTCCACACTTTGTGTGACTTGTGAGGTCTCTCAAGGACAAGTGTGTGTCTTGTGCAAATAATCAACATGCTCATACTCTTAACACGATGGTTGCGTCATGCATATCGGGGGAGATCTTGCCAAGAGGTGTATGGAGAAAGGGTGAGAGCATACCACATATTTGGTGAGCACATTCCCATATGGTCCCCCTCTCCCAACTGGTGGTGAACACCAATAATTTGCACCCTACAATGAGTGAGGTCCTAACAAACAGACTACAAAGGCCAATGAGAGATATCATATGCATATGGCATACAAATTAACAAGTTTAAGTCAGATTTTATGATGATACTATGAAGGTTTGTTCCTCATAGAAGAGTAAGCCATCCCATAGTCTCTAATGATATGTTAGTCTGAATGTCATAAAAGTGAGAAAATTAAAATGATGCGCGCATTGGGAATTTATGGGCTTCAAACGTCAAGATCCAAACTCGGTTGTGCAACAGAATTTTGAATCGAAGACAAACCTAAAGCTGTAGGCATAAAAAAAACCAAAGTCATCACCTTTGCAAGGATCAAATGTGTGATTTCTTGGTTCTTAGGTTATCATCTTCAAGCCATTTAAATGTCTGGCCTTAAGATGTATTCACGTGATCTTGAGTGGGTGAGACACTCATACTGATTCACATGGGTATAAAATGAGGGAGCCCCTTTTATTTATATTATATGGGAAAAAATAATAGAAGTCCTTGTTCTGTGAATAATTAATAAAAGTCCCCAAATGATTATATCCACTAACATCTAGAACTTCAATATATTTGTCTAGTTAATAACTTCAATAGCCCTGTAACCTGTACTGGGATAACCTTATTAATTATTTATATCACATTTATATTTATTTATCAAATATTTATTTAAGAGAATCCTATGTTTAGCTTTTCAGAACATGGGTTACCAAAGTATTTTTTGTACCTTAGAAGATGCATGTGAATAGGTCAATTATTTTCATAAAACGTTTACCAACATTGGTAACTATGCATATATAATCCCTCATCTACACAAAGCTCTGAAATGACTTAGGAAATGGGTAATTGTACAATCCTAATTTCTCATTGTGTTTCATTCTAGTGTGTGGCAGAATAATCAGAGAACACCTTCTCCAAAATTTCCATCACCATGGCCTATGATTTAACTACATCATCTTCCTATGGGTAAATATCCACTAATAATCCCATCTTTCTTACCGAGGGCGAACAAATCCATCTTGACCACATATGATGGAGGACCATCCAGTAGATCGAGCCCCGACCCATCACCAGCCACCTTGCGGAGTCCGAGCCGACATGAAGAACCCACACTTCCACTATCAGGTTTGAGAAGGGACATCATCATCTCTCTTTTTGTCGTAATTTCATTTTTCTTCGTCGTTGGATTGTCGGGAGGCCCCTCCTGCGTGAGTACCAGCCTCCAAAGTGTGTTTTTTTATTTTTAATTATGCTTAATTGCCGTCTTTAGGGGGAGGAAATCCATGTTGGGCTTCTTCTCCCCCTAAAGAGCTCTTTTAAGGGTAAGCCCAACAGGCTTTCCCCTTAAAAGGGGGCCCACTTGGGCCTCCCACAACTGCCACTCCCTCTCTATAAAGAAAGGGGGATGGGTAGGCGTGGGAGGACAGGCTTGGTCAAAATTTGAAGAATTTGGAGATCTGTTTGTTCATTGGCCCTTATCTTGTGTTTTTTTTCCTTCTGAAGTAGTATTCTCGTGTTTGGTTGAAGAAGAAGATTTGTCAAGAAGAAGAGAAGGTTTCTCTTTATTGTGATTTGTTCGGATTTCTCAATCACATTGGTAGAAGATTGATCCTCTTTCAGCAAACGATCATTTGGTGTGCATTTTGTGGGTCCAGAAGCTGTTCTAATAGCCTCGCTCAGTTTTTCCTTCTTTTTTATCGTCACGGAATTCACATTTGGGGGCTCGATTTGTAATTCAATCAGGGACACTTGGATTCACCGAAGACGGCTGCACGATCGTAGCGATCGACTGATCTTACTCTGGAGTTCCCAATCGACTTGAATGATACTGATCGTTGATAGTCGCTCGCCAAAATTTTGCTCATCGGCGGTCTGCTCAACCGTCAGAAATTTCGATCTACATATGGTATTGTTGTTGAAAGGAGAGATTCCATCGATTAACGCATCAGGGTGGAAATCTACCCCTCCCGTCCGGTCTAAGAAGAAGGCTTTCTGCTCTGTGTTTTACATTTGACGGAGAAGATTCTGAGTTTTTTATCACCGTCGTTCTACCAATCTCCCCATTTGACGTTGACGGAGGGGATTCTGGTTCTTATTGTCGTCGATCTTCCTGGGTACTGCTATGTCAATCAGGCCCTGGCGATTAATTCATCCGGATGCTGATGTTGAGTGGTGCCGCTGATCCTCGCTGCTGATCACTATTTGGTCGACCACTGACGTGTCTTCGCTTGTTCTCCGTCGACGACCATTCCTTGATCGAAGAAAGATTTTCCTGAGTGACATATCTGTAACTGGGTTTTTTTGTCCCGATCTTGGTCGTTTATCGGTGTTGACCTCAGCAATTTTCCATCTCCGATTGTTCCATCAACCTGAGAAATAGCTGCCCCAGGACAGTCGTCCGCCGACGGACCTTCATTGGTTCACTGTCGACAACTATCCCTCACTCGGGGGGAAGGTTTCGTTTTTTTTCTCGAGGGATATCGACGGTCAAAGCCATTTTGTGGACTTTGGATTATCTCTGAAATTGTCCTATTCGAGGATCAACCTGGTGTTTTGCCGCGAATGGAGCTCTACGATCAGGTCATTCAATTCCTTCCGAACACCTTGAATTTTCAGCTTAATTACATCCCTCAATACTAGTTTTATGTTGCTCCTCTGCCTTAAGCGAATCTTATAGTGATTATAGGTTTAGCCACCGTATCTGGAATAAGGATTTTTTTGTCGGTATTGGAACTGCTCATTTACATTGTCGATGTGGACTACCTGGGATGAGGATTGTCTCCCAGTACGTCGATTCCTTGAGCCAATCACGCAGTTCATTTAGGAACTTGATCGTGTCAAAACCCGTCATATGTTGTTCACTTGAATTGTATTTCGGGTCATCCGACAACTGACGTACTTCTCATTATTATTTTCTCAAATCATATACATTCTTTCTCATCATTAACATCGCATTTAGTGCTTATCCTTTGGACGTAACACGAAGTGTCAGTTCTGAATGCCATGTTATATCGACATAATTGCTTTTGTAGAATTTTTGTTGCATCCAAGCTATGATGGTTTAGAATCCCTAATTAGATACTCATAGGTCATTGTGACAATACAGCCAATTATCCACAAGTCATCTTTGGTGTATGAGGGCTAAGGACCACTTACACATCTATGAAATGAACCAACCTAATTATTAATAGGTAAAGTACCATTCAGAGATTCATACCGATGAATTCATTGAATACTTTCCTCAAAAAGTATTGACTATCTGTCCTTAATGTCTCCCTACCTACTCTTCCCCAAAAGCTATTGAATTAGAAAGACTCATCATATGAATGAGACTAGGTAGTGCTATTCAAATTGAATATTTTGATATCCTTCTTGAGTATCCTTCAAATGGGAATGCGAGAACACATGTTAAATAACTAGTAATCGTTGTATTATTATCTCATGATAATTCACATAGGCAGTCAGTGTCTTCGTGTAATACATGTACATTATAATGAATATATTGTATTCATGAATATTAAATGAAAGGTGGAATGTGTGATAAGCTTGTAGGCTACTTTTATTCCCAACATCTCCTTATATCATCTCAGAGGATGCTCCTTTTCCCTTTGGTCCTATCTCTTTGGACGCCCCATTCACATTCAGCTTGAGAGATCCCATTAGTGGTGACAAATGAATCATTTTTACCCAAGTGGTGATGCGCATCAAAGAGGTCAAGATACCCCAAATGCGATGCACCTTAAGGTTCTTGCCTTAAATATTTATATCTGAATTAATGAAATATTTTATAAGATCTCAAATAGACATGAATAAAATCAAATATTCATAATATTTTAAAGCAATGATTTTATACATCTAACCAAAAATATTAAAGAATATGGGATATTGCACTCAGGAATTATGGCATAGGAACTGAATACATAAGTTTTAATGAAAATAGTTATAATGTAAAGTAACTAATTTGCATTTTTATCTCTCATATAAAGTATATATGACCAATGACCAAGAGAAAATTACATACTTTCCCCTTCCACTTTCAAAGCTCATACGAGCAAATTTAGCCCATAGTTGTGATTGTGATGTCCAAATGACAGATTTTTCAAATGATTTCTTGCGATAATCATCCCACAAAAATTGTGATTGGTTGCCATTTGATCAAGTTGAACAATGAGACATGGTGGGATGTGACTTTAAGATTGAAACTATGAGAAATGGTGGGATGTGTTCTCATAAAATACACTTATTAGATATCAAACAGAATAGAAAAATTTATGAGAACAGATAATAAGTGTGTTATAAGCACAGGTGCCCCCAAGTATCATAGACCGACAGGACAGGATCTGTAATAACAAAACACCCCTTTAAACTAGGATTTTAGACATAGTGATAACAACAGTATAAAATCATCACTTTTACGATGAAATTAGCCATAAAGGAGTATAGGAGTTAGAGGTGCAGGCAATAAGTTTAAATACGTTATATTATCAAATTATAAATTATAAATGAGAGAGCAAGGATTGGCAGTGAGGCTTCGGAGATTGAGAAATCCTAAGCTCAGTACTTGGAGGCTTCGCCGATTGAGAACTCCTCAGCTCAGTCCAAGGAGGCTTCGGCGATTGAGAAAACCTCAGCCAAAAGGCAATGGAGGCATCGCCGAATGAGAACACCTTATAGGCTTCGCCGATTGAGAGCACCTAGAGGCATCACCGATTGAGATCACCTCAGGCTTTAGAGGCTTCGCCGATTGAGAACACCTAGAGGCATCACCGATTGAGATCACCTCAGGCTTTAGAGGCTTTGCGATTGAGAACACCTCGTTTACTCGTGGATAAGCAAAACTCGTATATTTTATAAGGGCAAGTTTCGGACCTTTATTCAGTAGTATTTTATGCAGTAGAAGTTTCGGACCTTTATTCAGTGACCTTGACGGTTTGGTTAGGCTTGGTTACGATGACGTTGAGTTGGTGGCGGAGGAAGACTCGGCATTCAGGCGAGCCGCCTGGTGGTGTGGTATGTAGTGGTAATAGTACGCCCCGCTCCGAAACAAAAAGGTGTGTGCCGCACTCACGAGGGACTGCCACTGAGATACTGGAGGAAGGTGGGGATGACGTCAAGTCTGCATGGCCCTTATGGGCTTGGCCACACACGTGCTACAATGGCAATTACAATGGGAAGCAAGGCTATAAGGCGGAGCAAATCCGGAAAGATTGCCTCAGTTTGGATTGTTCTTTGCAACTCGGGAACATGAAGTTGGAATCGCTAGAAATCACGGATCAACATGCCATGGTGAATATGTACCCGGGCCCTGTACACACCGCCCATCACACCCTGGGAATTGGTTTTGCCCGAAGCATCGGACCAATGATCACCCATGACTTCTGTGTACCACTAGTGCCACAAAAGCTTTTGGTGGTCTTATTGGCGCATACCACGGTGGGGTCTTCGACTGGGGTGAAGTCGTAACAAGGTAGCCGTAGGGGAACATGTGGCTGAATTGAATCGTGAGCGATGGAAATGCCCTTGCCTATTATACCCAAGGACCCGCAAGCAACAGATGCTTATGTTGAAAGTCTTTCGCTCCCGCTCCTCGCGCCTTCTTTCAGAACCTCTTTTCTTTCATAACTTCGCTCTGTCACTTCTGCTCATTCGCACCTCGCGCCGTCGTGCCTCGTACTATCCCATTGCACATCCTATGTCACATCAAGGAAAGGGAAGGCTCATACTGCCCGGAAGGGGTAAGGTTCTTTTCTTCCGTTTCAAAAATAAAGTTGTTGATAGAGTCACAGATATGAAACTTCTTGGTCATCATTTTTGGAGTGACTGACTCACGGGTCAAACCACACAAGTTTGAGTGCTAGGTTTCTGCAGTTTTCCTTTTTGTTGTGGCTCCTTATTTAAATAATAAAACAAAGAAGATCATTTTTTCTTTACTTTGACTTTCTAACTTATCTAAAGATAACGTTTTATGTTCAAAATAACATAACCTTTGCTCCGTCGCTTCGCTCCCGCTCTCGCTTCTGCTCGTAAACTCGCGCCTTATTGAGAATCGGCGGTTAGTTCTTTAATAATATAATTAGAATGTTCGGAAAAAAATGATAACCCTCCTCTTTTTTATTCTTCCGATGCGAGTTCTAGTTGTAGTAAGTTTCATTCTGAAATACAACCCGTACTCTTATCTCTGCATATAAGCGGAATTTATGTAATATCTTTCAGGTTGAGCATGAAAGTTTTTGTCTTCTTGTCTTACGATGGGCTTTTCTGAGAATCTGCGTCCATATTCGCCAGCGAGCATTGAATGACATAGGGCATTAAAACGAACTTTACATTAGCGACTTTCATGCTTTTACTTAGTTGCCTCCCTTTGCATGATTGTATTCCTGAAATTTTAAACTAATCACAAGAAATTAAAGAATTCCCGGATGTTATTTACAGCCAAACAGCATCAGTGTAATTGGTGACAAAGCCACTGCAAGGGAAACTATGAAGAAGGCTGGTGTCCCAACTGTTCCCGGAAGTGAAGGATTACTTCAGGTAGAGCTCTATGAGACGGAATGGTGAGACATGGTGGGATGTGACTTTAAGACCGAAACTATTACATAAATTCCATTTATATAAAGATAAGTCATAAGAATAAAGAATATAAATTCTGAAGTGTAAAATTATTATCTTCCTGAATATAATGTCCAATAATTCATTTAAATTATATTATGAATCGAACTAATAAATGTGTTAAGAATATGATGTAGGAAAATCCCATAAAAATATAAAAAAACATGTGCAGAAAAATCTGAATATCACTCCAAATATATATTTAATCATTTTAAGCTTGATATCCCAATAATTCAAATGAAATTTTGATAACCCAATCATTACAATCAGATGAGCATGAAATGACCGATGCATAAAAACATGTAAACCGCATAAGATTAGCCCAATAATTCATTTGTTGTCATTTTACTAATCATTATGATATTAAATAATGACTTTCAATGATAAATTTCATTTAAATTTAAATTAGAGAAAAAACCACACAATAAATAGCTTGTGAGTGATTAGTTACTAGGAGCATCCCAAAAAGCTATCTTGAATCTTAAAAAAGTTAAAATATGTATCTAATCTCTTCCCTTCACCTATCTGGTTCTTCATGAGCTCTATAGTTAAAATCTTACTTTCAATGAGATATTCAACATCCTGATACTTTTATGCTTTCTTATGCATTTTCCCACATGCATACTAACCCACATGCACATTTACCATCACACTTTTTCCCTGGCTAAAACACGCTTGAAAATTATCCGATAATCAACAGAGCATTATTATCACTTACATCCACATAACTTCACACATGTCGCATTTAGTTGCATATTTTCTCAGTAGCCACCTAATCACAAATTACAAGACTGCCTATATGTTGTGTTTTCCTGCTCATTTCCCTCTCACATCGGATCTTGTACTATACACTCATCCACATGCCATGCATTCCTGCAACCTATTATATGTTGGATTCTCAGGCCATGATTTTTGGAATGAAACTACTTTTTTATGCAGCATAAGATGTGATGAATTCACAATTGATCTATGAAACAAAATAAACTCAGATTACCTTGTGGGAAACTTGTTCAAAAAACTGAGTTGCCCTTTGGGAGAGTGTCTCCAAGTTTTTCATGTGCTCGACCTCCAAAAGTATCCACATGATCAATGGACTATTGGATCTTCTCTTTCACTTCTCCAACTCTTCTTGAAGATCCAGATGATATTCTCATCATCAAGACCTTTTAGTGGAGGGTGTGTAGTGGAAAAAAAGGTAGGGGGACACCTAAAATGGTCGGCCCCCTATTCGTACTTATTTTCAAGGATTTTTCATAAAATTTTGCATGAATGAAGTATATCCACCAAGGTCTTTTAATGCTAGAAGTGTGACCATCTAGGCCCGTATATCTGTATGTCTAATAAGTTTAATGTCCCTATAACATTTATTGGCCCAATAAAGGTTTGGATGGGGAGCCCGCCGGCCGTCCCTTGGAGTGTGCAATGCCTCAAAGGGTGCATCTTGGGCTCACGCTGCGTCACCTGGTTTTTGATGATGCTATCTTCGAGGGCCAAATATTTGCTCATGCTTACAGCACTGGCATGACCTACAAAGGTCTGCAAACTGAGCCGAGTGGCACACCGGTTGTCGCCATCCCGCATCCGGCCGGGCCGCATCATCGGCCCCCATCCGCATCCCTCTCGACAATTTAGAGGTTGAGCGTGTGAACAAATCTTAGAAAATATCGAAGAAACCGAGTTGCATGATAATTTGTTCCACACAAGGTCATGTGATCTTCCATCATTTTATCTTTAAATATGTTTCAATTTGTGCCTTCTACACTATGTAAATCATTTTTATAATGTCATTCAAGTGTGCATAACACAACACAAAGAATCCACAACTAAGTGAATACCCTCTCTTTCATTTTTTTGCCAACAATACTTTCCCCCTATCCTTCACTTCCTAGGTATTCCGACATTTCCCTTGCATTGAACCTTTCACTAGTGTATTTAACTCTGCTTAAGATGTTATAACAAAAAAAACAAGAATGTCTTAGGTCTCTTGCAGATCAAATAAATCTAATTATTACTTTAAAAATCACCTTAAAACTATCAATATGGACTAAATAAGTTCTCTCCAAATATGTCCATATCTATATCTATATTTCAAATTCTGTCACTAAGGTTCCCCACAAACAACCTCATGACCTAAAAAGGTCATGTCTTTTTGTTGGAGTCATTATTGCTTGACCTTGCTAATGAGTGTAATGAATGAACCATTTGGTTTTCCATAATGAAACAGCCATGACATGCTCATTTCAATTCTTCTTAAATTGGTGACCAATATTGTGGCCCATCAGATCTATGCAGCCACTAGAGTTCTTTGAGTGAGTCTTTGTGTTTCCATGGGGCTTTAGTGGAAGGCCTCACCTATGTATTTTCATATCATACTTGCTATGAGAATTATGTAAGTGGAAATTTTATCTTTTTTTGTAGGAAAATCATGAGATCATGGGAGGCTTAATCCAGAATTACACAGTGGCAAAAGAGATGCCACCATCTAGTTCCTCAAGGATCACAATGACCAAATAATATTTGAGAGGTGTTCAGGTCATAGGGAGTCCCAACCATGTAGACCCTGACCATGAGCCCTTTTTTTTTTGACTGATGGCAACCTCTGTTTGTTGGAATCTTGAAGCTCAACGTCGATGGCGCTGCTAAGGAAACATAAATGCTAGAAATAGGGGAATTTTTTTGAGAGAAACAATTAACACTTAACACATATATTTCTGCCTATTTAAAAATAACCATAGATGTACAGAAAAATATAAATTAATTTGTGAGTGTCAATTTTATTTTCTAAAAAATCCTTCTATTTTCTAGCATTTAAGTTGTCTTCTAGAAGCTTGAGTGATTCTAATGAATGGAAGTTTACATGCTGGTTAAATTTTAATATATTTCATTCCCTCTCTGATGTGAAACGACGACGGCCGGGATCGATCGGTGCATTTCACGTCACAGGGTTATGATGCGAATGTAAGGGATGTAAGCCGAATGATGAGAAAATACGAAGGAGCAGATAAGGACTTGACGGACAGCGACGTCGGCCGTACCGATCAACAAGAGAGGAGTGATCCTAAGATCAAACTCCCAAAGACCCGCTGGATCTACAAGACGTCTACTAAGTGAGGGGCGTCTAACAGCCCTGGAGCGTTTGGTGTCCAAGTCGGATGACAATCCGTCTACCACAAGAATCCCTACGCTCGACAAAGTGGCTAGTTCTATCCGATGATGTTCGAGAATATCACGATAGCGGACGCGATAGGGGAAGACGAGACTGTCGAAGATAATAATACTGGAGTTTATGGAGGGGAGACGAGACTTACCTTTGTATCGCTTAGTCCAAGGCGTCCAAGTCGTCGAGCGGATGCTTAGTGTCGGGTCGTGCGGACGAGTGTCATTGACGAGGACGAAACTGGGTGTGGACGGTGCGGTCGTAACTACCAGCAGAGAGCTGAGTCCATGGGTGGCGTGCAGCAAAAGTCGGAGCAGAGGGCGCACAAGGCGCACGCTTGGCTGTCGCACAGCGTAGTCGTGTGGGCGGGCAAGACAGCGAACCGAGTATCGTGGGAATAGTCGTGTGGGTGGGGCAGGAAACCAAGTAATCGGTTATGGTGTAGAGGGTGGGAATCAAGAAATCAAGAAAGATGAGGGCGAGGGGAGGGTGAAGGGGAGGACGAAGGGGAATCAAGGAGATATGGTGCGATCAAGAAATCAAGAAATCATGAAATCAAGAATTCAAGAAATCAAGAAATCAAGAAATCAAGAAATCAAGAAATCAAGGGGAAAGAAAGGTGGGCGATCAAGAAAGACAAGAGGAGGCGGTTGGGAATCAAGAAACGATGGGGAAAGGAGGGTGGGCGATCAAGAAAGGCAAGATGAAGCAGTTGGGAATCAAGAAACGATGGGGGAAAGGAGGGTAGGCGATCAAGAAAGGCAAGACGAGGCGGTTGGGAATCAAGAAACGATGGGGAAAGGAGGGTGGGCGATCAAGAAAGGCAAGACGAGGTGGTTGGGAATCAAGAAACGGGGGATATGGTCAAGAAGCAGGGGAGGAGGGGTGGCGTCCAAAGAAAGGTGGGCGAGAGGGGCTGGATGAAGGAGAAGGGAGGGGTGGATGTAGAAGAAGAGGGGTAGGGGATCAAGAACCTGGCTGGCGTCGGGTTCTTGATGGTCGGGACAATGCTCCCTCGATGGAGCGGATTCCCAGCTCGGTCGCGGTGTCGATGACGTTCAGGAACCTCCAAGAATTCCCGGAGTGATCTCGACGGAGACTCTTCTCAGCCCTGAAGGACAGTGACTTCTTGAAAAATCTTTAACCCGTGCCGGAGTGATCTCGACGGCACGCTTCAGCACGATCCTCCCGGAGTGATCTCGACGGAAGAAACGTGGGCTCTACCCATGGAGTGATCTCGACGTGGGGTTGGGCTAGCCAAACCCCCTACACTATAACTACGATAGGGGGAAGATCAATTGCAACTCAATTTTCAACAATGATTTCCCAAATGTTCCTTGGGCATGCCATCCCCTTATATAGGGAGGATGGGTGCCAAGAGAACGTGGGAGAGGACAAACCGTCGCAAGACGTGGTTCGGCCTCTCCTTACAAATTCAAATACAAACATGAAAATAAAAGGAAATGACGAAGGACGGGGCCTAACTCTGGCCCAATCCATAAATCCAGAAATATAAGAAAACAAACATAAATGAAAATGCATACTTACCCGGAGTACTTAAACCCCGGGTGGTGAGCGTCGGCACGAGCTGCTCGGCGTGGCTGTCGTCGTCCCGTCGCGTCATCCTCAATCTGGCTCCTCGTCTTCGCGGCGTCATCCTCGAGATGGTCCTCCATCACTCTCTTTCTTCATTAACATTGGGATTTACCCGCCGGTAGGGTGAGAGATTTACCTCCATTAGTCGATAAACTTTATTGATTTTGAAGCTACTCAATTTATATCTACATTTTCAGAGGCAGTTTGCCTTTCATGAAACAATACTTTCCCCTTTACCAAATCATTATTGGATTCATAGGTTTGAATTTTCCGAGTGCATTTTCTATTTGCTTACTCTCCCCCTACTTCATCACTAAGAGTCTTTCCATTTCGTCCTCCATGACTCTCTCTCTCTCTCTCTGTGATGGGCCCTCAATCACATCTCTCTCTGGTTTTCCATCCATTCTGCAACCACCGACCAGACATCTGTTACCTCTCTACCTTATTTAATGTGCTGTAATGATAAAACAACATGTGCAGGCATTTAGAGCTGGAGGACAAAAACGGATGATGTTTTTGAACAGACGTAATGGGACTGAACAAACTTCTGTTCCGTTATCTGTCCGTTGAATTTTTTGTCATTTTTGTCATTTTTCATGGATTCATCATCAGTCAGGAGACCGTCATTTGTCCATTACGTCACTCGTCCATTGAAAAAACAGAACGGGATGAAACGGACGTTCAGATGATGGAACATTAGTCGACTTTTCTGCTAGCCATTGGTGGACCTTCTCCTCTGCCGGCCAGGAAGCGCTGCCTCTAGCGGTGCCGCCTCCTCCACGACCTGCACCGTCCCCTTTCCCTCCTCTTCATCTACTCTCTTGCTCTCCTGAGGTCCCCTCTCTTTCTCTCTTTATCTTCTTTCTTCCTCTCCTTCAGTCCTGCCTCTCTCTTCATCATCTCTCTTGCTCTCCCTGTCCCCCCCTCTCTATCATCTCTCTCTCTCTCTCTCTATCTTCTCTCTTGCTCTCTCTCTATGCCAGTGACCTCTCTACCCAGATCTAAAGGATGATCCAAGAAAGCTGAAATCTTGACAAAGACGACGCTGAGCCTCTCAAGCCTTCCTCCTCCCCTCCCTCCTCCGCCTTTCAGCTCCTCTTCCTCTCTTCCTCCTCCGTCATCAGAAAACGCCATCCATCATTCTCCATTATCCTTGTTAAGGAAGCCGACACATCTGCCATACGTAATGGCAGAGAGCCGTCTGCAGAAGCTTCATGAAGGATCTTGCCGACATCATCGTGTAGATCCTTTGCCACCACTTCCACGCTCGATCTTGCTGCCACGACCGATATCTCGCCTCATCCCAAGAAAGCCACCCAGGAGATTTCGCCTCGTCCCCATGTGCCACGTCAGGGATACTGCCTTGATCCTAAATAGCATTAACTGCATAGAAGACCTAACGCCATCAGGGATTTTATAAATAGGACCCAAATGTGCCTCGAACACTCACTCTGTCTAACGACACTTATCATCTTCCTCTTTCTGTTTATTTCATCTTCTCCCCCATTCATATTCTACATTCCATTCTCTTTCGAGGTTTGAATACCGAATTCAATCATGGTATCAGAGCCGAATACAGAATCATTGTTCGATGCGAGCCCTCAAAGGAAAGAAAGCAGCTTGGATTTTTCATCCCCTGAAGACTCACTGACAGCTCAAAGGCGAGACAACGATCGTAAAGCCCCAGCCAGAATCCGAACAGCCCTGGTGCTGGCAATCAAGCTGACCAAAGAAAACTACATTGTGTGGAAGACTCAAGTAATCCCTACACTCAAGTTTTACTGGTTAATGTCTCACACCTTGGCAGAACCACCCCCGAGAGCAGCCGACCTTGAAGACGAGTGGTGGTACTACGACCAACACGTCCTAGCTTTCCTCCTATTATCCATGACCAAAGCTGTCATAGGATGCGTGACCGAAGCTCAAACGTCCAAGGCTGCATGGGATACAGTGGCCAAAGACTTCGCCTCATCCGTAGATGCATGAATACAAGAACTACTCGTAAAGCTCCATACTCAGACCAAAGGTAGTCCGAGCCTCGAAGACTACATTTCACAGTTCTGGTCACTCGATAGTGCACTTTCCATTGTTGGAGAAAGGGCCGACCAGCGAAAAATGGTTCGAGCCCTTCTTCGGGGGCTGGGCACGCAATATGCCCCCCTCATCACCACAGTGCGAGCAGCAGTATTACCCATGCCGCTCAAAATGGTCATCGCACACCTTTGAGACCATGATGCTATGCTCAGCCGTCACCAAGCCAGCAAGGAGCCAGCTGAGTTTCCAGTAACGGCCAACCTCACCCAAGCCAGTTCAGGGAACACCAACAAAAGCAAAGGTAAAAACGAACATTCAAACCATAACCGTGGAAATTTTGGCAGGGGACACAGACGTAGCACCGGGCGAGGAAATGCCAACAACGATGGCATACCTCCCCCAAGGTGTCAAATATGCTCCCGAACTGGTCACTAGGCCTTGGAATGTTACAAACGGTTCAACTGAACGTATATTCCACATGACCCTCGTGATAATTAAGCCCCATCCTACGACACAGGCGGCGCTAACGGTCACGCCCGTTCAACATTAGAGAAACTTTTTTGCTAGCAGCCGCAAGCCCACAACACTACCTCATTATTCACACCCTCCTCGTACTGGTAGCCGGACAACGGTGCTACTCACCATGTCGCCATCGATCCAAATCAGCTCGTTGATCTTCAAGTCTACTCTGGACATGATAAGATATACATCGGCGACGGGTCAGGTTTGACTATTCATCACTCAGGTCACATTGTATTTCCCACAAGCTCTCAAAATTTAACTCTTAAAAATGATCTACATGTTCCTAGTATTACACGTAATCTCTTATCAGTTCGCCAATTTGCCGAAGATAACAATGTTTTCCATGAGTTTCATCCTACACATTGTCTAGTTAAAGACATCTCTAACGGACAGGTTCTACTCAAGGGTCGCGCTGAAGCGGAAATGTACCAACTTACGCTGGCATCTCCCCCAACGGCCCTCATCGGGGAACGCAGCTCTACCGACATCTGGCACCACTGTCTCGGTCACCATCTGTTCTGTCTACCCTCAACCCAACTTCCCAAAAATTATGTTTGCACGACATGTGCTATGTTAAAAAGCCACAAACTCCCTTTTTTCTCTACTCAATCTCGCACTCAAAAACCTTTACAACTTATCCACTCTGATCTCTGGGGACCCTTCCCTGTTCGCTCTCATTTACAATTTTCTTACTATGTGATTTTTATCGACGACTATAGTTGCTATACATGGTTTTATGCGTTAAATTCCAAAAACGACGTGTTTTCAACTTTTCTTGCCTTTCAATCCTTGGTTGAGAAATAATTTGCCTCCAAAATTATCACCCTCCAATTGGACTGGGGAGGCGAATTTCAAGCCCTGTACACCCATCTCAAACAAAGCGGGATTCATCGCCGTGTATCATGCCCACACACACCACAGCAAAACAGGATGGCAGAACGGAAGCACTGCCAGATTGTTGAAACTGCTCTCACCTTGCTCAATCATGCCTCCTTGCCTCCCCAATACTGGGACGAAGCCGCAGCGACCGCCGCCTACCTTATCAACCGTATGCCGTCACGGGTTCTCACCAATAAATCTCCCTTTGAACTTCTGCATAAAGCTAAGCCCAATCTTAATTTTCTCAAAACCTTTGGTTGTTTTTGTTTTCCTCACTTACGCTCTTATGCAGCCCACAAGCTCTTTCCATGCTCCGAGCGGTGCATTTTTTTGGGCTACAACGCACATCACTTGGGATATCAATGTCTCTCCATCACCTCCGGTAAGTTGTTCATCTCCCGTGATGTTTGGTTTGATGAGTATACACTTCTAGGCTTGCCAGGCCCCACCAACCGATGCCCTCCCTCCTAAGTCAGCGTCCTCGGCCCAGCGCCTCAAACCATTCTCTTACCAGTCGTTAAGCCCATTACGACAGCACTCTCTCCCTCCAAATCCTCCTCAGAACCCACCACACCCATGCCATCGGCCTCCCCTTCCATCACCTCAACTACCTGATGCAGGATGAGTAGATGTGACGGAGCTAGGTGATTACGGGAACTAGATTCGAGGACAACTAGGGGTGATGGGATAAAACAGACCACAAATCACACGGTCGAGTTCGAAAATTAAATCCGGTGAAAATACTGATGGTGCAGCCCCTCTCCTTGCTGAGGGCGGGAGTACTGTCTTACAACAACCGTGATGATGCAAAGCACCAAAATCAATGACTTCGAACGAGCGATCGCTAGAAGATTCAAAAGCCTATTCAAACTATTCGCTTGAAGATTCAAAATCCAAATCTAATCCGACGGCGGTGGATGAACACTCGAAGAATATTGGACGAAGAACATGGTACCAAAGAGTGTAGAAGTACCTCGGCACTCGATAGTGCGTGAAGAGGCTGCAGGAAATTCTCGATGCGTCGTTGGCGGAACGATTGACATGCGCTTCGATAGGGTGTCGTGGATCCAACTGCGAGGTCAGTTGGCGGGGGGGTCAAGTGGGGAGTCGCCCCCTTGCGGGGTGCTGGGCAGCGCCCCAACACCTAAACGGTATGCGCGACGACTAGTGGCTGCGAGGGCGTCCGAGTGCACGACGGGCGCACACTGGCGGCTAGGGACTCTACGGGCACAGGCGAATGGGATGCGACAGGCACGGGCGGCCGAGGGGGGCAGGCGGCAGGTGCGCAGCGGGTGCAGGCGGTCGAGGGGCGCGAGCGATCGGGCGCGCGGTAGGTGCGGGCGAGCGCGGCGCGCGGTGGCCGCGAAGCTAGCGCCGGCGCGCGTGGCCGCGAAGCGCCGTGGCGCGGTTAGGGCAGTCGGGAGGCGCGCGGCTGGGGCACAGGGCGAGGGTGGTGGTCAGTCAACGGGTGGGCAGCAGGAGTGGTCCTTCCTTGACGGCGGCGGCGGCGACTGCAAGAGGCGGTAGCGGTGGCGGCTCGGGAGGGGACAACTAAGGCAAACTTTCTTTTTGAAGAAGAAGACTTCAATTCAAAAGAAAAGTCACTAAGTGTTTCTTACAACTTTGGCCTACATATAGGCCTTGGAGGAAAGAGAAAATAAGAGAAATAAAATAAAATGGACGACGTGTTATCGTGTCACGTCAAGGGGCAGTTTTGGATATGGCATTGACGACGTGTCATGACACGGGATATGTCGTGTGTAAGTGGAGACGCATCTGATGCCGATGCGTCTGGTGCCGATGCGTTGACTTGGTCGTTATCATGACGGTTCTTCAATTGATGTTGGCGATGAGTCAAGATGCGGGGCGTCTCGGTTGACAGTGGCGGTGTGTCCGAAGATGATGCATTGACGTCGTTGCCACCACTTCCCCTACTCCAAACACTAAAGAATCCACTACACCAACCCACTCCCCCCTAGCCACCTCGCCCTCAAGCCTTACTACGCCACCTCCACCCCTCCACTCCCTCCACGATATCTATGCTCGCACCCAACTAATGGAGGACCATCCAGTTGATCGTGTCCAGATTTGTCACCAGCCCCTATGCAGAGCCCGCGCCGACATGAAGAACCGACATTTCCGCTATCAGGTTTGAAGTGGCATTCGCGTCATCTTGGAGTGTGACGTGTCCTCTTTATGTTCTTTTCCTTTTTTCCTCTCTCTCGTCGTCTTTGGATTGTCGATAGGCCTCTCCTACGGGTGAGTACCATCCTCCCCCTGTTCTAATTGTGCCTTTTAGGGGGACAGAAGAGTCCACATAAACTCCTTTTTTCCCTTAAAAGACCCCTTTTAAGGGGAGCCCAATAAGCTCCCTCTTAAAAAGGGGCCCATTAGCCTTCCCCTCCAACTGCCACTACTTGATTATAAGTAGTGGGAGAAGGGGGAACGTGGAGACATGCTTGTTTAATTGAAGAATCAGATTTGGTTTTTATAGTAGGCAGTTATGATATTATTTTCGTTTTGAGAAGGAAGTATGGTCGAGTTATTTCTTTGTTTGGAGAGGTGCCCCACATTGTTCTCTAAGATTGGTGGTTTTTCGGTCGTGTAAGATCTTCAAAGGGCCATTCTTGCACGACCATTTGGTCGTGATCGATGATTACTTTGACTCTGCTTGGATAGAAGCAAATCAAACCCGATTTGGTTTCTCAGTTGTTCATACCTTGTGAGGAGCAATCATTTGAAAGAATCAGAAGTGCACCTCACAAGCTTCCTCCACGATCAACGATCTTGCATGCTACGGCCAGATTGTTGAACGACAAGGACAAAATGGCCGTAGACTCCTGCAGTGCCTGGTCGTGATTTGCATCACCATCATGCTCTAAATCTTAGAGGGCTTCATCTCCAGGAAGAACATCCTCGCCGGCTGCATTTGTCACATTTTCCGTTGAGAAATCTGGGCCTCTGAACATTGATTCTACGGTCTCACCTCTCGGTGATTCATCTCAATCAATACTCATCTCGGCCGCTGGATCATCTAAGGTAAATCAGTTCCTTCAACTATTGAGAACTATCGCAGACGAACAATTCCTCTGCCGGTCCTGTCTTCTTTTTTTTAATAAAGTAAAAGTGCTTTCGGTGGTTGACGATGCCCTTTTGAATTCCGCTCACGGCCGATGATTTTACAACCGGTATTATTACTTCTACATGATCTCTTGCCGTCATGATCAAATTCTCTCAATAATTTACGGGATATTGGTCATTCACGGTTGCTCGTGAACTGTTCCACAATGTGAATGGGATCGACCCATTTATCTCTTCATTGTGAGTGCTCATTGGCCATTGAATGATCTACACTACCAATCATCCCGGAAGAATTAATCATTCAACTCTACTCCTCAATTGGTCTCCACTGCTACCAGCAATTCAAAACCAACATATCAAGGAGTTGCTCTCACTGCTAGTGTACCTGAATCCTATCCTTTGTGTCACCCTGTCTCTAAGATCTACTGGTGTTGGATTCCTCTATTCTATCACAAAGCCACGGTGTTCTCAAGTGCGAGCGACACCTTCTGGTCATTTTCTATCCCCTACTTCAGTATTATTATCTCTTTCAGTATTGGTTTCGACTGCGCCTCTGCTCGAGTGAACTTCTACGTGTTTAGGATTAGCCATTGCTTCGTGATAGAGTTTCTCATTGACGATGCCAGGCTGGTATCATTTTTCGGTGATGGTGTGGATGCTCACGGACGAAGAACGTCATCCCTCCCCCCACTACGTCGTCCCATCAATTTGATTGTAAGGATCATTGGGAGCTTGACCGCATCAAAACCCGTCATGTGTCACCTAATTGCTTACATCCCAGATCAACTAATGATCAATGTATTTTCTTGTTAATTTTTATTTAAATTATTATATCCTGGTCCTCTCCTTGCCATGGCAGTCTCCCAGCCCTGGTGTTGCCCACTTGCATGTCTGTTGCAATGCATTCCTTCATTCAACCCTTTCTCCAAAACTCATGATCCTCACAACGCTTTTTTAAATATCCTAAAACTCTGGTGCAGTTGTTTACGATGTCTCAATTCACTCCTTGAAATAAAGCCGGAACTTCGGCTGAGTCTCAACTGAATCATATCTTTATTTATTATCCATAAACTTTCCTCTCATGGCAGTCTTTACGCTTCCTTCCTACTCAACCATCTTTCTCTCTCGCATTTCTCTTTAAATACTTCATATCTCATCATGTATGTGATTGCGAATCTCCAACCGACTTTCACCTCACTTTTCTCTCTCATTCACCTTTGATCTACCAGATCATCCCTTCTCGTTGCCATCCTCCCAGTCTTCTCACCTCACATCCTCGGCTCTTCACGCTTCTCGTCCAAACAAGCTCCCGATCCCTTCCTCTCGGCCATCGCCACGTCACTAACTCGCTCTCCATCTCACACCTCATCCTTCCTCATCACGCCACTCTATCCTAACGCTCTTATCTTCCATCTTCCATTAAAATTTCCACTTACACATCATTCATCACCCATCACGTCATTGTCGTCCTTCTCACGTCACGCGCATGTCGGTCTGCCCAAGCACTGACTTTACTTATTGAAAGCAGTCAATCCTAAATGTAAATTCGGCCGCGTCTACGCAATCTCTTCACTGTCTACAACCCAGCTCCCATGCAACAGCACAAACCGTGACCTCACTCACAAGATCAGTCAAACGCCAGCTTCAATACCTTTATGCTAGGACAAATCACATGTCTTGACAAGAAACAACAAGGTGGCTTAAGCATACCTGCCATGCGCTTTGGAAGCATCCTCAGAACGCAAAATCAAAGCTTATTTGGATAAACTCTGCAGGACTTATCTTATTTGATGCACTCTACGACACTATACTGTACACAACACCCAGTATTTTCAGCTTACAACCTAAGCATTGGCCGCTAACACAAAAATTCATTTGAGCGCCACGCGCTTCCGAGCAAGGGCTTCCTAAAGCACTCAAGTCATCTTAATTCGCGCCAACCTCAATAAAAACCACCCTCATTCAGCAGCCCATCATTCCAATATTGCATGCAACATTTGGAAAACCAAGTTCTTGCTCATCGCTACACAAGTCATTCAACCAGCTTATTGGACAGCCTGCAGTCAAGTCACAATCGCAGTGCCCTCCCGCCGACGACGCCCAAAGAAAGCGCATGGCAAGAAGCTTCATCAACATCGCGACTTTGCGCGATCTTTCGGCGTAAAGCAGCTCGATCCCTGCACTTCTTTGCGAAAGATCTGCATCGAAGAACAATATTGCCTTTCGAGGATCACCGGATATCTCGTGCATCATTCCAGCCATAGACTTACTAACTTCATCTCATTCACCCGATTAGAATAACGCCATTCTCCCAAAGCCACCAAGGAGTCATCATCTCACTCATCTTCTCTCGAATGTCTATACTACCTCGATCTACTGTTCTCCCACTGCATAGCCGATCCTCTCCGCCATCTGGATCCTATAAATTATCAATCTCTGTACCTTTAATCATCCCACTTTTCTTATAATTGTGCTTATCATCTTGGAAGATTCTCGACTCATCATCTCATCCCCATGCACGCGTTATACAGTCCACATCCTTTACGTTCGATCGACATCATTTTGGAATCCATTTGAAAGGTAAGTTTCATCCGTCGTTGCGTCACGTATGGGTCATATCCTGGATTTGGAAGTGATAAATATCAAGTTATCTGATTGTATTTAAAGCATACCAAATTAATAAGCAATGTTGATATCATCAAGGTGAAAATGCAAATTATCTGTATCTTTAAAATATAATGATTTCTGGTGGAATTATCATGTTTTCTGATAAGGATTCAAGAAGTTCGTATTTTTTTGATTATTTAAAAATTAAATATTATATTTTTAATATACACAGAGTCATTTTTAATATAAAGGCAATAGGAGATTTAAGATATTTGTATGGTGTGGAATTAGAAGTGGTTAATAGATCTGGGATTTATATAGATAGAGGATTTAATAATTAGTTAATCGTGGAGATATATATAATAAAATTACTTCAGTTTTATTTTAAGCCAGTTTGTGTATAACAAACATAAAGAAGAATAGATTTACTGTTAATAGAGCACATTTTTTTAATGGCTAAATATTATTAAATTTCATTTAAAACATCATCCACAAAGTTTTTCGGGCAAAGATTTTTACCCAAAGTTTTTTCGTCTGATAAATATTAAAATGACAGATATTAA